>NC_051404.1:20021492-20024157 GCF_015228065.2 Penaeus monodon | reverse complement strand
TGGGACATGGTGGCGACAGAGAAAATGGGTGAACAAAATCGAAGAAAAAAAAGAAGGCGAAGAGAGGGGAAAAAACCCTTTAGAATTCCTTACAGACTGTCTTTAATTTTAATTGGGGGGTATTGCAAAGGGTTTCTCCCATCCACGCACTTTTCATCTAGAAAGTCTAAATGTTCGAAACATTCCTCCCTTCGGTTTTCAGAAAAGGGGACAAAAACACGCATCCGGGCCCCTCCAGTGACATCAAACGGGGGTTTGCACTCAGGGGGAAACAAACATCAAGATGTAAAAGGAAAAGAAGATAAAATTGATGAAAGTTTTTTTCTGGGGATTTCTAAGTATTGTGGGATATCCTTTAAAAAGGACTTCTCCCTTACGTAAAATTTCCTTTTTTTAAGGGAACACCATGTGCAGTTGCACGGTGTATTTTTCTATATCATCATTTGTTCCTAGATATTAGTTTTCCCCTTCGGTTTCCCTTTCCTTTATTTGGGAAGTGAGTAAAAAAAAAAGGATAAAGTAAAGTCGGATAATCTGTACACTTAAAGGGGAGAGAGCAAAAAAAAATGAAAAAGTAACCCAGGGGAAGGCGGGGAGGGAGAGAAATGCAAATAGGGGGCATTATTTTGACACTACCGACCCCATTTTTCCCTGGACAACCACTATTTAGGCAGCGGGATACACGAAAACCGAATGGTATTTCCGGGGCAACAAAGGGCGGGTCCTCCCCGGAAAATTTAGGGCCCTGAAACTGTTCACGGGATCATCACTGTATAAATCACTGGCGTCCCCGGGTGCTCTAAAAATGCTGTATAAAAACTTGGGGGGGGCCGGTGCAAAAAATAGATAATTTCGTTCCCACTTTAAAATTTTCGAAACGGTTTTGATATCAGGTTTAAAAAAAAAAACAAAAGTAATGTGCACGCTTCACTTTTCGACTTGTAAAACCTAGCTTGGCCGACATCGCGATTTTCTTTTTTTTTCTTAAAGCCAAATCGAAGTAAATCTTTTTGGACTGAAACACTGTCCTGGTGCGATTTCAATTATCTCCCCCCACTGAACTCTACAACACACTTACCAAAAAAAACATAAAAGAAGGGAAAAACCCCAAAAGGTTGGTGACCTTGAGAGGTAAACCCTTATGCCCCGTAAAAAAAAAACCGGAAAACCCAAACCCTAAAATAATGCATAAGACTTTTGTACGCAAAACGGGGGACCAAAACCCTTTGGCCTTTTTTAAAAAAGGTCCCGGGGCTTCTTTTCAGCATCACCTGCATTTTATATTTTAAAATATGAGGCAAAAATTTAACTTGTGCTGTAGAACGGCTACACATTACACCATAAACTATATTAAAACGAATCCCGGTAAAAATTGGGGAAATTCGATGGGCCCTATTAAACGCATTTCCAGGGGAAACCCGGACCCGCAAACAAGCCCCTTTTGTGTTCCCCCATTCAAAAATTGCGATTTTTTAAAAAAAACTTTTTTTTTTTGGGGCCCATTTATTTATCTATTGAGTAATGATCAACGTTATTTACTTTCTTTTTTTTACTTTAAAAAACTCTATTTTTCTATCCCTTTTTAGAGAAAGTGCCAGCCCGGGCCCCGAAATTACCCCCCCTATTTATTTTTAAAAAAATATATTTAAAAATTTAAATTTTTTTTTTTTAATATATATAATATATAAATTATAAATATATATAAAATATTATTTTTAACTATATATATATATACTATAAAAATTTCATTATTATATATATACAAATTTATTATAATATATAATATTTAAAATATATATAATTTTTATATTATTATATATAATTTATTTTTGTGTTTTTGTGGGTTTGGTTTTTGGGGTTAAAAAATGTTTGGGTTTAATGTGGTTTTTATTTATTTATGTGGTTTTTATATATTTTAAAAAATATATTGTGTTTATATATATTATATAATAAAAATTTTTTTTTTTTTTTTTTAATTTAAAATATTTTTTTTTTTATATATATTATATATTATATATTAATTTTTTTTTTTTAAAATTTTATATATTTTGTGGGGTTTTTGGTTTTGTGATAATATATTTTGGGGGGTTTTTAATATTGGGGAAAAAAATTTTTTATATATATATAATTTATATATAATATATTATGATATATTTTAAAATAATTATTTATATAAAATATTTATATTAATATAAAAATTTTTTTTTTTTATATATATTAAATTATAAAAATTTATTATATATAATATATAAAATTTTTTTATAATTATATATATTTTAAAATTTTTAAAATTATTATATTTTATTATAATATTATATATATAATTTAAATATGATGTATTAAAGTATTTTAAAAAAAATTATATATAAATATTATAATATTTATTAAAAAAAATAAAAATTTTTATTTGTATTTAAATTAAAAATATATTATATATTATTAATATAATATATAATAATTTTTAAAAAAATTTATAATTATTTTTTAAAAATATTTAAATAAAATAAAAATATTGATATTTTTAAAAAAATTTTTATTAATATATTTTATAAATATATTTTTATTTATCTAAATTAAATTTTTTATTAAAAATAATTTTGTTTTTGTATATTTAAAAAAAATTTTAATTTAATACAAAAAAAATATATAAACAATATAATAATTA
>NC_051404.1:20019407-20021453 GCF_015228065.2 Penaeus monodon | reverse complement strand
CTTTATTTTTAAAAAAACATATATTTAATTTTTTATATATATATTTTAAATTTTAATATATTATAATATATTTAAAATTTTTTTTTATATTGTTTTTAAAAATATTTAAAAAATTTTATATATATATAATTATATAATTATATTATATATTTTTTTTTTTATATTTTTGGGGGTTTTGGTTTTGGGGTGTATTTATTATTTTTTATATATTTTTATTTATATCTTATTTTTTTTTTTGTTGTATTTTTTTTTTTATTAAATTTTTTATATTAAAAATTTTTTATATTAAAAAATTTGTTTATTATATTTATATTTTTAAAAAATTATTTTTATATTTTAATTTTATTTTAAAAATATAAAAATTTTATTATATATTTTTTAAAGTTTTTAATTTTTTTTATTATATTAAAAAATATTTTTTATTTTTTTATTATTATTTATATATATATTTATTTTTATTTTAAAAAAAAAAAATTTTTTTTTATTTTAAAATAATTAAAATTTTTTTTTTTTTATATATATATTTTATTGTATTATTAAAATAATAAAAAATTTTTTAAAAAATTTTATATTTTTTTTTTAATAATTTAAATTTAAAGTTAAAAAAAAGGGGTTTTTAATTTTTAAAAAAAAGGGGGTTTTTAAAAATTTTTTTAATTATTATATATATAAAAAATTATTATAAATTTTTTAAATAATATATAATTTTTTAATTAAAGGATTTATATTTATATATCTCCGTATAAAATTAAAATTAATTTTAAAAATATTTTATTATATAATATATAATATATATTTTTTAAAAAAAAAAATTTTTATTTTTTTTATTTAAATTTATTTAATTTATTAATTTTTAAAATTTTTTTTTATTAAAATAATTTAAAAGAAAAAATATTTATAATTAAAAATTTTTTTTAAAAATATTAAAATTTTTTTTTTAAAAATATATAAATATAATTTTTTTAATAATATTAAAATTTTAATATTTATAGGGGTTTTTTTTTTTTTTATATAATAATAAAATTTTTTTTAAAAATTTTAAAAAAAATTTTTTTTTATTTTTATTATATTATTTATATATATAATATTTTTTTTATATATTTTTATATATATATAAATATTATTTTAAAAAAATTTTTTTATTTGTTTTTTTTAATTTTATTTTTTTTTATATAATTTTTTCCCAAAAAAAAATTTTTTTATTAAATTAAAATATTTATATTTTTTTTTTTATTTTTGTTTTAAAATTTTTTTTTATTTTTTAATTTTTAATTTTTTAATTTTCTATTTTTTTTTTTTTTTTTTATTTTTTTAAAAAAAAAATTAAATTTTAAATTTTTTATATTTATTTTATTATATTTATTTATATTAAATTTTTTTTATAATTTTTTATTTTTAATTCTATTTATATTATTTTTTTAAAAATTTTTTTATTATAAAAATTTTTTTAAAATATATTAATATATTAAAATATAAAATAAATTTTTTATTTATTATTTTTTTATATTTTTTTTTTTTTTTTTGTTTTTTTATATTTTTTTTTTTTTTTTAAAATTTTTTTTTTTTTATTTATTTTAAAATTTTTTTATTTTTTAAAAACTTTTTTATTTTAAAATTTTTTTTTTTTTTAAATTTTTATAAAATTTTTTTTTAAAAAAAAAATTTTTTTTTTGGGGGGGTTCTTTGTTTTATTTTTTTTTTTTTTTTTTTTTTTTTTTTTTATTTTTTTTTTTTTTAAATATTAATTTTTTTTTTTTTTTTTTTATATATATTAAAAATTTTTTTATATATTTATATTATTTTTATATTATATTTAAATATTATTTTTTTAAATTTTTTAATTTTTTTTTTATTTTTAAATTTATAATTTTTTTTTGTTCTTTTTTTTTTGGGGTTTTTTTTTAAAAATTTTTTTTTTTTGGGTTTTTTTTTTTAAAATTTTTTTTTTTTTTTAAAAAAAATTTTTTTTTTTTTTTTTTTTAAAAAAAAATTTTTTTTTTTTTTTTGTTTTTTTAAAAAAAAAAAAAAGGGGTTTCCAAAAAAAAA
>NC_051404.1:20018952-20019130 GCF_015228065.2 Penaeus monodon | reverse complement strand
GGGGAAAAAATTTTTTTTTTTTTAAAAAAAAAAAAAAAAAACCCCCCAAAAAAAAAAAAAAAGGTTTTTCCCCCCCCAAAAAAAAAAACCAAAAAAATTTTTTTTAAAAAAAAAAGGGGAAAAAAAAAAAAAAAAAAAAAGGGAAAAAAAAATTTTTTTTTTTTTTGGGGGGGGGGGG
>NC_051404.1:20018668-20018745 GCF_015228065.2 Penaeus monodon | reverse complement strand
CCCCCCCCCTTTTTCCCCCCCAAAATTTTTCCCCAAAAAAATTTTTTTAAAATTTTCCCCGGGGGGGGGGGGGGGCG
>NC_051404.1:20018266-20018378 GCF_015228065.2 Penaeus monodon | reverse complement strand
TTTTTTAAAAAGTTTTTTCCCCCCCCCCCTTTTTTTTTTTTTTTTCCCCCCTTTTTTTCCCAAAAAAAAACCCCCCCCTTTTTTTTTTTTTTTTAAAAAAAATTTTTTTTTT
>NC_051404.1:20017996-20018062 GCF_015228065.2 Penaeus monodon | reverse complement strand
TTTTTTTTTTTTTTTTCCCCCCCCAAAAAAAAAAAACCCCAAAAAAGTTTTTTTAAAAATTTTTTT
>NC_051404.1:20017783-20017879 GCF_015228065.2 Penaeus monodon | reverse complement strand
TTTTTTTTTTTTTTTTCCCCCCCAAAAAATTTTTTTTTTAAAAAACCCCCTTTTTTTTTTTCCCCCCCCCCCAAAAAAAAAAAAAATTTTCAAAAA
>NC_051404.1:20017640-20017706 GCF_015228065.2 Penaeus monodon | reverse complement strand
TTTTTTTTTCCCCCCTTTTTAAAAAAAAAAACCCCCCCAAAAAAAAAAAAACCCCCCCCCCCCCCC
>NC_051404.1:20014690-20016769 GCF_015228065.2 Penaeus monodon | reverse complement strand
AAATGTTATTAATAATATAAATTAAAAAAAGGGAAAAATTTTTTTAATTTCCCTTTATTTAAATTTTAAATTTTTTTTTTCCCCCTTTTAAATTTTTATTTTAAATTTTTTTTTGTTAAAAATTTTATATTATTTTAAATTTTATTTTAAAATTTAAAATATATTTTATTTCCTTTTATATATATATCTTAAACTTATTATTAATTTAATATATTTTTTAAAACTTTTTTTTAATTTTAAAAAATTTATTAAAAAGTTTAAATTTATATTTTAAAAAAAAATTAAATTTAATTTTTTTTTTTTCCAAAAAATTTTTTTATTTTTAATTTATTATTTAAAAATTCAAAATTTTAAAATTTAGATTTTAAAAAATTTTATATTTTCAAGTTAAAACTATTTAAAAAAAATTTTTTTTTATATTATTTATTCCCATTAAATTTCATAAATATTATTTATTATAAATAACTTTTTTTATAAAAAATTTTAAAAATACCCCTATATATTATATATAAAATTTTTATAAAATATTATATAATTATATATATAATTTTTCTTATATATATAAAAAAAAATTTTATACAAAAAAAATTTTTAAAAAAATACATATACAAACAAACAAAAAATATAATATATAAAAAAATAATATAAATAATATAGTAAAATTTAAAAAATTAAAAAAACAACCAAAAAAAATATACCCCAAATTTTATATATTTTATTATTATTAAATATTATTAAAATATAATAAAAAAATAAAATATTTAAATTATAATTTTATTAAAAAATATTATATAAAAATTTTAAAAATATAAATTTTTTATTATTAAATTAAATTTTAATATATTTAAAATTATATATATATATAATATTTAAAAAATATATTATAATTAATTTTTTTTGGGGATATTGTTGTTTTTATTATATTTATTAAAAATAATATATTATAAAAATATTTTATTATTAATATAAATTTTATAATATTTATATATAAATATTTTAAAAAAATATTTATTTATAAAAATTATATTTTTTTAAAAAAAAATATTATACATTATCCTAATATTTTAAATTTTAATAAATTTTTAATAAAATTAATATTACATAATAATTTTTATTTATATATATATTTTTTTAAAATAATAAAAAAAATTTTTTTAAATATATAATTTTTTATAATATAATATATAAATATATAATAAATTTTTTAAAAAAAAATAATATTATAATACAATATAATATATATTATTAAATTTAAATATAATAAATATTATATATAATATTATATATTATATAATTTTAAAATAAAATACTATTTTTAAAATATATTTAAAATTATATATAAAACATATCATACATAATTTTTTTTTATATATAAATATATATTTTTTAATTTATTTTAAATATATATATATATAATATTTATATTATATTTTAATTTTTTAATATAAAAAAAAAATTTTAAATATATTTTTTTTAAAATTTTTATTATAAAATATATTTTATAAATATTAAAATATTAATACATATTAATAATATAAATTTTTTATATTTTATTTAAAAATTTTTATTATATTAATATAATATATAAAAAAAATAATATATTAAAAATTTTAAAAAAACTTTTTTTAAAAACCAAAAAATTTAAAAAATTTAAAAAATAAAAAATATTAAAAAACATAATATAATACACACACAACCCCAAAAAAAAATATAAATAATATATATATATATATATTAAAATTTATATAAATTAAACAACACACACAATAAAACCCCCACATATATATAAATTTTTATATAAAAATATATATATAAAAAAATTTTTTAAAAAAAAAAAACCAAAATATTTTTTATATTTATTATTATAATAAAAAAATTTTTTATAATATAAAAATTTTTTTATTAATATATATTATGAATTTTTTAAAAATTTTTATATATATATTATATTTAATATAATAAATTTTTAAAATTTATTATTGTTATATTTTTATTTTTTTTTTATATTTTTATATTTTAATATATAAAATATTTTAAAATCCCTTTTTTTTTTAAAAAATTTAAAACAATGATTTTTTT
>NC_051404.1:20013987-20014645 GCF_015228065.2 Penaeus monodon | reverse complement strand
TAAAAAACCCCAAAAACAAATTATTTTTTTTAAAAAATTAAAAATTAAAAAAAATTTTTTTTCAAAATTTTTTAAAAATTTTTTTTATATAATTCCCAAATCCCTTATTAAAAAAATTTATTTTATTTTAAATTTATTTCCAATTTAAAAAATTTTTTAATTTAAAATTTTAAATAAATTTTTTATTTAAATAAACTACTTTAAAAAATTTTTTTTATTTAAATTTAAAATTTTTAAAAAAATTTTTTTTTTTTAAAAATTTTAAAATTTTTTAAAATAAAAATAATTTTATCTTTTTTTAAATTTTTTTTTAAATTTTTTTTAATTTTATAAATAATTAAAATCCCATATAATTTATTTAATAATTAAAAAAAATTTTAAAAAAAAATAAATTCAAAACATTTAAATTTTAAATAATTTTTTTAAATTTTTTTTTTATTATAACTCTTTAAAATAAAATAACAAATTTTTATTTAAAAAATTAAATTTTTATACAATAAATTTTTCCCTTTTTATAACACCAAAAATAAAATTAAACCCCAAAATTTTCAACCCTTTTATAAAAACAAACCCCCCAAAATTTTTAAAAAAATTTAATTTAAAAAATTTTTAAAATTTAAATAATTTTTTTTATAAAACCCCCCCCACCTTTAAAAAA
>NC_051404.1:20013176-20013970 GCF_015228065.2 Penaeus monodon | reverse complement strand
AAAAATTTTTTTAATTTACAAATATACCACATTTTTATTTTAAAATTAACAAAAATAAACAAAAAATATATAAAACAAATATAAAAACACACCCACCCACCCTCCTTAAAAAAAATTTAATTTTAAAAAAAATTTTTTAAAATATTAAAAATTAGAAAAAAATTTTTAATTTAATTTTTTATTTTAAAAAATTTATTTTTTTAAATTTTGTTAAATTTTATTTATTGAAAATATTATTTTTTTAAATTTAAAAAAAAAAAATTATTAAAATTTAATTTTAATAAAAATTTTAAATTATTAAAAATGGGTTATTTTTTGGCCCCCTTCAAATTTAAAAAGGTTCACTGATTTTTTTGGTGAAAAAGTAAAAATCGTTGCATAAAATTTTTAAAAACTCCCGCCCTTTTTTTTTAAAATTTCAATTTCATTTTAAAAAAAACCTATTTTGCGCCTTGCCCGGGGGAAATTTTAAGTGGCCTTCTTTCCCCCCCACCGGGTAAATTTTTTTGGGGGTTAGCCGTTTCAAACCCGAAATTTTTTGCCTTTTTTGAAAGGGTTTAAATGAAAAAAAAATTTTTAAAGAAAAGGGGGTTGCCCGGGTTTTGCTAAAAGTGGTTTTCCAAAAGGGGGTTTTCCGGTTTTTTTTAAAGGGGGAAGGGACCCCAAAGGCCCCCAAATTTTTTTTTTTTATTTTAGGGTGGGGGTTTTAAGATGGGTTGGATAATTTGAAGTGGGAAGGTTTTATCCAAAAAGTTCGAAAGGGGTTTAAAAAAAAAAAAAACCGGTGCTGGAAG
>NC_051404.1:20012940-20013115 GCF_015228065.2 Penaeus monodon | reverse complement strand
AATTTAAAAAAAGGGTTTTTTTTTTTTGAAAAAAATTTGGGGTTTTGGGCCGGGTAATTTTTTTAGAAAAAAAAACCCCCCCCGGGAAACACGGACCAGGCAGCAGGGCCCAACCCCCCAAACCCCGCCCCCAAAAACCCCCCACCCCACAACGACCCCAAAAAACCAAAACACA
>NC_051404.1:20012575-20012823 GCF_015228065.2 Penaeus monodon | reverse complement strand
CACACCCCCCCACCCCCCAAAAAAAAAACGAAGCAACTTCGAAAGAACCCCCCAAACCCAAAACCAAAAACCCCAAAACCTTTTTTTTATAAAATTTTATTTTTTTTTTATTTAAATTTATTATAATATATTTTATTTTTTTTAAAAAAAAAAATTTATAAATTTAACTTTTAAGAAAATGGGGGAAAAAAATTATAATAATTAAATTAAAATTTTAGGAATTTAAATTTTTTCCCCTTTTTTCCCCC
>NC_051404.1:20012293-20012436 GCF_015228065.2 Penaeus monodon | reverse complement strand
CCCCCCCCCCCCCCTGCCGGGTTTTAAAGGGGTTTTTAGTGAAAAACCCTTCGGGTTGGGGGTGCTGGGGGGTTGTGGGGAAAGGGTTTTTGGGGGGCGGGGTTTTGGGGGGTTTTGGGGGGTTGGGGGGGGGTTAGCAGAAA
>NC_051404.1:20012042-20012232 GCF_015228065.2 Penaeus monodon | reverse complement strand
GAAAGTGAGAGGTTTGGGGTTTTAAAAAAGGAAATCTAGGGATGGGGGAATTTTTGGGGGCCCCAAATTTCCCCCCCCTTTAAGGGAAAAATTTCAACTAAACCCTCATGGGGGGAAAATTTGGAAAACTCTGGGAAAAATTTTGCCCCATTTTGGTGCGAATACAAAAAAAAGCCCACCAAAAAACCCC
>NC_051404.1:20011842-20011914 GCF_015228065.2 Penaeus monodon | reverse complement strand
GCCCCCCGCCACGCAAGGGGGCCCCCCCCCACGCAGAACACAACACAACCCCCCCCAAAAAAAAACCCCCCC
>NC_051404.1:20009632-20011814 GCF_015228065.2 Penaeus monodon | reverse complement strand
CCCCCCAAAACCAAAAAAGGGCCCCCCCAAAAGACCCGAACCAAGGAAGCAACAACCCCCACCCCAAAAAAAACAAAACCCCAAAAAAACCCGGCCCCCCCCCCACGCCAGAATAACCCAAAAAACCCCCCCACACCCCAAAAACCCCCCCCCCAAAACACACAACCCCCAACCCCCCAAAAAAAAACAACACCCAGCCCCCCAAAACGCAAAACCCCCCAAACACCGGGAAAAAAAAACCCCCCCCCAAAAATTTTTTATTTTAAATAGTTTTTTATTAAATTTAAATAAAAATTTAAATTATATATTTTTTATTTTTAAAATTTTTAATTAAAATTTTTTAAAAAATTTTTTAAATTAATTAATTTTAAATTTTAAAATTTTTTTTTTTTTTTTATAAACAAAAATTTTAAAATTTAAAAATATAAATTTAATATTTAAAATTTTTTTTTTTTATTTTAAAAAAATTTTTTTTTTAATTTAAATAATTTTTTATAAATTTTTTTTTAAAAACTTTCAAAATTTTTAATCCTTTTTTTTTTTTTTTGCATTTTGTTTTTTTCGGGGGGCGGTTTGGGTTGTTCTTGGGGTTCTTTTTTTTTCTTTTGGGGGAAAGGGGGGAAAATGGGAGAGGTTTTAAAAAGGGGTTTGGGGGTTTTTGGGGGGGGGGGATGATAAAAAAAAGTGAAAGAAAAGTGGGAAAATTTTTCCCTGAAATCAAAAATGAAAAATACTTAAAAAAATGCTTTTAATTTTCAGCAAAAAAAAGGGAAAATCTAGCTGTGTCTTTGTGTAATTAACTGTTACATTTTTATGGGCGCAGACATCCAAATTGGTTTTAGCCCTTTTATATTTTGAGTATTTTTAAAATGAAAAAATAATCATTAAAATTCATTTTTTTCGGTGAAATTGAAAATTGGGGTCTTCAAGATTACAAAATTGGGCTTAGATCGTGCAAAACATAGCGGGCAAAATGCTATGCACCGAAAAAAGGCTGATGAAATCCTGTTTGGGAAAAAGGGACTCCCCCGTTGGGGCTTTTTTTAAGCACCCCCGAGATTTAGTGTTGAAAAGGTAGAGTGGACATTTTTTTTTAAAATTTTTTGCCCCATTTTCCTGAACTTAAACCTCTATTTTTTGGGAAAAAATTATGTCATATTTTTTTATTAGTTTCCAACTTATTTTTCTTCAAAATTTTTTCTCTTTTTGGGTATTAGAATGACATTAAAGAGGGGGGTTGGGAACTCTGAATTTCAGGGAACTAAAGTGCAAATTTTTTCTTTTCAGGAAAATAAGTGATCCATCCCCCGGGATGGTTCCTCTCTACGCTCGATTTGCCCAAGCTTGTCTCGAAAATGGTCCAGTCTTTGGCCCTTTCCCCCAGAATTGTCAAAAGAGGGGTGCAAAGGGGCGCTGGGCAGACGCCATAAAACCCGGTATGCAAACTTTTCTTTGGGTTGATGTAATGATTTACTATATTTCACCAGTGATGAAGGTAGTGCTTCACAAATTTTTCTGTGACCCAAATTGGCTTTTTTTTTAAGGGGAAGGTTGAATACTTCAAAAGAGAAAACCCTTTTGAACAGGTGTTAAAAAGTCCGGAACCGACAATCCAATTGGGTTCCCCCAAAAGCACTGATTTTGTGTAAAAATGGCTTTCCTGGATGTCAAGGGTATATGTGGGGGGGAAGAGGGATAGGTTGTAAGGAAATTGTGTAAGTATGAACTTTCAAATTTGGATCAAACTATTGGGGTATTTAGAATTGTAGCTGATTCATTTTTTTGTTGATTAGAAATAGTTTTACTTACTTGATTGGAAACTATAATATACTGAGCTTTAAGCACTAAAATTGCATTATTTTTTTGACTCGGATGAAAGGAAAATTTTGCACTACATCCCGAAAAGGTGAAGCTGCTTTTGGGGAAGGATTTTGTTCACGAAAAAAATTTATTAAAACCCCCGCCATTGAGTACAGGTTTTTGGAGACAGAGCTGGAAAGTTGTGATTGTTTTAGCGCGACTGCTTCCGCAAGGACCAATTTGTTGAAATGGCCCTGCACCAACTTGGACCAAAAGTAGTGGGGAAAAATTTTGATTTTTTTTTAGTTTTCTGAAAAAAATTTTTTATATGGACCTCTCTCATTCTTTTTCTTGCTTACATTTTTTAATACTTTTTTATGCT
>NC_051404.1:20007929-20009610 GCF_015228065.2 Penaeus monodon | reverse complement strand
TATTAATTAATGTTTTACTTTCAGATTTGTGAGGCAAAGGAGCTGAGCGTTAAACTTGTAAAGGTTTGGGTTTTGAAAATGCTGGAATGTGAGTTTTATTGGGGCAATCAGGGGAAATTTCTACTTATAAAGTTAATGACTCTTTAGGAGAAAATACATTACAGAAGAAATTACAGGGTAAGTCCAGTGATATTATTTCTAAATCGTATGTTGTCCTAAAGACTCAAAAGTTTGAAGTGTATTCTGGTATTGCCTAATTGGCATTTACAGATAATCCAAAAGCTTCTGATTTTGATATAAAATGTTACAAAAAAATTCAAATTTATTTATTTTTCACCATTTGAATTTCAGCATTGACTTGGTACAGTCTCAGATTCGCATATCAGAGGGAAATGACCTTCCAAATTACATGAGTCAAAAAAACATACTGCTCAAGGGTTTCTATTCGGGCCCGTGCAAAACTGAAGTCTGAAAAAGTTTCCGCCCGATACGCAGATTAGAAAAATTTTCTTTGATATTAAAAAAAATTGATGATTGGTTTCACTTCATTTGTTTATAGATTTTTGTTTAAAAACCAAACATGATTAAAGAAGAAAACCCATAAAAAGAAAACTTTTCACACAATAACAAACATATATAATTATTTTTGGCATAAAAGAAATTATAATTTATTTAGTCTGAAAACCACATGATTATTTTTCTGTGAAAGATATTTACATACAAGGATATCAGAAAACAAAATTAAAAGGATGGAACTGTTTTAGAAACAAATATTGTTCAAGGTAAACCTCAGAGCTCTGTAACTTTAAGCTGTTTTGAGTGTTCTTGAAAAACTTTATAGTATATGTAACACAATAAGGAATTTCCTTAATTTCACATTGTACCTGAAACTTGCATTAATATGCTTCTTCCTTGGCAGGTCTTCCCGCATGGTGGGGCTGGAACCCCGCTTGATTTGTTCAGCTTTTGCTGGTGCCATCATTTCCCCCTACTATGATTCGCTACTTGTCAAAGTGATTTCTAGAGCCTCGGATCTACATGCTTCCGCTGCCAAGATGAACCGATCCCTCCGAGAATTTAGGATTCGTGGAGTCAAGGTAAGGGAAGGTTTTTCCCCTGGTTACTAACGAGGGGACCCTGACCCTTATCTTCTTAAAGACCGACATGCAGCTAACCTGGTCTCTTCGCTTTTAAATCATTCAATTAAAAATTAAATTGTTCTACCTAAAGCTAAAAAAGTGTTAAAATTTAACCAAACCATTGGGGCTTTTCAGACAAACATTCCATACCTGCTCAAAGTATTGGAAAAAAATTTCTTGAAGGCAAAATCGACAAAACCCTTTATTGAGGGCACCCCACTTTTCCTTTTTGGCCCTTCCAAAACCGAGCCCAAACTCTTGAACTACCTGGGCAATGTTCTTGTCAATGGACCTATGACCCCCCTTGCCACAGGTCTCCAGCCTGCTGATGTCCAGCCTGTGGTACCTGAAGTCCCATCTGGTAAGTGACAAGGATATACATAAGTAAATTGTCATAGAAATTTATATAAATAATTTTAGATTTAGAATTTAAAAACCAAATAGAGGAAATTGTATTCTATTTAAATAAACCATTTTTTTAAATGAATGTAAACTGGGTTTTGGTGAAAAGTATTTTTTTAAAAAATTTTCATGATTAAATT
>NC_051404.1:20005940-20007495 GCF_015228065.2 Penaeus monodon | reverse complement strand
TCTTTGTTCTCAAATTTTGGGAATGGTTAAAACATAGAACCAAAAAAGAACTAGTCAGTAGTGCCTTGTAGGTAGACATAAAAAATTGTATTCCATGCTTGAAATTTTTAATTTGGGGATTTTTTTGTATAAAAAATAAGTAGAATTTTAAGGGAAACATCAATGGGTGGCAGATATTTTGAGTAGTTACATAAAGAAAACAGTTTGTCACTGTTACCATATTATTTTTTCCTTATGGAGAGTTGCTCTATGGGTTCTTCTTTATTTTTTTTAAGGCATTTCCCGTTTAGTTATTTTTTTTGCCTATCCCAATTTTTTTTACAAAATGGCTTTTCTAGAAAAACCCCAAAAGAAAAGAACTGGAAGAGGGCAAAAGGGGGAAAAATACATTTTTAATACTAAATACTTTTTCCTCATCGAAAATGAATCTCTGCAGTGTTTGGGGCCAAGAACTTATTTTGGGAAAAAGGTAGTGACAAATCTAGAGTTCTGGACAAACCTTTTTCATTTGTGGGGGAGCTCCTTGGGTTTAAGAATAAAGGAATAAATGAAAAACGTTTTATAATAAATGTTTGTATGTTTCTGACATTTTCGGGGTTTATTTGTTCTATGATGCAATGTCTTTGGTTTAAAGGGATAAAGTTTTTTAAAAATCTGTAATAAAAAAATATTAATCACTGAAAATTTAAATATTAACACTATGTATGCAATTTTTAAAGTATAAATTTTTTGTCCAGTTTTAAATTTCATACTTTTTTTCCAGGAATATACTCATTGGAAAACCTATAAAAACCCTTTCATTGAATTCTTTTTTTTTTGTCTCAAATATTTTTTATTAGCATAATGGGGTAAATATTGCAAGACCTGGAAAGCTTTATAGATAGGTGCTAGCATAACCCTTCCAGGTCTGGAAAAGAGTAGATGCTGTAGCATTCTTTGACAATGCTTTATAATAACTGCTATGCTTGATATCTGAATTCCTGTTGTTTTCCATAAATGATGATGTGGGAAAAAAATTTCAACACCCCATTTTCTGCACTTGAAAATATCAAGCAATTAAGAGAATTTTTAGAAACCAATGATCTCTTCCTACGATTTCGGTCGTTTCAGTGGCAAAAAAGATTAAGGGAATGTATTTCTTTTAATTTTTGGTGAATGTTCCAAGTTATTTAATTTGATTTTTTAAAAAAGCACATGAAAAAATTTTTTAGGGCATTCAAAAAATGAAAACAAGCTCTTAAAAAAAAGGGGCCCTCATTGTTTCCCATTAATTTTTACATTCTGTAGTGTTTTTTGTTTATCTGAGATGATAACTAGACAAAAAGACTCAAAAGAAATTTTCATTCTCAGAAATGGAAATGCTTAGTATAATGACTGCTTCCCTTAGAGGTTGAACCCTTTAATTTTTTGTATATTTTTTAAAAGGTTTAAAATTTATTTTTTTTAATACCCTTTAAATCTGTTTTTTTTTCCTTTTTTTTGATTAGATAGGTGATTTACTTCATGAACCCAATTTTTCTTGCATGATTCTGGAACTTTCAATTTTAGCTCTAAA
>NC_051404.1:20002813-20005911 GCF_015228065.2 Penaeus monodon | reverse complement strand
AAACCCCCACAGCTGGTAAGAAAAACCCAACGGGAAAGGGGACAAAACAGGACTCTTGCATGAAACATTTGCAGCTTTATTCTATATAATGATTTGTTTTTTCTATTGTTATTACTTTCTCTAAAAGTAAAGAACTTGCATGCCAGGTAACATAAACTTTTCAGGTGTTTCTTTGTAGTACCTTTTTTGTGAAATACAAGGATTTATAAAAAAAAAAATTAATAAAACAAGCTTGAAGCTAAAAAGCAACACCTGGTAAGTGTTTATTGCTTTATCCTTTATCTTTTAAAAGTTTAGATTTAATGAATTTTAATTTTAATCTGAAACCTTTTTCTTTGAGAAGTTGGGCTAGTTCCTTCTCAGAAAAGTATGGATCAATTTATGTATGAATTTTTAAACCCCAGACCAAATGTTTATTTTTGCTGATATTGTGTAAAAGTATACTGTGTAGAAGTTTTCCCAGGGGAAGGTTTTAAGGGTTTTTTAAACTTTTCCAAAAAAGTAAAAAAGGGAGACGTTTCCGGGGTTTATTGTCGGTGTTACCCCCCACCGTCTATGTTAAGTTTTAAAAATTTGTAAAAACAACCACTTTTAAAGAAAAAAATTTTTTAGGGGAAGTAATACGTTTGAAGAGAGACTTTAGATGGGGCACTAAGTAGCAGCCCCAGCTTTTATATACCTAAAAGTAAATTTAAAATACATTGACGAATTGAGCAAAGGGATGTAGGGGTGCCATGTTTTAAAAACAAGAGAGAATATGGTAATAAAACAGCATAAAACGCTATGAAGTACAGAACCAAAAAAATTCACATGACTATCAAAATAAAAAAGGGAATTAAATAAAAAGGGAAGCAGTTTTTAAGAGACTTGGGTATGGGAGATTAAAAAAAGATTTTGGAAAAAAAGGACTTCTTTTCTCTGAGAAAGGCAGAGTTTTTTATATGCCCTCTTTCCCCTTCTCTTAGCAAGCATATGGGGGGATTTGGGAAAATCTGTATGTTCATTGATATGTGAGGGGATTCCCTTTTTTTGACAGTTTGTTTTAAGGATTTTCTTTCCTTGGGGGTTTCCCCCTATGCTGTACTCGTCCTGAATGTTTCATTTTATTTTTTTAGCTTCTTTTATTTATTCCTCTTTTTTTCTTTCTCTTTTTTTTAAAAAAATCATTTTTTTATTCCCTATTTCTAATACCCCTTTTTCTGCTCTTGAAATTTTTAAATGATGACCAAAAAGATAATACAACTCAGGATTTTACAGCAGGTGCAAATAACAGAATAAAGGCTTTTAGTTCAATTTCTTTTGGAGGGGCTTCAAACATGAAAGGAGATTGATTCAGTGCAATTTTAATTGAATGAACATGAAATTTTAAATTTTACTTGACCAACTTTTTTTTAAAAATTTGTTATTAATTACATTTAAGATGTCTGCTGAAATCACAAATACTTGCAGAGCTGACTGTAGCTTATTTAACTATGTACAGGCAGGATAGCTTATGTCATTAGTCTTTACAACAGTATATACAGACACAAATTAGAATCACTAGTAACCATCAGGTAATGACATTTGTTCTTAGTGTTTTCCTTATAGAAGTTCATCTGGAATGGAGTATAAGAATATTTAGAAAATTGAGATAAAGAACTGAAAAGGTTCCTTGAT
This sequence comes from Penaeus monodon, assembly GCF_015228065.2. Lineage (NCBI taxonomy): Eukaryota > Metazoa > Arthropoda > Malacostraca > Decapoda > Penaeidae > Penaeus > Penaeus monodon. Next base: position 20,004,255 of record NC_051404.1, on the reverse strand, counting down.
TTGGGAATTTTTAAAAAGTATTTTATCTTTCATTCTTTTCTTTTTTCTCCCCCTGCAAAAAAAGATTTATGTAGGGAGGTTTACAGTCTTTTTGTTAGCCATAAATTCCGCCTTTTACGGGGAAATGCATTGTATAGTACACTGAAATTTTATAATTTTTGTGCAAAAACTCATGCTTATTTGTGTTTGGGGTGATAAAATTTAGCATAAAAATGATTAATGAATTTTTGATGGGTACACAATAAAAAGAGCAATTTTAAAAGGTACTGTCCTGTCACCATTTCTGTTATACAAATTTACCCTTTGTAGCTATATATGTGTAATCAATATTTTTTCTTTGTAAATTAATGAAAGGAAGAAAGAAAAAAAACCTAACACTTTTTACCTCATTCCTATTTAAAAAGCTGTTGAACCTCCGAAGGTTCCCTGAATCCTCCTGGCAAAGACGGAAAGGGTTTTTCGAAGGCGTGAGGAACCCAAAGGACGCTTTTTATGGCCCACATTCAGGGATTCCCCATCGTCTTTTCTTCCCCCAATTTCAAACGATGACCTACTAAAGGGTAATTTAAACAATTCTTTGAAAAATTGTTAAATAGGGGGTATCACTAAAGGTAGTTTTTTTTGTCAGGAGACACCCGTTGAAAATGTAGAAAAATTTTAAAGGACACAGCAAAATCAGAACTATTAGGAGTGAAATTTGTACACCCCAAAATGAAAGAATTTATTTTTCATAAATTTATGGAAAAAAACGAGATGCGTACCATGATCTTTAGGGCCGTTCCCTCATTTGTATAGCGGCTTAAATAAAAATTTTTTTTTTATTTTTTGGTTCATATATTTAAATGATACTTTGGGGCCCGTAAATGAAAGTAAAAATTCCACATGTCCCCGAATTCCCTTTTCATTTCATGTTTTTGCGTGATTGAAAAAAACCCTATTCGCACTTTGTCACTTTTATTGTAACTTTTCACTATTCTTGTACTTCTTAATTACCCAAAAATCTTTCATTTGCCCCTTTTGTGAACAGTAGTGCTAATAGCACAATAAAAAAAAAAAATTAAAAATTTTCTATGTTCCAAAAGGCAAAAATTATATTGGAGAACCCCTTTTAAAAGATTCAATGTAATTATGCTCTTTTTTTTTCCCAAATCCAGTTTCTGTATCCAAATTCATCTCATAAGAAAGAACGTTTCAAAAAACACAAAATATTTCAATTACTTTATTTATTAAAGGATTGCTTTAATATCCACATCCAGCCCCAAAAAAATTGTGTCTGTACTTTAAAATTTTTATTTATAATCCACTGCTGGGGGCGTTAGAGGGGACATAAAGGGAAGAAGTTTTTTTTCCCAAAAGTGGACCCTTCCTTCCAAAGGAGAAAACCCTCACCATTTTTCAAATATTATATTTAGGGCGGGAGTGCCCAAAAAATTGGCTCCATG
>NC_051404.1:20002293-20002765 GCF_015228065.2 Penaeus monodon | reverse complement strand
AAAAAAATTTTTTGTGTATATAAGAAATTGAAAACATACTCTGTGGATGATGATGGGTATTGATAGATTGTTAATGATTGGGAGCGTTGTTTTCCCAAAACTATGTACATAAGTGGCAGCATAGAAAAGAAGTGGCTAGTACATCAACTTAGTGTAATCAAAGAATTTACTATGCTAGACTTCCATGAAACCATCTCCTCTTTTTCAGATCTCGCCCTTTGTAGCACACAACTTCAACAATCTCTACTCTCTTGAAAACTGGGGTGGTGCCACCTTTGACGTGGCACTCAGGTTCCTCCAAGAGCCCCCGGGAGGGTTGGAAGGGGAAGGGGCCTTCCCACATCCCCTCCAATGTTTTGGGAAGGAGCCAATGGCTTTGGGCTATCCGTACCTCATGCTTTTACAAGTAAGAAAAATACTAATATATGTTTGGGTTTGGTTATGCTCTGTAGTTATAGCTGTTATGTCCCTC
>NC_051404.1:19999769-20002179 GCF_015228065.2 Penaeus monodon | reverse complement strand
CGCCAGAGCTAACATGAGTATTCCTTATATTCCAACTTTCAGATTCTGTGACTTGTCTGTGAAAGCAGGAATGGACTCTTCAATGTTTGATTACCCTATCTCCCCAACCTTTTTGCTAGAGTTGATGCTGTGGGGAAAAAAGGGGAAACATTTTAAAGCATGTGTTTTTTGCAATTTTGTGCACAAATATAAATAAGGGGAAAAAAATGATGGAAAAAAATGAAAATTTTTTCTTTATCCAGAAATTCTAAAGATTTTAGTGGTTATTGTGTTTTTTCCTTTTTTTTGTCTAACTTTGCCATGACAAGTGGGTTCCCCTTGATATCCAATTTCATATTTTTGCCCCTTTTTAAAAGCTTTCCCTTTTTTCTCTGGGAAATCAAGTCATTTTTCCCTTAAAGCATCGATATTACTATCATGTCATTTTGAACCTATATATAGAGAAGGACAATTTTAAACGGGGGTCTAGGCCATTTTCTGGATAAAAGGGTTAGCTTCATACCGAGAATTGATTTACTTATACCAAAAAAATATGCAATCCCTTTAACTTTTTGTCATAGAAGAACTCATGAAAAGATTTGACAATTTATCTTCCTTGCTCCTGCAAAAAGAATACGCATACTTATCAGTAGCTCACATATAAATCATTTTTATTTTGTGGTGTTTTTGAAACAGCAATATCATACTCTGGTGATATATCAGATCCATCTAAGACAAAGTATACACTTGACTATTACCTGAAGCTAGCAGATGAATTGGTGAAGGCTGGAACCCATGTCCTGTGCATTAAGGTGAGATGATTATCTGCTATATGTAAAGAGTCGTAATTTTTTAAAAAGTCCATATCTGTAAGTAAGTTGTTTATAAATCCATATCTGTAAGGGAGTGTAAATATCAGTGTAATTATTTCATTCATTCATTTTAATTACATTCAAGGCACCTGAAATTGGCCAGATGTACTGGTTTGATCTCTATGATTTTTTCCCCTTTTTAAATCTTTTGCCTCTTGCATTCATTGAGAAAAATGAAGGAAAAACTATGGTGTCCAGAAACCCTTTTTGTAGTTATCATGTAGTAATAATTTGCAAATGTTTAAAAATTTTTCAAGATATGTTGTAAAATAAGCTTTGTAAAGGAAAGGTTTTTGTCCCAAAAGGTATCGGTGTGAAACCCAAAGCACAAAATGCTCATTCCTCTTCGAGACCGTCACCCAGAAAGTACCCATTCATGGCCCACTCGACCATCAGGGGGTGGGAAGGAATTTCGACAAAACCCTCATTTTTAAAAATTTTTTTGTATGTGAAATGCTCTTCAATATTCTGGGCTTATTTACAAATAATGTATGTTTTTTTTAAAATTTTTAAATTATTAGCTTTTATATAAGTGCTATTAATTTTCATATAAGAAAAACATATGTTTATTGTAGCAGAATAAAGGAGAAATGAAACAAAACCACAGTAAAAAAATTTTGGTACGCATTTAGATGATTTTTTATCGATGGTAGATCAAGAATTCTCCCCCAGTTTTATATTTATATCAAACCACAAGTTAAATATTTTCTCATAATAAACATTCAATAAATCTCCTCCAAAGGTGGCCAATGCCCCGTTGCGTATTTGCGGGGGCTATGTGTTTTTGATTTCCATGTTGGATACCCCCAAGCCCCCCAGGGTGCAGTGGTTCCACAAGGAGAGGGTGGAACGGGCATGAATTTTGGAGATATCACAGTACTTGTTACTGGAACAAGCAAAACACTCTACGCTCCATTCGAGGGGGCTGGGCCCAAAAATCTGGCAATGTGATGTTCTTAAATGAATCCCGGGTGCAGTAAAAAAACCTAAATTCCAGGTAAAATGTTTTGCTTCGGCCTTTTTGGAAAAGATGTTGTATGGACTAGCCAGGTATTTTGTGCTGTACAATGTATTTTTGGATGTGGGGAAAAAAAAAGAAGCTAAAGAGTTAATTTTTTATTTTTATCAGCTAAACAGGAAGTATAATTTTTTAAGTTTACTTCAAGAAATTTAGAATTGGTCATGAAAATTTTAAAAAAAGAATTATATGTTCTAAAATTTAAAAATGGGGGCTTGAAATTTTTCCAAAATTATGTTGTTTACTGATTTTCTTGTATGTTTTAAATTTCCCCAGGGTTATCACTGGATTGGGAACCAGTTTGAGGCTGTAAGAAACTTCGCGAAGCAAAATTTTATGGGGGGGTTTTATTTAAAGGTTTGAACAAAAATAATCTGTATTCTTTAGTGAGAGATCCTAAGTAATTCTATCTAAGGATGAGGTTGATTAATGTGAAATCCCATTCGGTTTCGTCTTTTCCCCTTTTTTATAATTGAAATAATTGCATTTTATTTCATTGAGTGAAGTTATTTTGTTCTTTTTTTTTGCATCATCTCACATC
>NC_051404.1:19999517-19999741 GCF_015228065.2 Penaeus monodon | reverse complement strand
CTCATTTCAGGTAACACCATCATCAAAGGTAGTTGGTGATTTAGCTCAGTTCATGGTTCAAAACACTTCTCTTGATTGGAGGCAAAAGCTAAAAATTGTTTTCCCCCAAAATTTTGATAGAGTTCTCCAAGGGTATTTGGGGGAACCCTTTTGGGGCTTCCCAACCACCCGAGCAAGGTAAATTCTTGATCTTTGGTTTTTTTAACATTTTTAATTATTGGGTG
>NC_051404.1:19998922-19999344 GCF_015228065.2 Penaeus monodon | reverse complement strand
CTATACAACTGCGAAACCTACTGAACATCTGCAACGCGAGTTACCGTAGCAACAACTCTCAATCAAAATGGTTGCCATGGCGACAGATATACCAGGGTCATCCGGGCACACAACAAGATCTCCGTTGCATTTCGTTATCCTCTCACTTATCCAGTACTTTTGCAGACATCTGTACACACTAACGCCCTTTAATATTCTAGGCAAAAACATAAAAATCACACCCAAAATAAGTCTTTTGTCACAGCTGTCGCAAAAAATATCACTCCATGGAGACGTCGCGTCCTCAAAGCACTCTCTCAAACGAATAAACGTTCCTGGGTTCTTGTCTTCTTGTTGCCAGAATTCAATCCATTCAAGGACACAGCCCCGTCCGCTCTTGCATATGCATTTGTTTTTGTTCTGTTTTGTCTACGTGAGAAGAA
>NC_051404.1:19997927-19998881 GCF_015228065.2 Penaeus monodon | reverse complement strand
ATGTTGGAAAAGTGGCAAACAATGTAAAGATGCAAGGAAGTGTTTCTGCGTTGCATTTTAAAAATTAAGGCATAAATTATTTGCCTCTGCTTCTTCCTGGGTCTTTTTAAACCTTCCCTATCTTTCCACTTTTTCCTTGAATAGTTCATTTAAGCCACTTTCTCTCGCTAGTTTCTTGTATCTAACCCTTTCTTACTTACGCCAACTCAGACTTTCACAAAATACTTATAACTACAGAGGACTCAGGACACACAGTTTGCATTCCTAAGCAAGCACTCTGCCTTCGCCCTTCCTCTCTCCTCAATCCTCCCTCATGCCGCGCTCTTCTCTCCCCCTCCCCTCCTCCATCACACCACCCTCCTCTTCCCCTCCCCTCCTCCATCACACCACCCTCTCCCCTTCCCTCCCCTCCTCCATCACACCACCCTCTCCCTCTTCCTCTCCCCTCCTCCACCACACCACCCCCTCTCTCTTCCTCTCCCCTCCTCCACCACACCACCCCCTCCTCTTCTCCTCCCCTCCTCCATCACACACCCCATCTTCCTCTCCCCTCCTCCACTACACCATCCCCTCTCTTCCCCTCCCCTTCTCCATCACACCACCTCCTCCCTCTTCCCCTCCCCCCTTCCACAACACATCCCCCTCCCCTCCCCTCCCCTCCCCATCGACCGCTGACAGATGTTACGTGTTCTTGTGCTGCTTCCGTAAAATTAAGCTTATGAAGGTTACAAGAATAAAAGTTTTTCTTTCTTTTTAAATACCGTCATCTCTCAGCTTTCTTGGATAATTTGACAATCGAGTTCAAAAAGATCTACGCCTAAAACAAAACTTATGTGCGTTCACGTGTTTCTTACGCACAGGGCGATGTAGTCATATATATATAATGCATCAAAAATAAAACAAATTCCTTTTCCAAATTGATCAAAGAACACTGCAACCTCACAAATAATTTCT
>NC_051404.1:19997304-19997892 GCF_015228065.2 Penaeus monodon | reverse complement strand
GGAAAATCGGATCCTTTTACCTTCTTCTGAGTCTAAATAAGCCTCAACAGCCAGGAACTCACGGAAGTAGTCTTGCAACGTGCACGATCACCGGGAGCAAGGCACGTCCTACGCCCCCCCCCCCACACCAAAAAAGAAATAAAACACAACACTGAAAAAGCAAAACTTAAATACAAGGAATCACGAAACGAATGAATAACATTACAGAATATAAACAAAAGAAACACGAAATGCAATCTATAAACGTACACAAATGATAAAACAAAGATCAAAATAAAAAACTTCCAGGACTTCCTTCCATTCTTCAAAAGAGCTTCTTAAGGCATTTGCGAAACACAAAGGCAGGGCGCGGAGGAAGGCCCAGAGCGCGCGCTGAGCCCGAGGTTTCAGGCTAAATCTCTTGACAAATTCCGAGTGAAACGCTTGAGGGCGAGAGACGGGTGGCATCCGGTCAAGATGGCACTTTATGGTTGCTGAGGGAAATGGATATGCGAGAAGGTGGGCGGCTGGGAGAGAGAAGAATGGCAACCATTGGGAAAATGAGAGATAATAAGGCAAGGGGAAGGTAGGCACTGGAAATCTAGGGCA
>NC_051404.1:19996477-19996921 GCF_015228065.2 Penaeus monodon | reverse complement strand
CCCAACTAGGAGCGGCAGCCGGGCTGGAGCGAGTCTAAACACCGCCCAGACTGTGAAGGAAACAGAGGTGCACACACGCTTCAGTATGCAAGGACGCGCTCACATATTCCTGCCATGTCTCAGCTTCGTAATCATTTGCAATTTCTTTTTATAGGATAATCTACTATTTACTATAATCTACTCTTTTAGTATAAGATGATGCGAATCCATTCAACTGGACCCCTGTATTTGGAAACGATTAAGGAAATAAAATCATCTTCTTTCACACAGTCTTAATAGCAGACTAAGACATATTTTTCTTTCCAAAAAGGTGAGCTTCTCCCTGGATAAGAATTGCACTAATTATTTGTCACACTTGACATCGCAGAGGCAAGGGTACGTCTCATCTAAGTGAATTAATATCCTTACTCGTTCCCTCTCCCTCAAATCCAAGATATTTCTCCA
>NC_051404.1:19995477-19996274 GCF_015228065.2 Penaeus monodon | reverse complement strand
ATGTAGAAAGCCGGGAGGTGAACTCTAGTAGAGCAACAGAGACAGTCATGGGAGGAGACAGGAATCCGAGAGAGAGCATTACACTTTTGGGCGACTGAGTCACGCTAACCGCAACCACAGCTATAGCATTTAAGTTAAATGTGCCTGATCTAAAAGCACACACGCAACCACAGCCGCACGCTATCACGCTTACAATAAAACATAAGAAATCAATCAATCAACACACAACAGAACAAAGAGGACGGATCCTCTTGAAATGCCCCTTCAAAGCATTCAAACAAAACAAACATTAAATACAAAAAATGATTATACAAATTAATGCAAACGCTTAAACATTCACCCACAGAACCCAAATACGATGGGGCGCCGGCGAAGGAACCAGCAGCGGGGTACGTCCTTGCAAGTTGACGTCACGAGCCCCAGGTCCTACGTAGGAAGTTCTTCAAGGCCGTTGGGGGCAGGGTTAGCATTCTAACTATTACGTCAAAGGTTTTAAGGAAAATGTGGATTTACCAAACTTGTGAATAACGGAAACAAAATATGAGCCAATCACACCAAAGCAACTAATACACATTTACAAATCCTTACTTGTCGAACCTAAGAATTTATCAAACACCTATATACTTCAATACGCCTACAGCAGGCCTATACTTTTTTATATTGAGAAACCTGTCGGGAACAGAGGCCCTACGAACTATGTGTCCCATGATGCGAAAATATATACCAACGCTATGTAAGTAACCGAGCGATCGGAATGATAAGAAAATAGGATGTATTGACAATAAGATGGTATATAT
>NC_051404.1:19995151-19995276 GCF_015228065.2 Penaeus monodon | reverse complement strand
TATTAAATTTTGTAGCTAAAATACAACAGGATATTTTTCTCTCGAAGAACAATAAATATGTATGATCGACCCCTAACTTACCCTACAGTCAGTCGAGAAATACACTTTCAAGAATCCATCGCCAG
>NC_051404.1:19994964-19995045 GCF_015228065.2 Penaeus monodon | reverse complement strand
GTGGATATGTTAACACCAAAGCTCCTACCACTTTTATATAATGAGTTTTATTATCATCTATTTTATTGATTTATCTTTTTC
>NC_051404.1:19994190-19994712 GCF_015228065.2 Penaeus monodon | reverse complement strand
CATACCATAACCATAATCGATAACCCTAGGTTCTTGCATATGAAGATGTTTCATTGTCCTAGAGTTACCACCTAGTATGAAGAAGGAAAACAAAGAAAATCAAGGATATGCCTTTTAACTTTAATTTCGAGAATATTATCATTTATACAACTGTGCCTATTTTCAAAGCTGTGTCATCGAATGAATATAGTTAATTATAGACGTTTTTCCAAACTTATTTTAAAATGACGCCTGTTTTCTCTAGTGACACCTACAATATAGAAATAAGGAAAACATGTTTAAAAAAGTCTACTCTACCCAACCACCGAATACATGGTTCCCGTTTTCTTTAATTTCCTCCGGGTACAGTAAACTAACCCTAACACTTATAATTAACGGCAGCATTTGTAGTACCTTCACTTCAAGGTAAAATACAATAAGTACATATCGGTATACCCTAAAGGTCATAAAGAGTACAGTTTTATTTACCACTGCCAATTTTACCCTTCCTTGCAGAAACTAAGAAAAACGGCTGATAGGGAA
>NC_051404.1:19993431-19994054 GCF_015228065.2 Penaeus monodon | reverse complement strand
AAGACTTCGCGTGTCATGACAAGTATGAAGTATTAAAATCTCCCAATTCCCGCACATGCTATCATGCAACCTTTACACGACTTGCGAAATATTACAACCTCATCCCTGTACCTCGACATCCCAAGTTAATTGCCGAGATACAATGATGACACAAATTACGTATGTCCGAAGCTCAAAACATGTTTCAGGCGAGTTTTAATATAATGCTGATCAAAAGGGAACAAATCTATTAAAACAAGAATAAAACGGAACATCAACAAAATGTACAAATTACAAGCAAATAAAAACGCAAATACATATCCTAAAAGGTTGAGGACCGATACCTTGCTCGTTATTGTATATATATAAACTCCGATACAAATCTCACGTGTTTTCAAATTTGTTTTCCTATCATCGACCAAAATCTAAGAGCATACAAAATGATGTAACATCGATAAAAATAATGGTGAGAGTGACGCCATCAAGCTGTTTTAATACCAAGAGGAATCCTAACTTAAACAGATGATGCGATACCAATCACCACCAATTTACCACCACTTAGAACAATTAAGAATGGTTGTGTGGATTACTCATCTTTACAATTTCCTAACGCCAGAGACGAAGAGTAAATAGAAGAGAAAATC
>NC_051404.1:19992868-19993093 GCF_015228065.2 Penaeus monodon | reverse complement strand
ATAATAAACACCAATCGCCACCATCAATTCCAAGAGTCCCCTTCCTCATCGCCATCGCCTCCGCCACTACCCATCCCCTGCAATGCGCCGCCAACCCCTCTGCCTCCCCTGAACATCATTCAAGCTGCGAGGCGGAAAGGCTTAAACACTTTACATTATCCATAAAGGTGCATTTCGCGTCTGGCGCAGCCCGCGTCCGGGTAGGCTTGGGCTGGACTTTGCTTC
>NC_051404.1:19992244-19992609 GCF_015228065.2 Penaeus monodon | reverse complement strand
TTCTGTAAGCCTACACCACAGACATGAATAACACACGAACAAACATTTCCCGCCCGCCACATCCTAACCGGCCGCAGCATTTTTACACGCAGAGCAGAGCACAATAACACTTCCCGACCTCTAGTTTTGCAGATTCTAGGCTGACAGTGAGTCGAGGTCCTCGGTATTGCCTGGCTGCAAGTTCAATTGCAGGTTGAAGAGGCGAAATTATTGATCAGTTAAACCCAAGCCGAGGGGAGAGAAGCGCATGAGAGAAACTCAGAAAATACATACACAGCGATACCTCAGTAATGCAATAAGGAACTGTGTGTGCTTGTTTGTGCACCTGTGATCTTTTTGATTTGTTCGTGTGAACGCGGGACGGA
>NC_051404.1:19991871-19992144 GCF_015228065.2 Penaeus monodon | reverse complement strand
TTAATTTTTTTTTCCCCAAACCAATGGACGCTGGCTTAAACATTTGTACTTGCACATGCACTTAAATACTTTGCTCTCATCTTCGACACACATTGTGATCCTAACAGGTATTTTGTTTTCCGATGTTAACAGAGGTATGTCATGAAAAATATGCGTTTTTGTGCATAATTAACTTATATGGTGTTATTGTCAAACGTTGCATGAATGCGCTAAATGTCTTATATTGTGTCCAATGTTGTTCTCTGGTATTGTCATACTAAAAATATGTTAGTT
>NC_051404.1:19991687-19991803 GCF_015228065.2 Penaeus monodon | reverse complement strand
GATGCGTATACAGTAGCAAGGGAGGGGAAACGCAAAAAAAGGTGATAGAAGGAAAAAACGTTTAGTTTCAAAGCCAAATCTCAGGTGTTAAAGGGATTAACATTATCGTCCATAAT
>NC_051404.1:19991325-19991442 GCF_015228065.2 Penaeus monodon | reverse complement strand
GATTATGGACGATAATGTTAATCCCTTTAACACCTGAGATTTGGCTTTGAAACTAAACGTTTTTTCCTTCTATCACCTTTTTTTGCGTTTCCCCCTCCCTTGCTACCTGTATACGCA
>NC_051404.1:19984893-19991242 GCF_015228065.2 Penaeus monodon | reverse complement strand
AATATATACATATTTTTAAGTATGACAATACCAAGAGAACAGACATTGGACACAATATAAGACATTTAGCGCATTCCATTGCAACGTTTGACAATAAAGCACCAAATATAAGTGTGAGATTATGCACAAAAACGCATATTGTTATACATGACATACCTCTGTTAACATCGGAAAACAAAATACACTGTTAGGATCACAAATGTGAGTGTCGAAGATGAGAGCAAAGTATTGTAAGTTTGCAGTGTGCAAGTAGGCAGAGTGTGTTACAGCCAGCGTCAGTAGTATGAGTGTGAGGAGTACAGAACTCATAACCAGGCATCAGAAGCAAGGAGTGAGGAGGAAGACCAAGATAGTACAATACTCACCCTGTGCCGCTTGTGGGAGTGCCTGTGGTCTGGGGTGTGCCTGTGCTCGTGAGTACCAGGGTGTCGCGCCTCAGACGCTAGCTCACTCCCGAGATGTTCCTGCTGTGTCAGCTCAGGTTGCAGCTGTTGTTGCTGCTGCTGCCGGTGCTGCTGAGACCGCTGGTGCTGGTTCTGCTGTGCCAGTAACCGTGTCGCAGCCGAATAATAGTCCACAAGCTCTTGTTCCTCCTCAGAGGTGAACCCTCCCTCGCTGAAGAGTTTACAAGGGGACGAAGCAGTTCGCTGATGGATAGGTCCTATGGAGAGAGGGGGGGATAGGGTCCCCTCCCCGTCGCTCTCCCACGCTGTGCCGCCCACTGGGGAGGTAGCCCCGGGGTCTGTCTCCTCGCTAATTTTACGACGCAGTGGCCTGTCTGAGGTATTCGAGTAGTTTATGCTAATGGCTGAGTCGTCGAAGGAGCGGGTGGTGGGGATGATGAGTGACGGGCGCCCGGTTCCCTCCGCCATCACCGCGGGAGACGCGGGGGAAGGAGGGCGAGGCGAGCAGCTCTTCGCATCCCGAAGACGTAAATAAGAATCTTCGGTCAGGTACGTCGAGGAGGATTTCGACTTGCTCATCTCGGCCTCCAGCATCTCGCCGTAGGGTCCGCGGAGTGGCCTCTTGGAGTATCGTCGAGGGCCAAGCGGACTCCTGGGGGCGCTGCGGTCCCCGGAATCGCTATCTTGAAGGTACGGAATCGGTGAGGCGTTCCTGGCGGGCGTGCGGCACGGTGGGTAGTCAGAACCGTCACTCTCGTGTCCGCTGAACATTACCTGCGGCGTAAGTCTCGGCACGCCCACGATGGGCTGCTCCCCTCGCTCATCCCGTCCCTCGGAGTCCGTGGACGCCTGGGACACGACGCCCTTGCTGGATGTCCTCGTCGCCTCCCCTTCTGAGGTCGTATTCCCGAGATGAGGATCGCTAAGGTACAGCAGGGCGTCTGTGCTGCCACGCCTCTCGCAACTTGGGTCGCTGTGGTGCTTCTTCTTACGCTCGGCGCGGTCGATCGGTCGTGTCTCCGAGATGATAAGTAGCTGGTGCGTATCTCGAGGCTGGCTGGCCTCGCTCTGAAAGCTGTCGGCGAGAGAAACGGAGCTGCGCTGCTCCTCACTGCTACCTCGGTCTCCATAGCCACCTGACGTAGCTAAGCTCCGGAGGCGTTTACTCTCCACAGACGAGTATCCTATAGAGTCAGCCTGAGACCCTTTCCTGGGCGGTGGGAAGGTGAGGGACCGTTCGTTGCCTTCTTCGGTTAACTTCCTCCGCCGTCGCGACCCCGTCCGAACAGGAGCTTCTGTTGCAGACGCCGCAGCTGCCTCGATGGCCTCCTCGCAACGTTCCTGAGACACACCCACGCTGTCTTGTGATGAGGAGTCAGAAGAGTCCCGGGGTTCTTGACTCTTAATCTCTTCCTCAAAAATGCCTTCATCGCTGACCTGAGTAACGTACGTCGCTCGAGAAGGTTCGCGCTCCCCGCTATCCCCATCGGAATCCTCTCTCGGCAGGCGAGGTCGAGACCTCATAACCCGGCACTCGGAGGTCGCGCCCTGGACCCCTAGAGGATCCCCTTCCCCTTCTCGAGCTCCAGTCTTAATGACTAAACACTGAGACAGTCTCGGCTCCTTCTGCAACACCTGGCACTCGATCTGCCTGCGGTCTGTACACTGGCTTCCACTCCCCTCCGCGTGGGGAGCCTTACCCTCCCCTACGGACGCCGCAGCCACTCTGGGCGCTGAGCTTGGATCTTCTGAAGGAATTTCTGCTAGTCTAATGTCACTTTTAGGGGGTGGACACTCATTATGAACTAAAGATATTTTATTACTAAGAGCACTAGGATCAACATCAGAAATTTCTTTATGTTCTTGAGGGTCATGCACAGACTTGAGAGTATCCTCTGGAGGAACCAGTCCTCCAGAGTTGGGCGGTTCCCCTCCCGGGGGAGCCCCACTTACTTCACACTCCCCATCTTTCCCCAACACTGACACATCACCTCGATCTGCAACACTTACCTCGTCATTGTGCCCTTCAATGCCACTTTCCAGAACGAATTCGGGAGAAGTGACGTCGCCCGCGCTGCTGCTTCCTTCTACGCCTTCCTCAGACACTCGTGGCGCTTCGGTCGTCGAGTCTTTTTTCGAAGTCGAAGGTCCGTCCACGTCACCTCGTAAAGACGGTATTTCCCCGACCGAAGTTCTTATGCCGGCCACGTTATTCACACTATCACCCCTTCGCCGCTTCCTTTTGTTTCGGCCACGTCGCCATGGCACGGGAGACTGGCCGCCGTTGTGACCAGCCCCTGCGCCCCCCGGTCTCCTTCCGACCCTCTTTGTGTGTCGTTCCTCAACGCTCTCTCTTTGTCTACGTTCTCACTCGATTTTGAATTTACCTCTACCTTTTGGGGTGTTTCACTTGAAATTTCTATAGATATTTTTGAATTAGCTATATCACCTACGTTAAAGTCTTTATGATCAACAACATAAGCACTGGTATTTTTCCCACCATCGAAGAGATTTGCTGGTTATTAATTTTTGTTATATCCGTTTTAAAATCGTTTTCAATAACGTTTTGCACTGTTTTCGCATCACTTTCAGCTGTATTCTTTTCTAAATCTGCTTTATTTACACCCTGAGCCTCGTCACTGTGCGAAGGCATCTCAAGCTTAGTATTTTCACTTGCCATCTGCTTCGAGTCATTTTCTCCTTTCTGATCACGTTTTAATTCAATTTCATTTACATTTAAATGCTTTGGCTTATCCCTTTTCCCTTCCTCGTCTGGTTCTTCCTTGAAGTCGGCCTTCTTGCCCCGAGCGTTGTTGTTGTCCCTAAGGTCCTTCACCAGGATATCGACCTTGGGACTCCCGCCCTCGCCGGCCCTCAGACCCGCCGCCGACAACTCGCTCTCGGACTTGGACTTGTTCTCGAGCTTCTCTGGCTGCGAGGAGCCCGTCTTGGCACCAACGTTGGTCATGTCACTGATGGATACCGCGGCTGCGAGCGGCGGGTGGAGCTCAGGGCCATCCTGGGTCCTGCCCTCCTCCTTGTCTGCCACGACGGGCTTACGACGCGGCAGGGTGTTCGAGAAATAGTAATTCGTACAGATGGGGTAGAGGCGGATGGCAGTCGGAGACTTGCTGCTGCGCGAGGAGAAAGGGCCATCGGAGGACACGTCCACCTGCGACACCGAGGCTGACCTGAAGGGGATCACCCGGGGAGAGATACCCAGTCGAGGTTCGGGCCGCGGTCGCGGAGGAAGTTTTGCGATGTCCTCCTTAAAGATATCCTCATCCTCACGAGCGCCACCTGGAGGACCCACATCCTTCTGGTCCTTCGCGGTGGGCGGCGACGAAGGCTTGCTGTCCCCTCCATCCTTCGCGGATGGGAGCTGAGGGGGCAGACTGGGGCTCTTCCCCAGGGAGGGATGGCGAGTCAAGACGGAGCGAGGCTCGTTGTTGCGGCCCTTCGTCTTCGCCCGCGGAGGGACGCTCTCGGGCCCCTTGCCCGCCGAGCTAGTGTCTGGAGGAGGGGCAGAGTCGGCTCGGACCTTCTTATCGGGCGAAGGGGTTTTAAGGCGCTCCGTACATTTCCTAAGACTTTCCAAATGATCCTGTCGAGATCGGGGCGGGCGTGATGGTGGGGGGCCACGCCCCCCTTCCTTCCTTCCGCCCCCCAGAACGCCGGTAGAGTTGCCCAGTCGGAACCGGGCAGCGCTACAGGAGGAAAAGTCTACCGAGTAGTCGGGAGACTCAGGTGGCCCTCCTGACGCAGGACTGAGGTCAGGTGACGTCAGCGTCCGGGCTCCCTCATCTGTAGGCCCCGCCACGGGCCCCCCGGAGGGCCCCACGCCACCGTGACCCCCGACACCTTCCTGCTGTGGTTTATGCTTGTAGTTTATGCCAGCATCACTTGGTAGCAGCGCCGCCCACCGTCGGTATAAATGATCTGGTATTTCTGGTCTAGGCCGTACCAGCCTGCGGCTTGTCCTATCTCTGAAGCTGCTGGGGGCTGCGCCACAACTGTCCTGGGGGGTCACTGGCTCCGGGGGGGCCACACGGTCCCCATGACCGCTGCCCCCCGTCGCTACACTTCCGCCCCCTCCGCCGGAAAACACTTCACACTGCACTGTTCTGCCATGGGCGTGAGTGGGCGGTGTGGGCGGCTGAGCACTGCGCTGGTCACTGGTAAGGTGCGCACTGGCGGGTTCCTCCGGGATGGCAGGGCGCGGCGGGCCCGGGTAGCTAAACATAGTGGCGTGGCGGGGCACCAGCTGCCGGGGGGAGCGGCCCGCCACACAACACGTATATTTAGCGGCGGGGGGAGGCAGCCCGTCCGCCCTCACTTCCTCCACTACGACCGCACCTCCTGCAGCAGCACCCGGCGCCGCTGTCCGTTGCGCCCCCATACCCTCGCCCTCATTACTGGGGGCGGTCTTCAACAGGCTGAGATTGGGAACGCCCCGACGCCAACATATCGGAGAGCGACTGCCCTGCGAGGGTCGGCGAGCGGCCTGGGTGCCGTCACACTGCGTCACTAGAATGGTGGCCTCGCTTCTGAAAGTTGTGGCGTCGACGGGAGAGTTTATGGGCGGCGCTGGACGCGCACCACCCCACAGGGAAGCTGACTTGTTCGCCTCGGGAGGGTTTGATGATAATTTTAGCGGGCTTGTGTCGGAGCCGCTCTTGGTGTGAACGCTTACGCCATCTGTTGGCGCCAAACGCCACCTGCCGCCTACACCGCTACTGTCACTCCCTCTATTGTCCGGGTTCTCACTGGCAGCGTTTTGCTCTGCTTGGGGCGCAGGCGACACCCACGGGCGAGGCAAGGCATTGAAGCTTCGTCTGCCGGCGGGGGGGCGTGGGGACACAGGGGGGAGGAGGGGCGAAACAACAGGGGCAGGAAGCTTGTGGCTGATCAACGAATGGGCTTCCTTCAGGGGAAGAGGTGATGCAATGGCCTCCTGAGAAGTCGCCCCTGAAATCCCAGAAGGGCGTAGAGAATGGGTGGTCGGCCCGTTGTTAACTAGCGGCCGAAGGGCCGGGTGTCTCTGCGTGTCTCGAACACCGTCGACGGCCGCTCCGTCTTCCAGCACGCAGTTCTTTCGCGCTGTTGTTACGAGGTCTCCCTCAGAACACCTCCGGGTGGGGTGCAGTGCCCAGGACCGTCTTGGGGCGCCAGGCGAACATCATAGCGAACGGGTCCCACGCGGTACCCTGGCAGAGTTGCGCCCCTGTTGCGCGGAAGAGTGGCTGAGACTCCCGGGCGGCCCTCCATCACCCTCGCCCTCCGCGGGCTCCTCCTTCACTCCCGGAACACGGAGTGCGGGACCAGCGAGACGCCAGCGGTCGCCGTGAGTAGCAACACTTCCCTGCAGCCCATAGTCCCACCCGGGCCCAAGCACCTGGCTCTGGCAGTCACCGCTGACGAGAGTCACTCCATCGTCCCTTGCTAAGGTCACTCACTTATCTGTTTTCCATGTCTTACAGGATAGAAAGGGCTGATGACGTCATCACTTAGGGGCTTGCTCTGACCTCCAGGTACGTGGTGGGGAGGGGTGGGTATAAGGCAGGAGGGAAGAGGCGTTGGTTTGACCTTTCTTGACCCCGCCGTAAAGGGCTGTCACCTGGAGGTTGTTTGTACTTCACGATTCTTTTTTTAGTCGTGTAGCTTACTCGTTAATCACTCGTTTGTATCACTGGAATCTAAAATATGAAAAATAAGACTGAATGTGTCTACGGCATAAAACCGACATCACTTTATTCAAAAGATCATACGAAACCTACTTATTACTTCCATAACAGTGTTGAAGCGAAGTGACACAAGGAACACTAAATCTGCGTTTTATCTCTCTTTACTTACTGCATACTGACCAAGAAATAAAAAGTGTAAATTCTTGGCTAGAGCCAGCAATAGACCATCTCTCTCTCGCTCTCTTGGTGTGGTCTCTACCA
>NC_051404.1:19984152-19984445 GCF_015228065.2 Penaeus monodon | reverse complement strand
CTCAACTCTCAATTCTTTAACCCCCTTCTCCCTCCTTCCTTAAACCCAATAAACCTAACAAATTTCCTCGAGCTTCATCTTGTCAGCTAATCCTCGCGCCTTCAAAAACGGAGCGTAGGAAAAAAATGCCATAATCTCCCGCGCTTCATCGCAGTCAAGAGGGTTCTTACAAGGCTCTAATGAAGGAGTTGGCTGGGTCATCGTCGGAGGAGTTTCGCCTCGCAGACAACGGGAGAGTTTGGGCACGGAGAGTTAGGACACGGCTTGGGACACGGAGGAGTTAAGACACGGGA
>NC_051404.1:19982649-19982792 GCF_015228065.2 Penaeus monodon | reverse complement strand
CCACAGCAAGAAAGAAAAATCTCAAGCGCCGGGTCACTTCAAGCAAAATTAGAGCCTTTTTGCAAAGGCTTATTACAGGCAGGTGGGTTCCGCAAGCAGTGACTCGTAGTTTTCTCAAGGTCAAGTGAATCCCATTCTTATTG
>NC_051404.1:19982541-19982621 GCF_015228065.2 Penaeus monodon | reverse complement strand
CGTCAATTTTCCAGCTTTAAAGTATCTCTCGGATCTCAAAAATTTCAAGGTATGTTTAAGTGGCAAAGATTTTTTTATTT
>NC_051404.1:19978045-19978979 GCF_015228065.2 Penaeus monodon | reverse complement strand
CATGTGTGTAGGGGGGGTCGCTATCAAATTTGTGATAGTGTAATATTGATCAGTTTTCAAGAAGTGTGATCAAAACGTGGCTCAAAAGCATTTCATTTTATTTTTTTTTTATCAGTTGGCATTTTATTCAAATATCTTGCTTCAAGTTATTTTTTTGTTAGAGTCTTTTAAAAAAATATCACAGCCAACGCTAGATCTGTCTCTGTAGGTATGTACATATTGATATATTTTATTATTGACAAAATATTTTTTGAATAGTTACCGTACACTGACATTCATTTTCTATCAAATCGTGAAACAATCATAGAAAACGTAAACGTTTGAACATGGAACATTAATCATTCAAAAGTAAAGTAACGCTTATATTCTCCTATAAGCTTTCGATCTTCGAATTAATAACAAATAATTGTCCATCATATAACAAAAGACTCCCATGCTCACCTCTGAATCCCAAAATAGAATAAAGGGACGCGAAAACGTACCGGCGCGGCACGTGCAGACGACGCGAGTTCTTTCCCAAAACAGTCTTCGCAAGGGTGGCTGAAGGTGTCCTGTGCATCCTCCGAGTGTCTCTTTATTTCTCATTTTCAGGCTTTAGGTCGTATCTTTTTTTCAAGTCTTCGGTGCCAAGAACCTGCGTAAGTATCCTGTACACGCGTATATATGATGGATTTTGTAGATCAGCGTGTTTGTTCGGTGGAAATGGGGTAGATATATATTTGACAGATGTGCACATGGCAACGTACCGACTGAGGAAGCACCATTTATCGACATAATTACTGTTTTTTGGTTTAATCGAGTGACTCCTCTGCGGTACAGTGCTTGATGCTTGTTATGAAACGGCTAGAAAGTATCCCCTATCTCTCGTTTTACTCTTTCTCATCCTTTATTATCTTTCTCGTCTTCCCTTTTTCCTCTTTCCATCCGTGAATTG
>NC_051404.1:19977152-19977620 GCF_015228065.2 Penaeus monodon | reverse complement strand
TACGGGGACCCAATATACTCGAATGTGTGTGTTTCCAGCAAAATTAAACTGATGACATTAAAGACAGTGTGATTTACAATGACAAATATTACGTATATTGTATGTAAAGAAGCAGGAAAGTCAGTTGCGTGCAGGAAGTGCTCCTCCTCTCCCTTCCTTTCCCCTCTCTCCCTTTCCCCTCCCTCCTTCCCCTTCCCCTCCCACTTTTCCCCTCTCACCTTTCCCCTCTCACCTTCCCCCTTCCTTTCCCCACTCGACATTAGGCCTAAAGACTGTTCTATTCATAGCATCTGCAATGTGCACACTTTTTGTTACACGAACTCGACCGTAAATCAGGAGCAGATAATGGCGAAATTACAATGCGTATCACATTTGTCTGGGCTTATATATGATATACGTAACGATCGTATGCGACACCTGACCCGTGTGTTGGTGGGGGGGGGGGCACGTGTAGAGTGTTAAGGTAGA
>NC_051404.1:19976098-19977052 GCF_015228065.2 Penaeus monodon | reverse complement strand
AAATATTTGCCTTATTTTACAATTTTTATTTATGAATAAAATTTCCTCGGGAGGGAAAACAAGTTATGATGTTAAAATCTTGATTTTGAATTTAAAATTCTAAAAAAGTTTAAGAATTTGCAGTAAAATTGATTATTATCTTTATACCGTCCTACTTTTCCCCTTACAATAAAAAACGAGACAATTATAACCACCAGTTTTCAAAACGATAGGAAAAGTTTTCCCTGGGGGGCATTGCCTTTAACTCGTCCACCGAACTGGCGGTGATACCCATAGATCTATTTTTCGAAATCTTTTGAACATTCGATTGAGCAAAAAGAGGTTCATACCCCATTATTCCGCAACCACTTGCTTCATTCGACAAAAAAAAAAATATATGCAACTGTAAAAGCTTTATCCGTTTTTTCTGCGATTTTTTTCAGGTTCACGTTTTGTTTCAAAAGGGCTTTTTTCTTTGCTTAACTTTCATTGTTTTATTACAATGAATGAAAAAAGGGTCGTTTACTAGCTATTTTAAAGTTTTTTGTTCTTTTGAAAAGGTGAAACAAGAGAGGTAAGACGGACTACCGCAGGTTTTCGATTTTAGACCCGTGCTCCCCCTCCCAATTATAAAAATAGGCAGAAAAACCCTTTTCCTAAGATCGATGCTCAAGGTCGGTTTACCCTTCCATTACGGTGTACTGCACGGGTGCGTCAAGACCGTACGACATATCAAGAGAAATGCAAGCGCCCAAATCGTGCGTTGGGTGAGTACACCGGAGGGATGGCGATGTGCCCAGCCGCTAGAAGCTTACCCCCGGGGGTCAGGTGGGCACGCAGAAAAACTTCTGCAGGGAAAAAAAGCAAACAAAACAAAAAACAGATTCCACCGGAAAATTTCATCGTCCTAGGTGATTTCTTCCAGTCGTATTGTGCGCTGTTTTTGAAGTGACGTCTCACGGTGTAACTGTTTGT
>NC_051404.1:19975943-19976059 GCF_015228065.2 Penaeus monodon | reverse complement strand
GTCGCACTTGTTAAATCAAATAAAATGCTTATGTTGTGAAGCGGCTGTAGTGAAACTTACGAAAATAAGTGTATAATTAAAAGACACGAAAAGATGAGAATTCATTTTGTTTTTGA
>NC_051404.1:19975529-19975909 GCF_015228065.2 Penaeus monodon | reverse complement strand
AGTTGAGATTAAAAAGGGGCCTACGACATCTGTGACAAGCACCAGGTATTGCCGTCTTCGGGCGTCCCAGAATAGCTTTATTGATGACCAGATTACGCACAGCCTAAAGCAGCATCTGGAGTGGACACGATAACCTCACGAGAGTAAACAGAATCATCGCAAAATAGAAATTACAAACGAGAAGAAAAAAGAAGCCGACCAAATACAAATCAGCTGAGTGTATGTCAGCTTGCAACAAATCTTGCTTTCGGGATATCATTGTGCTGTGGTGGTGACGTGGTTTTAAGGCGCTACACATGCAATACGAGGGGTGGGGGTGCGTCTCCAGGTGTACTGTTTATTTTCTCTTTTGACAGCTTCAGTAGCATGTCCCGTCCAAG
>NC_051404.1:19974533-19975480 GCF_015228065.2 Penaeus monodon | reverse complement strand
CAATATCTTCAATAGAATCTCAGGCTAATTTGAAATATTCAGAAATGACTGCTTACACTGAATGTCTACAGGTTATATAACACAGATTCCGTCCTTAAGAAGTACATTTGCAAAGCTCAGCCAAGATGCCAAATGTCGATAGCTCAAAAAATGTTTTTTGTTTCTCACTTTTTAATAATGCATTTCGACAGTTTCTAGAATGTTCCAGGTCGCCGTCTTGGGCCCCCGAAGACATTCTACGAAATACTTCTCTGTTGGTATCGTGCGACAGAAAGTGTATTGTCCTATTGTATTTACGGCCATTTGCTTAAACAAAATGTGGACTTCATGAACAGACTTCATACACATCGCTATGTTTAGACAGTTGTGATTCCACATTTGTATAGTTAACTAACATGTTCAGTATTATCAGAACACATGGTGACATGTTAAATTGTGGTCCTAATAGTTTCAAATAGAAACAAAATGAAGAATATTAAGGAGTAAATTAGACATATTTTAAATATTTAGAGATAGCTTAATATAGTCTTCAAGAAATATTAGGAATGCGGCCGCATAGCGATGCAATATTTGCTGTGAAAATGAAATATATATTGTGGAACACAGCAACTCATTTGTAGGTCACATATACTTCTGACAACAGAGTATCGCTGTTCCGAAATGGCCAAACTGTTAGGATGAAATAACTTTAAACAGACTATACAACAAAGTATCTTCACCAAGATATGTCAATTTTCAGCAATATAGGAAGCGATTTAGCATTTCAAACCTGCCAACATTGACACTTTTTTATTTCCAGGGTCACAAGTCTCATTGTGTAAAGCACATATGGACACGAAATTTGTGACGCCAAAAATGTTGTTTAAGCATACTGAAAGAAATGTGATATTCACAAATGTATGAAGTCGCATATCTTGTTCGAGCATATGGCTAATTGAACCGCACTG
>NC_051404.1:19973772-19974483 GCF_015228065.2 Penaeus monodon | reverse complement strand
GACTGAAAGTAACATTCGACGTTAGAATGATAAAATATTACGTATTTTAACATGTAGAGATTTTATTCTTCCCTTCGTGTCTATAAGTGGCATTCCTTTATCATACATTTGAAGAATAAAATTATATGCTGTGATTTATCAGAAGAATTTAGAATTTATGACTACAATTGGCCAAAAACAAACAAAAACTCACTTCTTTGTTTCATTTTGTTCTGTCCCAAAAGTTGATTAAATAATATTCTTAAATAATTCGTATTTTCAAACCAATAACATACGGCTTTAGACAGTGATTAAAGAGTGTAAAGGAATTCCTGTTTTTTGAAATTATTTCAATGTATTTAACAAGTTTTGAAAGGAATATTTATCGCATTTCTAATAAAACTAATTCAGTTTTTCTCTCCTCTTGTGACTTAATTTGTTTTCTATACTTGACGTGTATTATATGATATTTAGATACGTACAAATGGTCAATCAGTGATGTTAAAATGCCGTCCAAAGATCTGTACACAATTGTCAATGAAAAATATAGTCTAATACATGACTAATTCACGTATTTCATTAACCTTTGACCTGTTAATTGTAACGCAACCGCATTTTGTGTCATTACTGTGAAGGACAGCTAGAATATATCTGTTTGTCAAAACGGTAGGAAATTGTAATGGACTAATAAATGATAAACTATTTTTACAATGCTATAAGACTAACAAACAT
>NC_051404.1:19973438-19973709 GCF_015228065.2 Penaeus monodon | reverse complement strand
GCAAATCCATGAGAGGGTAGCAGGGGAAAATCAAAGACAGAGACTCAAACAGATTCCACCTGATGAGCAAATATGAATATGAAAAAAGGGGAGAAGAAAGGATAAGAAATAAAAAAAAGAGAAAGTTATATATATATTTTATAGTTTTAGACTTATTAATAGCAACTTTAGGAACAATATCGCTAAGAAGTAAACAACCACATATTGAGTAGGCAGCGCACGAACAGGATGCTCATTATTGTTAACGATCTTAAAAAATAAATTCAGAACC
>NC_051404.1:19972177-19972295 GCF_015228065.2 Penaeus monodon | reverse complement strand
AGAGAAAATCTCAAGCGCCGGGTCACTTCAAGCATATTAGAGCCTTTTGCATGGCTATTACAGGCAGGTGGGTTCCGCAAGCAGTGACTCGTAGTTTTCTCAAGGTCAAGTGAATCCC
>NC_051404.1:19972061-19972141 GCF_015228065.2 Penaeus monodon | reverse complement strand
CGTCAATTTCCAGCTGAAAGTATCTCTCGGATCTCAAAAATTTCAAGGTATGTTTAAGTGCAAAGATTTTTTTTTTATTT
>NC_051404.1:19966810-19967088 GCF_015228065.2 Penaeus monodon | reverse complement strand
AAATAAAAAAAAATCTTTTGCACTTAAACATACCTTGAAATTTTTTGAGATCCGAGAGATACTTTCAGCTGGAAATTGACGAAATAAATATAACAAAAACAAATAAACAAAGAATGGGATTCACTTGACCTTGAGAAAACTACGAGTCACTGCTTGCGGAACCCACCTGCCTGTAATAGCCATGCAAAAGGCTCTAATATGCTTGAAGTGACCCGGCGCTTGAGATTTTTCCCCTTTCTTGCTGTGGATAACATACACATGCTCTCTCTGTCTGTCTG
>NC_051404.1:19965401-19965689 GCF_015228065.2 Penaeus monodon | reverse complement strand
CCTCGAATGGTTGGGGTTCTGAATTTTTAAATTTTTTAAGATCGTTAACAATAATGAGCATCCTGTTTTGTGGCTGCCTACTCAATATGGGTTGTTTACTTCTTAGCGAATTGTTTCCTAAAGTTGCTATTAATAAGTCTAAAACTATAAAATATATATATAACTTTCTCTTTTTTTTATTTCTTATCCTTTCTTCTCCCCTTTTTTCATATTCATATTTGCTCATCAGGTGGAATCTGTTTGAGTCTCTGTCTTTGATTTTCCCCTGCTACCCTCTCATGGATTTGC
>NC_051404.1:19963631-19965333 GCF_015228065.2 Penaeus monodon | reverse complement strand
GTTTGTTAGTCTTATAGCATTGTAAAAATAGTTTATCATTTATTAGTCCATTACAATTTCCTACCGTTTTGACAAACAGATATATTCTAGCTGTCCTTCACAGTAATGACACAAAATGCGGTTGCGTTACAATTAACAGGTCAAAGGTTAATGAAATACGTGAATTAGTCATGTATTAGACTATATTTTTCATTGACAAAATTGTGTACAGATCTTTGGACGGCATTTTAACATCACTGATTGACCATTTGTACGTATCTAAATATCATATAATACACGTCAAGTATAGAAAACAAATTAAGTCACAAGAGGAGAGAAAAACTGAATTAGTTTTATTAGAAATGCGATAAATATTCCTTTCAAAACTTGTTAAATACATTGAAATAATTTCAAAAAACAGGAATTCCTTTACACCTTTAATCACTGTCTAAAGCCGTATGTTATTGGTTTGAAAATACGAATTATTTTTAAAGAATATTATTTAATCAAATTTTGGGACAGAACAAAATGAAACAAAGAAGTGAGTTTTTGTTTGTTTTTTGGCCAATTGTAGTCATAAATTCCTAAATTCTTCTGATAATCACAGCATATAATTTTATTCTTCAAATGTATGATAAAGGATGCCACTTATAGACACGAAGGGAAGAATAAAATCTCTACATGTTAAAATACGTAATATTTTTTCATTCTAACGTCGAATGTTACTTTCAGTCTTATATAAAAATAACATACTACAAATATATCTTAAATATAAAATTATACAGTGCGGTCAATTAGCCATATGCTCGAACAAGATATGCGACTTCATACATTTGTGAATATCACATTTCTTTCAGTATGCTTAAACAACATTTTTGGCGTCACAAATTTCGTGTCCATATGTGCTTTACACAAGGAGACTTGTGACCCTGGAAATAAAAAGTGTCAATGTTTGGCAGGTTTGAAATGCTAAATCGCTTCCTATATTGCTGAAAATTGACATATCTTGGTGAAGATACTTTGTTGTATAGTCTGTTTAAAGTTATTTCATCCTAACAGTTTGGCCATTTCGAACAGCAATACTCTGTTGTCAGAAGTATATGTGACCTACAAATGAGTTGCTGTGTTCCACAATATATTTCAAATTTCACAGCAAATATTGCATCGCTATGCGGCCGCATTCCTAATATTTCTTGAAGGACTATATTAAGCTATCTCTAAATATTTAAAATATGTCTAATTTACTCCTTAATATTCTTCATTTTGTTCTATTTGAAACTATTAGACCACATTTAACATGTCACCATGTGTTTCTGATAATACTGAACATGTTAGTTTAACTATACAATGTGGAATCACAACTGTCTAAACATAGCGATGTGTATGAGTCTGTTCATGAAGTCCCATTTTGTTTAAGCAAATGGCCCTAAATACAATAGGAACAATACACTTTCTTTCGCACGATACCAACAGAGAAGTATTTCGTAGAATGTCTTTTGGGGCCCAAGACGGCGACCTGGAACATTCTAGAAACTGTCGAAATGCATTATTAAAAAGTGAGAAACAAAAACATTTTTTGAGCTATCGACATTTGGCATCTTGGCTGAGCTTTGCAAATGTACTTCTTAAGGACGGAATCTGTGTTATATAACCTGTAGACATTCAGTGTAAGCAGTCATTTCTGAATATTTCAAATTAGCCTGAGATTCTATTGAAGATATTG
>NC_051404.1:19963202-19963592 GCF_015228065.2 Penaeus monodon | reverse complement strand
TAAACAACAGCTTGGACGGGACATGCTACTGAAGCTGTCAAAAGAGAAAATAAACAGTACACCTGGAGACGCACCCCCACCCCTCGTATTGCATGTGTAGCGCCTTAAAACCACGTCACCACCACAGCACAATGATATCCCGAAAGCAAGATTTGTTGCAAGCTGACATACACTCAGCTGATTTGTATTTGGTCGGCTTCTTTTTTCTTCTCGTTTGTAATTTCTATTTTGCGATGATTCTGTTTACTCTCGTGAGGTTATCGTGTCCACTCCAGATGCTGCTTTAGGCTGTGCGTAATCTGGTCATCAATAAAGCTATTCTGGGACGCCCGAAGACGGCAATACCTGGTGCTTGTCACAGATGTCGTAGGCCCCTTTTTAATCTCAACT
>NC_051404.1:19963052-19963168 GCF_015228065.2 Penaeus monodon | reverse complement strand
TCAAAAACAAAATGAATTCTCATCTTTTCGTGTCTTTTAATTATACACTTATTTTCGTAAGTTTCACTACAGCCGCTTCACAACATAAGCATTTTATTTGATTTAACAAGTGCGAC
>NC_051404.1:19961015-19963012 GCF_015228065.2 Penaeus monodon | reverse complement strand
ACAAACAGTTACACCGTGAGACGTCACTTCAAAAACAGCGCACAATACGACTGGAAGAAATCACCTAGGACGATGAATTTGCCGGGTGAATCTGTTCTCTTGTTCTTGTGTTGCTTTGTTCCCTGCAGAAGTTCCTCTGCGTAGCCCACCTGAGCCCCGGAGGTAAGCTTCTATGCGGCTGGTCACATCGCCATCCGTCCGCGTGTACTCACACCAACTGCACGATGTTGGGCGCTTGCATGCTCTTGATGATGTCGTACTGGCTCTTGACGCACCTGTGCATGTACACCTGTAATGGAAGGGATACACGACCTTGAGCATCGATCTTAGGAAACGGGTTGTCTGCCTATTTCTATAAGTTTGGTGAGGGTGATGCACGGGTCTAAATATCGAAGAACCTGCGGTACGTCCGTCTTACCTCATCTCTTGTTTCACCTTCTCAAAAGAACAATAAAACTTTAAGATAGCGTAGTAAACGACCTTTTTGCATATCATTGTAATAACACAAAGTGAAAGTTAAGCAAAGAAAAATAAGCCCTTGTGAAACTAAATCGTGAACCTGAAAAAAATGCGCAGAAGAAACTGTGAGTATAAGCTTTTACAGTTGCATATATTTTTTTTGTTGTCGAATGAAGCAAGTGGTTGCGGAATAATCGGGATATGAACTCTCTTTCCAGCTCAATCGAATGTGTCAAAAGATTTCGAAAAGTAGATCTATGGATTATCACCGCCAGTTCGGTGGACGAGTTCAAGAGGCAATGCCACACCAGTTGTAAACACTTTACCTACGTCGTTTTCTGAAGACTGGTGGTTATAATTGTCTTCGTTTGATTATTGTAAGTGGGAAATTGTAGAGACGGTATAACAGATAATAATCAATTTTACTGCAAATTCATTAAACTTTTGTTAGATACTCTAAATTCAACCTCCAAAGATTTTAACATCATATACTATGTTTCCATCCATGAGAAATTTTATTTCTATGAAATAAAGTATTGTAAACTAACGGACAACTTATCGAGTAAAGTAACTGGGACACTACAACACTACTTACATGAGCAGCTGCGAAGAGCAAGTATATCAGCGTCCACAAGACCGATAACAGCTGTGGAATAAGTATATGTTAAAATTGGTAACCGTGAAAAAAGTCTTTCTTGAAAATAAGGTCATTATATCCATGGCAGATTATCATCCAATTTTACAAATCTCACCAACGATCATCACGATCATTTTCTCATTTCCTTCTTTTTAATGTTATTAATTTTCTAAAAGATTATACTTCATCACAAAAAATTACTCAAAACGCATGACCTCCCCTCCCCCTGCCCCCAAATACCTCCCCACCCCACCCACTGCCACTCAAACAGCAAAACCAAAACAGAAGACGATCAACTCACGTAATGATAGTAGGACGCCTGGAGCCACAGCGCGAAAGCAATTATCATGAGGATGTAGATGAGGTTCTGGCTGAGCCACGGCAGGATCATGCCTCGGTGATCCTTCACGACTCCGCGGATCATGAGGATGGAGAAGGCGATGTACAGCAGGTAGAAGAAGATCATGAAGCCGCCCGCCGACTTCATGGCTGCAGGGGAGAGGAGCTTGTGTGTATTCTAGAGGCTTATAATGATGACGTGTTTTGTTAGTGTGCATAGGAAAGGTGTTATATTGTGACTATAACGCAGATATCACAGAAACAATATGAAGTAACTTAGATTTTACTACCAAGTGTTTTTCATCATAGCTGAAAGGGAGTGAGAATAAACTACAAACAGACAGATGAACAAAAAGATAATAAAAGAATATAAGCCATTGTCTATCTACCTGGAAAACGTTATCTCAGCTGAGAAGTCTGTATCCTTTCTGTCTGTAACTGCGATCACTCTTCACCTTACAAATCGTTTTGATAACTGTTTCACAAATTTATCTGTTTTCTGATTTTACATTCTTAAAAATGTATCGGTTTACTCAGCAATTTATCCGTCCGTTTACCTATC
>NC_051404.1:19960042-19960359 GCF_015228065.2 Penaeus monodon | reverse complement strand
AGAAAAAAAACGAAAAAAGAGGTCGATTGAAAGTGCCAACATTATCACGGAAATCCAATCCGAAAGTGTCACCGTCACCCATGATACCTTCGTCGATGGGTGACGGTGTTCATGCGTGTCTGGCGGGGGT
Source organism: Penaeus monodon (assembly GCF_015228065.2). NCBI lineage: Eukaryota > Metazoa > Arthropoda > Malacostraca > Decapoda > Penaeidae > Penaeus > Penaeus monodon. The sequence goes on along the minus strand of NC_051404.1, from coordinate 19,960,229 downwards.
GAGGGGGGGGATCCGGCAGAGAGGGAGAGACTATTAGATCTCTCAAAACAAAACAGAAATCCAAGCTATAACTTCAGCTTGCAGATCAACGAAACACGATCGAGCCATTTATTAACTCATCTGAAATCAAATACTCTTAACATAATCACAAGAAAGGGATAAATGAACAAGTGAATAGAGTGATGAA
>NC_051404.1:19959316-19959546 GCF_015228065.2 Penaeus monodon | reverse complement strand
GAAAAGGGAGAGGCAAGAAAGAAAGATGACGCAAATAACGAATAAAAAAAAACATTCAAGAAACGTTAAGATAAAAGAGTAAGAACCAGAACGGACAATGAACATGTGCATTAGAATGGGAGAAGAGACAACAAGACTAAAAAAAATCTTAGAGAGAATTCTAGAGAAGGAGAATAACCCACGAGAAATCGAGAGGATTCGCCCTGGCCCTTTGTGCATGCACGGAAAGC
>NC_051404.1:19959093-19959265 GCF_015228065.2 Penaeus monodon | reverse complement strand
GGTTAAGGACCGGATTATATAAGGCTTGCGTATTTGGCACTTCACCTTCGAGTGGAGTTTCGAATTTCATATTCTTGAGGTAAAGGGAAAAAAGATAAAGAAAAAAAAGGAATAACTTTACGCTTGGCTGCATTTTCTCCCCCCCCCCCCGGTAGCCGCAATAACAATGGAA
>NC_051404.1:19958203-19958360 GCF_015228065.2 Penaeus monodon | reverse complement strand
TACGGTCGCTTATCCCGCCTTCTGCACCGAAACGCATGACTCACTCTCCTGCTGAAGAAGAGACACGCAAGCACCTTTCGTGAGTGTGTTTACGGCCGCGAAGATGCACAGGTCGGCGCATTCCTGGGAGATGTGTGTGTACGTGTATATAGGCGTT
>NC_051404.1:19957356-19957659 GCF_015228065.2 Penaeus monodon | reverse complement strand
CGCACAGTCCAGGGGAGCAAGAGCCCTGTTCCAGAAACCCAAGCGCACTCTCGAACATTCCCGCGCGAAGTCGCTCTTTTCTATGTAAATAAACACACCACGGCAATTTCGTCATATTCAGCTAGTTGTGAAGATTTTTAAAAAAATGCCCAGTAATAAAACAGAATAAACAAAAGAATTTTATCGTTGCAATGAAATTTTAAAAGTACATAAAAATGCTAAAATAGTTCTTAAGAAAGTTCTTATCAAAGGTGTTAACCTAGTGTTTTTCCAGCCAGGCTGAAAGCCTCCATTCAGACCAGA
>NC_051404.1:19956843-19956909 GCF_015228065.2 Penaeus monodon | reverse complement strand
CGTTAATATATCACGTTCCTTTGATTATTCATTAATAAAAGAAATGACTTTTACTGTATCTCTATA
>NC_051404.1:19955891-19956411 GCF_015228065.2 Penaeus monodon | reverse complement strand
GCCACCATAAGCTGGACTTAGGAAACAGAATATACACAGCAAAACACGGAATAACTTCTCCTTATAAGTGATGTACCCCTGTGACAGTCTCGGTGATTCCATAAGCCACGACCATCCTAATCGCCATCTATCCCAATCATAATCACGCATCATCAACCACCATTACATCCATCGCCACAACCCCCCCTCCCCCTTTACTCTCACCCCCCTCTCCCCCTTTCCCCACCCCCTGGCCCTCTCCACCCCCAACCTACTGGTATCGACGTCGGTCTCGAACAGCGGCAGGAAGAACTGCGAGGAGTCCCCTTCGTCGAGGCAGTAGCAGATGTAGATGATGGAGAACACACTGAAGAAGATGGTGGTGGCGGCGCACGCCTTGCTGCCGCTCTTCACGTTGTCGTAGTAGATCCAGGGCGACCAGCAGTTCTTCATGGTGGCGGTTCTGTTCTCTGTTCTCCTGGTCCTCGATTCACCCGGTGGTTATTCTCTCCTGTCGGTCTCCCTCTCTGAGAACCGGTTC
>NC_051404.1:19955595-19955847 GCF_015228065.2 Penaeus monodon | reverse complement strand
ACTTTTGTCCCTGTGGCCTCCTGTTCTCCTGACCTCCTACTGTTTTTCTAGGTTTCTCCCGTTCCACCGTTCTCTTCTTGGCTCACCTCCTGCAAAGGCCTGCAACAAGGAAATTACGTTAGTGTACTGGTTATACTTAACGACCTGAAGACAATAACAGTAATAGATAAAGAAAGGATAATAAAAGTGAAAGCATCAAAAAAATATCTTCTAAAATTTGATAAGAATCATAATAAAACAGAGCAAGGACAA
>NC_051404.1:19955238-19955563 GCF_015228065.2 Penaeus monodon | reverse complement strand
ACTTGTAATAAAATTGTATTAGCAATGGAACTTTAGGGAAGAATGCCATTGCAAATATGAATAGTATCAGCAGCCATACTCATTATGAAATAAAAAATAACACTGCCAATGGACAAGAAACACGAAAAAGCACAGAAAAAAACACACCTCTACCCTCTACCATATATATACATTTGACTCTAGAAAGGTGAAACAAATGAACACACAAATCGAGGTCAAAAGAGTTTTTGAAATTAGAAATGAAATAGTTCCATGTCTGAGAAATGCATCCTCTAAGCATACGAACATTATCATAAAGAAGAGGAAGGGAAGGAAATCTCGCTTG
>NC_051404.1:19954818-19955019 GCF_015228065.2 Penaeus monodon | reverse complement strand
GAATGCCACGAAAGGCGAATAACCCGCAGAACAAGGAGCGAAGGAGGCCCCGAGGAGCCGCGCGTCAGGTACCCTCCTCCCGGAACACGAGTGGGAGGCGTCCAAGTGGCCAGGAGGCGGCCGTGGCAGGTAAGGCGATCACCCGCGCACCTCTTTGAGACGATGGCCGCGGAAAAATCTCGCGTTCGCCGCTTTAGTCTC
>NC_051404.1:19954003-19954125 GCF_015228065.2 Penaeus monodon | reverse complement strand
TTAGAAAGAAACTATGTACATCAGGGGAGGAGAAAGGGGGGGGGATGGGGTGGCAATACGTCAACAAAGATTCGAGCTCTGCCTTTGGTTACCGAATGCAAAATGGTTTAACTAACCTGATT
>NC_051404.1:19948871-19950270 GCF_015228065.2 Penaeus monodon | reverse complement strand
TTTACCTATTCCTACGACTAAGGAAATAATCTCTTCATTTGCACCAGTGAATTGTTAAGTAGATGTGTTGACACACTATTACGATACTTCGTCCTGTTCACTTCCTGCAATACAACAATGGTGGCCTTTCTTCCATGGTAGACCAACGCCCCTTCCAACCGATATAACATATAACTGAATTTATATACGAAATTACAAAATCCTTGAAATATCCACTAGAAAATATGTTTGCACTGACATAACCGGACTCAGTATACGTCAATAACTGCTTTATATGCAGCAGTCTCCATGACAAGTAAGACCGATTATTTTTAACTATCTGTTGTCCTTCGTTGTCAGACGAAAAAAAATCAATTTCTTCCAAGTCACAATGTATATCTGAATAGCCGGTGTCCATCGTGGTCATGGAAGCCTGGCTGTCGAAGCCGCAGGAGGGGTTGAGGGGACAGTTTGTATCCGGTCGGGGGTTCACAGCTATCCACCTGAACCCCAGCACCAGCATGTCTCAACCCCACCCAGCATGCACTGTGGTCCACGCTTGGAACGGTTCCCTCCGCCCCGTGATCACTCAGACGTCCTCGCCCTCGTTGGAGTCAAGAATGCGTCGGCACGTGTTGATAAGGAGTCCAACAGAAGAACATGGGTCTTACCTCGATAAGGGAGCTGAAGATTATATATCCAGAGTGCTGTGGTGACGCACACTACTCGCGAGACCAGAGTTTGAACGAACTCTGTTACCTGGTCGGTTACCGGATACCTTTTATTCCGCAAACACCAGGACATCTTGCCGGCACGAATTCATCTTCCAAGTTCATTTACCCCAATGGGCAAATATTCAACATGAAAATCGACTTTAACACTACCAAAAGTACTCAGTGAAAACGCAATACCAATAATATAAGAAACATGCGAGATGGAAGACCTTTGACGCCCGAGGCAGTATTTACCTGAGAAAGTTCGCGATTCTGCCGCCAGAGGGCCGCCGGCGGACACACCTGTAGAGCGGACCATACGGTTTCCCTTTCTATATTCGCAACTTTATCATGTAAATAATGGTTGCGGGGAAACTGTGTTTCATTACTGAAGTAAATACAGTCTGATGATATTCACTGAGGCTCCAAAATGATCTGCAGATACATAAGCAACATGGAGAATGGCGTACAGGATAAAACATGGCAATAAAGAAGCATCCAAGAAACAAGGAGAACGGCAAATCATATAGGTACCCCCACTCTAGCTTATTAGATACACGTGAAATTATCTGACACAAATCAAAGAACACTGCTCTTCGTTTGTAAATCATATCAGTCAGGTTACAGACATTTCCTCAATAGTTCTTACCATAACTTAATGCAAACAAATAGTTGCATATATTTCAATTGAACTGGTGAAAAGAAAC
>NC_051404.1:19948751-19948839 GCF_015228065.2 Penaeus monodon | reverse complement strand
CAGACAGACAGACAGACAGTGTCTAAAATTTTGTGGGTTTGTGGTTGTATGCTAAAGATATGTAAAAGAGGAAGATACGCATGCGAAC
>NC_051404.1:19948007-19948638 GCF_015228065.2 Penaeus monodon | reverse complement strand
CGTGTATGCGTGGGTGTGTGCGCATGTTTCTGCGCCCCTCCGTGCACACTTGCGGGCGGCCTTTATGTGACTGTTTCTTACTTAATCACGTTTCCTTTCCATATACATGCACGGTCACGTGGCTGCACTAATACTTATATCAACATCTTTTGCTTGCTCACTTGACGTCACGCTGGCACTTGTGTGTGAATACAGAATAAAAAATGAAATAAAAACAGTTTCAATAGATAAAATACGTATGTCTTGGGAGTATAAATAACCTGGCGAATTTTATATTCAACTAATGAATTCACAAACATGAGGCGAATTGTAGAAAAAATCATATGAAGATGTAAAATTTTTAACTCAGTTTTCTAGATGTGAAGAACAGAATATTAACACACAGAGAGAGAGAATAATAGCGAATGGTAAATAACAACGACATGAAAATGATGAGTGACAAATGTAATATATGTCACCAATGCTAATTAGCTTAGTCAGATAATGGCAGTCATACCTAGATGAAACAAAGAGTGTTTCGTGATGACAATTGAAATTATATATTTTTTTATATGGAGTACATTGCTGGCAAATACACACAACACGTGCGCGCATGACACACACACGCGTGTGCGCTCGCTCGCTCGCTCGC
>NC_051404.1:19947530-19947811 GCF_015228065.2 Penaeus monodon | reverse complement strand
TATATATGTGCGGGTGTGGATGAACATGTACTGCGCAGCATGACATCCTTCCCATACTTGCTCACAAAGACAATAAGAACTTATCATCAGGTATTAAACAGTCATTACTTCCATTCATCATAGGAAATCAATCCGAACCTTGACGTATAGACTATTAAATGCCACATACGACTAACGAAGGAATGTAACGATACAAACTGAATAATCATTCAATCAGACCCTGTTATGAATGGTGTAGCAGGAGATCTTCGTAAGGTGGAGGAACGCTCGAGGATCCCTGG
>NC_051404.1:19945997-19946112 GCF_015228065.2 Penaeus monodon | reverse complement strand
AATCCAGAACTGCGAAAGACCGAAAAGGGTTATCGCATACGAAGATCACTAGGTATCACGTATCAGGATATATACCGATGATAATAAAACATAGAATACCAGAATCAGAAGAAGG
>NC_051404.1:19945304-19945640 GCF_015228065.2 Penaeus monodon | reverse complement strand
TTAAGGAGGAAAAGCCCAGCGGCAATAATAACGGGGCCTCTGTAAAAGGAAATTCGTAAGAACAATTCCCATAAGGAAAAAACGCCCAGAATTCGCTCCATGACACGCAAATGGACTTATTCAGTGCAGTAATTCATAATGATTAATACTTGAATTTAGTATTTTTAAGAACAAATTGTATGTCATGGTTTAGATGAATAAGTCTGTTGCTTTTGCGAATTGGTATAAGACTTAAGACAATTATCCGAGAAGCTGAATAAGTCTATAAATATAGACAGAGGACTAGTACGTGCATCAATTAATCAAAGTTTTGACCTACTTATGAAAAGTGTGATT
>NC_051404.1:19945012-19945172 GCF_015228065.2 Penaeus monodon | reverse complement strand
AGGCGAACGGGGGCGTAGAATTCAACAGAACAAAGAAAACTGCAAGTTCCGCAAATCCTAACGTGTCAGGTCACAGAAAACGTGAAGTCTATACAACGAAAGGGCTTCGGGCGCTACGTCATCCCTGTGGACCAAGACTGAGGTTCAGAGGGAATGCTAC
>NC_051404.1:19943709-19944662 GCF_015228065.2 Penaeus monodon | reverse complement strand
ACAAGAATATTGGTAGAACTTTGCTGTGAATGAGACCCCTCCCCCCTACCCTCATCCCTCACTCCTCCACGACATCACGCACTTGACACAAGGTGTCACGGCACCTGACACATCTCAGGTGATATGGTGTGGTGCCGCGTGCAGTCGCTAAAAACCCGCACACGCACCTGATTGCTCAAACTACTAGAATAGCAGGTTTTTCTAAAACAGTCTTTTATAAAATAATGCAAAAATAGATACCAAAGACAACCGAAAACTAAGCGCATCTACCGATAATAATATTATTATCAATAACAACAGTTTTTCTACTGATGATAGTAACAATGATGAACAACATCGTATATAAGGAGAGGATGGAGAACCAGCCATCATTAGTTTACAATTTTGTGGAGACATGGTGAGAGAGAGCTATCTTTGAGAGCAAATACTCCATTGACTCATCAGCTAAATACGTAGCTTAGGTGAGAGTATGTTGAACTGAGAGACGGTTGGTAAACATCCAGAAACCATATGCTCATGTTAAAAAAATGGAAAATGAGGAGAATATACAGGATAGGCTACACAGCATGTTTTGTTTAATTGTTAAATTGTTTTTTCTTCAACTCCTATCAGAATTTGGCTTCCATATTTGAGGTTAGATGAAGAAAAAAAAAACACGAACAGAGGTTAACTCTTGGCCATCTTATCTAGCCTCACCATAAACATCTACAACGTCGATAATTTACATGCAAATAGAAAACGAAATTAAAATATAAGATGACCGTAAGTTAACATATATGGCGTCCAAGTGTTGCCCTTTGGCTTCGTCCTTGAAACCTTTGGCGGGAAAATTTTAGGGTAAACATCTTTTTGCATGTTTGTGATTTCACCTTTTGACCTCACTGTCTGTTTTCTTCGGTTGCTATATATGATTTAAATAAAAAAGTATCGATTGATATTACTTCAAATAACGA
>NC_051404.1:19943528-19943673 GCF_015228065.2 Penaeus monodon | reverse complement strand
ACATGTCGATTTCATGTTATGATTGCGAAAGAGGTTCATGTTTTGTTTCCATTGCATCAGTCCTTGATAAGTTGAGACAGAACGGATTTTGCACCGCCGCTCTCGGCAAATGGAAGCAATATTCTGAAATCAAGAATGGCCACGC
>NC_051404.1:19940950-19943440 GCF_015228065.2 Penaeus monodon | reverse complement strand
TCTCGGTAGATATTTAAACATAGGTGGACAAATGGAAAGACACAAATAAAGGAAAAGTCGCAGATGGTTATAACAGGATAAATTGCTGTTCGTCAGTTTTGTCGATACCGGTTTCGCCTTCATGAAGGTACGTGATGATTATGATACTATTATGTTCTTGTAACAGGGTTTTTTACAATTTTCTCCGTACGCTGAATTAGATATGGAAGATATAATCATGTAAATATCTGTGTACGTGCAGGCCTATGTCTTTATTTTTCAATGTACATTTATTTACATAATTACTAATATACAGTAAGTATATACACACACACCATTGCATTAGGTGCTGCAATACACGAGAAATTAAAACACAGATCAAGATCACTTCCCGCGTCAGCCTTGTAGGATGAAACTATGACTACAATGCGGGTCTCGTTGGCACTAGTATAGGTATCCTTGCAACCTTAAAGGAAAGTACGAACAAATAATTCTTGCAAGAATTCACTGCATACACGCAATGTAATAGCAATGCCGTATGTACTTTAGTTTATAGTTTCATTTTTTTCAGCGATCTCACTGTTTTAGGAATACTTGGAATGAAATACAGAATGCATCGTCACGTTCATTATCAAAGAGAAATAAATATCACGCATACCATGTCAGACCTCAAGAATAATATCATAATGGTAAAGGTCACGAGCTGTCGTCATCCCGTAAGAGGATTATCAAGGGCTGCATATAGGGCTGGGATTGGTCAGCTGGCCAGATTCTCGGCCCGTGATTGGCTGATGGGTCCTTTTCTTTCGTAAGTGCCGTATCAGAATAAAGTTACAATAGAGCTAAACGTACTATGTAAACACAAGGTGCTCACCGTAAGGAACGAACGTGAGACCCGAGCACACCTCTAATTAGCGATATGTTTCTCCAGCAGAAGGTCGGGGAAGAGCAGGGGAGGGGGCTGTTTGTGACAACACCCGATAGAGAAAAGTTCAGGTCGTGCATGCCGCTTTTGGTAAAGAAACAAATGAACATGAGAGAGCAGGAATTTTGTGCGTGCGTCGGTGCGTCTTGGCAAAGTGGAGAGGGGAAAGGGGGAAGGGATGGGGGTGGGTAGGAAGAGTAAATTTTTCTCCCTTCCATTTCTCGGTGAAATACCTCGCTCGTCGCTCCCGCCATCCGTTCCATACCGTTATTTCTAAATTGGTTATCTGTTTTATGGGGAGTTTCTCCTTTTATACTGTCACGATGTGTCCATTTTTCACGAACTTTCTAAAATATGGCGTTGGCAACTGCGCGCGGGGAGGGTAGAGTTCCCCAGGTTAGCGGCGCACCCTCAACGCGTTCGTTTTATATCGCTTTCCCTTGATTTCCGTGAATTATCACTGCATTCCGTTCGTGATCTTCTGCCAGCGAACGAAATGCCATTTGAAACGCCGCCGATTTTGCAGTTTCCCCTCCGAAGGGAAAAGTAGGGAAATAAAAACGTTTGAATAACAACAATCATGAACCCGTGACAGTCTGGAGATTGTGGCAGGGTTCGCCACTGGAAAGTTATTGTTTCTTTTGGGCCATTTAATAATTCACAAAATTATCTTTAAGCGACAGTAAAACCCACGTTTATTTTTGACCGGTGTTTGCATTTAAATGTGTAAAACCTTAAGAGTTACGAAAGGTGTTACAGAGTGTAAGCATGAGGATGTCTTTCCAGAATCATTCGACTCATGTTCAATGAAATGATGCCAGATTATCCAAGCGCTTTAACAAATTTGTAATTTTATTTTCATAGTTTATCATTTCCTGTAATGAAATAGATTCTATTAATTTTAATAATTATTTCTATGTATAAATTTTACATTTATATTTTCTGAATATTACTTAAGATTTAAACAATAAATAAATACTCCCGAACACTCGTTGGTGTAGTGACATACGGTGCCCGGAACTCACTGAAAAAAACTCAAGCAGTCGCTAACAAATATCATAAAACAAAACACTTTCCGTAGAATACACATTTAACTCAAGCCAAGAAACAAATATGCATTTTATGCAGCGTTCATATAACAAAAATTCCTCTCGAAAGGATCCAAATTACAAGCAAAAAGTAGCGATAGAATGTCCCCACCTGCTAGTACGTTGGCAACCCGCAGACCAAGTCAAGACAAGAGTTACCCTATCTGAGTGAGCAACTCTTGCCAGTTTATATCCCACTGGTCTAGATAGCCAGGGATGCTGGGATATTGTCGCGAGACAACTCGCTTTCACGGCGCTAGAGACTAGAATGAGTGAAGGAAAATTATACAGTGCTAAAGTTTAGTGTGGAAAAGGTGAGCTCACGAGTGCGATTCGGTGCTTTCGGTGATATTTCGTTCATGTCCTTTTTGTTGAAAAAGGTGTTTTCTTTTTCTCTGAAGTGTCGCTGTGTTTGCTGTTAAGTGCGGGATTTTGCTGTGATGAAGTGAGCGAGCGTGGAAGGGATAAGAGCAGAGCTTCCCTGAATTGCCACGTGTC
>NC_051404.1:19940456-19940911 GCF_015228065.2 Penaeus monodon | reverse complement strand
TTGAAAATCGCGAATCAACTGAGGTATCGTAGATCTAACGATATTCAATCTCGTGTTTGTGTTATTGTTGAAGTGATGTTGAAATCCGCCCACAACTCAAGTGCTCTGTGGATAACGAAGTGTAGTGTGATTAATCATACGAAATATAACTGAAACGAGGATAGGCAAGTGGAATTTTAGAATGTGCAAGAAGTGATGGTGATCTAACAGACGATAGTGATTGTATTGTGAAATGCAAATATGTGATTAATAATTATATATAATTTTCTATTAAAATCGGAAACAAACAAATGTCAGAAAATGAGAAGAATGTGTATATATTTGCGAGAAGAAACATTAACAAAAGGATAATGAAATAGGCCTATATCAGATAAGAGAAACGCTTTAAGACATGCTGTAACATACTCACCCTCACGCAAACACACACCCTCTCTTTATACATAAACAAACACACA
>NC_051404.1:19939690-19939791 GCF_015228065.2 Penaeus monodon | reverse complement strand
CCCACACACCACCACCCCCACACACCCCACCACCACACCCACACACACCCACACTACCACACACTACCCACAACCACCCACCACACACCACACACCACCCC
>NC_051404.1:19932887-19933588 GCF_015228065.2 Penaeus monodon | reverse complement strand
CGTGTCCGGAGAGACGACGCGGCAGCAGTCCTTTCCTACTCATAAATCTCCTTCGTAGTGTCTTAGTTCCCCTTAACCCATGGCTTAGTTCATTTAGGTCCTAATCCATGTCTAACTATCTTGTGTTATACCCCGTAGCGTAACTCGTAGCCCTCTAACCCATGTCATAACTCTCCTTTCCCGTGTGTTCTCACCCGTGCCTGACTCTCCTGTGTCCTAACCCCATTCTGAAATCTCTTAGTCGTAATATGTGTTTTAGCCCACGCCATAACTCTCCCTTATCTATGTGTTCTAACCAGTGCCTAACTCTCACGTGTCCTAACCCATGCCCGCATCCCAACCCGTACTTTTATTCTTCCGTGTCCTAGCGGCTCTCTCGCCATGGCTCCTCTGTTACCAAGCCCGTGGCCTAACCCTTCCATGGCCTAATTCCGGTGCTTTAACTCTCCCGTGTCTTAACTCCTCCGTGTCCCAAGCCGTGTCCTAACTCTCCGTGCCCAAACTCTCCCGTTGTCTGCGAGGCGAAACTCCTCCGACGATGACCCAGCCAACTCCTTCATTAGAGCCTTGTAAGAACCCTCTTGACTGCGATGAAGCGCGGGAGATTATGGCATTTTTTTCCTACGCTCTCGTTTTTGAAGGCGCGAGGATTAGCTGACAAGATGAAGCTCGAGGAAATTTGTTAGGTTTATTGGGTTTAA
>NC_051404.1:19926027-19932389 GCF_015228065.2 Penaeus monodon | reverse complement strand
TGGTAGAGACCACACCAAGAGAGCGAGAGAGAGATGGTCGTATTGCCTGGCTCTAGCCAAGAATTTACACTTTTTATTTCTTGGTCAGTATGCAGTAAAGTAAAGAGAGATAAAACGCAGATTTAGTGTTCCTTGTGTCACTTCGCTTCAACACTGTTATGGAAGTAATAAGTAGGTTTCGTATGATCTTTTGAATAAAGTGATGTCGGTTTTATGCCGTAGACACATTCAGTCTTATTTTTCATATTTTAGATTCCAGTGATACAAACGAGTGATTAACGAGTAAGCTACACGACTAAAAAAATGAATCGTGAAGTACAAACAACCTCCAGGTGACAGCCCTTTACGGCGGGGTCAAGAAAAGGTCAAAACCAACGCCTCTTCCCTCCTGCCTTATACCCACCCCTCCCCACCACGTACCTGGAGGTCAGAGCAAGCCCCTAAGTGATGACGTCATCAGCCCTTTCTATCCTGTAAGGAAGACATGGAAAACAGATAAGTGAGTGACCTTAGCAAGGGACGATGGAGTGACTCTCGTCAGCGGTGACTGCCAGAGCCAGGTGCTTGGGCCCGGGTGGGACTATGGGCTGCAGGGAAGTGTTGCTACTCACGGCGACCGCTGGCGTCTCGCTGGTCCCGCACTCCGTGTTCCGGGAGTGAAGGAGGAGCCCGCGGAGGGCGAGGGTGATGGAGGGCCGCCCGGGAGTCTCAGCCACTCTTCCGCGCAACAGGGGCGCAACTCTGCCAGGGTACCGCGTGGGACCCGTTCGCTATGATGTTCGCCTGGCGCCCCAAGACGGTCCTGGGGCACTGCTCCCCACCCGGAGGTGTTCTGAGGGAGACCTCGTAGCAACAGCGCGAAAGAACTGCTTGCTGGAAGACGGAGCGGCCGTCGACGGTGTTCGAGACACGCAGAGACACCCGGCCCTTCGGCCGCTAGTTAACAACGGGCCGACCACCCATTCTCTACGCCCTTCTGGGATTTCAGGGGCGACTTCTCAGGAGGCCATTGCATCACCTCTTCCCCTGAAGGAAGCCCATTCGTTGATCAGCCACAAGCTTCCTGCCCCTGTTGTTTCGCCCCTCCTCCCCCCTGTGTCCCCACGCCCCCCCGCCGGCAGACGAAGCTTCAATGCCTTGCCTCGCCCGTGGGTGTCGCCTGCGCCCCAAGCAGAGCAAAACGCTGCCAGTGAGAACCCGGACAATAGAGGGAGTGACAGTAGCGGTGTAGGCGGCAGGTGGCGTTTGGCGCCAACAGATGGCGTAAGCGTTCACACCAAGAGCGGCTCCGACACAAGCCCGCTAAAATTATCATCAAACCCTCCCGAGGCGAACAAGTCAGCTTCCCTGTGGGGTGGTGCGCGTCCAGCGCCGCCCATAAACTCTCCCGTCGACGCCACAACTTTCAGAAGCGAGGCCACCATTCTAGTGACGCAGTGTGACGGCACCCAGGCCGCTCGCCGACCCTCGCAGGGCAGTCGCTCTCCGATATGTTGGCGTCGGGGCGTTCCCAATCTCAGCCTGTTGAAGACCGCCCCCAGTAATGAGGGCGAGGGTATGGGGGCGCAACGGACAGCGGCGCCGGGTGCTGCTGCAGGAGGTGCGGTCGTAGTGGAGGAAGTGAGGGCGGACGGGCTGCCTCCCCCCGCCGCTAAATATACGTGTTGTGTGGCGGGCCGCTCCCCCCGGCAGCTGGTGCCCCGCCACGCCACTATGTTTAGCTACCCGGGCCCGCCGCGCCCTGCCATCCCGGAGGAACCCGCCAGTGCGCACCTTACCAGTGACCAGCGCAGTGCTCAGCCGCCCACACCGCCCACTCACGCCCATGGCAGAACAGTGCAGTGTGAAGTGTTTTCCGGCGGAGGGGGCGGAAGTGTAGCGACGGGGGGCAGCGGTCATGGGGACCGTGTGGCCCCCCCGGAGCCAGTGACCCCCCAGGACAATTGTGGCGCAGCCCCCAGCAGCTTCAGAGATAGGACAAGCCGCAGGCTGGTACGGCCTAGACCAGAAATACCAGATCATTTATACCGACGGTGGGCGGCGCTGCTACCAAGTGATGCTGGCATAAACTACAAGCATAAACCACAGCAGGAAGGTGTCGGGGGTCACGGTGGCGTGGGGCCCTCCGGGGGGCCCGTGGCGGGGCCTACAGATGAGGGAGCCCGGACGCTGACGTCACCTGACCTCAGTCCTGCGTCAGGAGGGCCACCTGAGTCTCCCGACTACTCGGTAGACTTTTCCTCCTGTAGCGCTGCCCGGTTCCGACTGGGCAACTCTACCGGCGTTCTGGGGGGCGGAAGGAAGGAAGGGGGGCGTGGCCCCCCACCATCACGCCCGCCCCGATCTCGACAGGATCATTTGGAAAGTCTTAGGAAATGTACGGAGCGCCTTAAAACCCCTTCGCCCGATAAGAAGGTCCGAGCCGACTCTGCCCCTCCTCCAGACACTAGCTCGGCGGGCAAGGGGCCCGAGAGCGTCCCTCCGCGGGCGAAGACGAAGGGCCGCAACAACGAGCCTCGCTCCGTCTTGACTCGCCATCCCTCCCTGGGGAAGAGCCCCAGTCTGCCCCCTCAGCTCCCATCCGCGAAGGATGGAGGGGACAGCAAGCCTTCGTCGCCGCCCACCGCGAAGGACCAGAAGGATGTGGGTCCTCCAGGTGGCGCTCGTGAGGATGAGGATATCTTTAAGGAGGACATCGCAAAACTTCCTCCGCGACCGCGGCCCGAACCTCGACTGGGTATCTCTCCCCGGGTGATCCCCTTCAGGTCAGCCTCGGTGTCGCAGGTGGACGTGTCCTCCGATGGCCCTTTCTCCTCGCGCAGCAGCAAGTCTCCGACTGCCATCCGCCTCTACCCCATCTGTACGAATTACTATTTCTCGAACACCCTGCCGCGTCGTAAGCCCGTCGTGGCAGACAAGGAGGAGGGCAGGACCCAGGATGGCCCTGAGCTCCACCCGCCGCTCGCAGCCGCGGTATCCATCAGTGACATGACCAACGTTGGTGCCAAGACGGGCTCCTCGCAGCCAGAGAAGCTCGAGAACAAGTCCAAGTCCGAGAGCGAGTTGTCGGCGGCGGGTCTGAGGGCCGGCGAGGGCGGGAGTCCCAAGGTCGATATCCTGGTGAAGGACCTTAGGGACAACAACAACGCTCGGGGCAAGAAGGCCGACTTCAAGGAAGAACCAGACGAGGAAGGGAAAAGGGATAAGCCAAAGCATTTAAATGTAAATGAAATTGAATTAAAACGTGATCAGAAAGGAGAAAATGACTCGAAGCAGATGGCAAGTGAAAATACTAAGCTTGAGATGCCTTCGCACAGTGACGAGGCTCAGGGTGTAAATAAAGCAGATTTAGAAAAGAATACAGCTGAAAGTGATGCGAAAACAGTGCAAAACGTTATTGAAAACGATTTTAAAACGGATATAACAAAAATTAATAACCAGCAAAATCTCTTCGATGGTGGGAAAAATACCAGTGCTTGTGTTGTTGATCATAAAGACTTTAACGTAGGTGATATAGCTAATTCAAAAATATCTATAGAAATTTCAAGTGAAACACCCCAAAAGGTAGAGGTAAATTCAAAATCGAGTGAGAACGTAGACAAAGAGAGAGCGTTGAGGAACGACACACAAAGAGGGTCGGAAGGAGACCGGGGGGCGCAGGGGCTGGTCACAACGGCGGCCAGTCTCCCGTGCCATGGCGACGTGGCCGAAACAAAAGGAAGCGGCGAAGGGGGTGATAGTGTGAATAACGTGGCCGGCATAAGAACTTCGGTCGGGGAAATACCGTCTTTACGAGGTGACGTGGACGGACCTTCGACTTCGAAAAAAGACTCGACGACCGAAGCGCCACGAGTGTCTGAGGAAGGCGTAGAAGGAAGCAGCAGCGCGGGCGACGTCACTTCTCCCGAATTCGTTCTGGAAAGTGGCATTGAAGGGCACAATGACGAGGTAAGTGTTGCAGATCGAGGTGATGTGTCAGTGTTGGGGAAAGATGGGGAGTGTGAAGTAAGTGGGGCTCCCCCGGGAGGGGAACCGCCCAACTCTGGAGGACTGGTTCCTCCAGAGGATACTCTCAAGTCTGTGCATGACCCTCAAGAACATAAAGAAATTTCTGATGTTGATCCTAGTGCTCTTAGTAATAAAATATCTTTAGTTCATAATGAGTGTCCACCCCCTAAAAGTGACATTAGACTAGCAGAAATTCCTTCAGAAGATCCAAGCTCAGCGCCCAGAGTGGCTGCGGCGTCCGTAGGGGAGGGTAAGGCTCCCCACGCGGAGGGGAGTGGAAGCCAGTGTACAGACCGCAGGCAGATCGAGTGCCAGGTGTTGCAGAAGGAGCCGAGACTGTCTCAGTGTTTAGTCATTAAGACTGGAGCTCGAGAAGGGGAAGGGGATCCTCTAGGGGTCCAGGGCGCGACCTCCGAGTGCCGGGTTATGAGGTCTCGACCTCGCCTGCCGAGAGAGGATTCCGATGGGGATAGCGGGGAGCGCGAACCTTCTCGAGCGACGTACGTTACTCAGGTCAGCGATGAAGGCATTTTTGAGGAAGAGATTAAGAGTCAAGAACCCCGGGACTCTTCTGACTCCTCATCACAAGACAGCGTGGGTGTGTCTCAGGAACGTTGCGAGGAGGCCATCGAGGCAGCTGCGGCGTCTGCAACAGAAGCTCCTGTTCGGACGGGGTCGCGACGGCGGAGGAAGTTAACCGAAGAAGGCAACGAACGGTCCCTCACCTTCCCACCGCCCAGGAAAGGGTCTCAGGCTGACTCTATAGGATACTCGTCTGTGGAGAGTAACGGCCTCCGGAGCTTAGCTACGTCAGGTGGCTATGGAGACCGAGGTAGCAGTGAGGAGCAGCGCAGCTCCGTTTCTCTCGCCGACAGCTTTCAGAGCGAGGCCAGCCAGCCTCGAGATACGCACCAGCTACTTATCATCTCGGAGACACGACCGATCGACCGCGCCGAGCGTAAGAAGAAGCACCACAGCGACCCAAGTTGCGAGAGGCGTGGCAGCACAGACGCCCTGCTGTACCTTAGCGATCCTCATCTCGGGAATACGACCTCAGAAGGGGAGGCGACGAGGACATCCAGCAAGGGCGTCGTGTCCCAGGCGTCCACGGACTCCGAGGGACGGGATGAGCGAGGGGAGCAGCCCATCGTGGGCGTGCCGAGACTTACGCCGCAGGTAATGTTCAGCGGACACGAGAGTGACGGTTCTGACTACCCACCGTGCCGCACGCCCGCCAGGAACGCCTCACCGATTCCGTACCTTCAAGATAGCGATTCCGGGGACCGCAGCGCCCCCAGGAGTCCGCTTGGCCCTCGACGATACTCCAAGAGGCCACTCCGCGGACCCTACGGCGAGATGCTGGAGGCCGAGATGAGCAAGTCGAAATCCTCCTCGACGTACCTGACCGAAGATTCTTATTTACGTCTTCGGGATGCGAAGAGCTGCTCGCCTCGCCCTCCTTCCCCCGCGTCTCCCGCGGTGATGGCGGAGGGAACCGGGCGCCCGTCACTCATCATCCCCACCACCCGCTCCTTCGACGACTCAGCCATTAGCATAAACTACTCGAATACCTCAGACAGGCCACTGCGTCGTAAAATTAGCGAGGAGACAGACCCCGGGGCTACCTCCCCAGTGGGCGGCACAGCGTGGGAGAGCGACGGGGAGGGGACCCTATCCCCCCCTCTCTCCATAGGACCTATCCATCAGCGAACTGCTTCGTCCCCTTGTAAACTCTTCAGCGAGGGAGGGTTCACCTCTGAGGAGGAACAAGAGCTTGTGGACTATTATTCGGCTGCGACACGGTTACTGGCACAGCAGAACCAGCACCAGCGGTCTCAGCAGCACCGGCAGCAGCAGCAACAACAGCTGCAACCTGAGCTGACACAGCAGGAACATCTCGGGAGTGAGCTAGCGTCTGAGGCGCGACACCCTGGTACTCACGAGCACAGGCACACCCCAGACCACAGGCACTCCCACAAGCGGCACAGGGTGAGTATTGTACTATCTTGGTCTTCCTCCTCACTCTTGCTTCTGATGCCTGGTTATGAGTTCTGTACTCCTCACACTCATACTACTGACGCTGGCTGTAACACACTCTGCCTACTTGCACACTGCACAACTTACAATACTTTGCTCTCATCTTCGACACTCACATTTGTGATCCTAACAGTGTATTTTGTTTTCCGATGTTAACAGAGGTATGTCATGTATAACAATATGCGTTTTTGTGCATAATCTCACACTTATATTTGGTGCTGTATTGTCAAACGTTGCAATGGAATGCGCTAAATGTCTTATATTGTGTCCAATGTCTGTTCTCTTGGTATTGTCATACTTAAAAATATGTATATATT
>NC_051404.1:19925841-19925937 GCF_015228065.2 Penaeus monodon | reverse complement strand
TGCGTATGCAGGTAGCAAGGGAGGGGGAAACGCAAAAAAAAGGTGATAGAAGGAAAAAACGTTTAGTTTCAAAGCCAAATCTCAGGTGTTAAAGGG
>NC_051404.1:19925009-19925314 GCF_015228065.2 Penaeus monodon | reverse complement strand
GTACGAAAACGGCCCAAGAAATAATGAAGCATTTCCTATGAAACCGTACTAAATCCCACGTGCCTGAAAATCACACCCAAGGGTTTTTAACCTAACGGGAATTTGAGCGTTTACGGATTGCGTCGGTCACGTGTCACACCAACAGGTTAGTCCGGACTCAGGTGCCGCAGCGGCATCCTTAAACGGAACCTAAATTTGTTTCAAGTCATGTGTGGTGATCCTCAAGCCTTCCTTGGCCTGTGCTATTTTAGGGCTTTCGGGATTCTGGCGTCTGATCTTCTTATTAATGTGGTTTTTTTTAAATC
>NC_051404.1:19923271-19923994 GCF_015228065.2 Penaeus monodon | reverse complement strand
CCACTCGTAATGAAAACGACGTTTTTAGGGTTCGATTTCGTGAAATTAAAAAGAAAAATGCTATCAACGGCAAGGGTTTCAAGAATTAGGCCTAACTGGTGTGGGAGGGCTGTCGTTGCTGTGTTTATAATCGAGGGATGTTATTCTGTGTAAAAGAAAGGTAAAGATACCCTTGAAATTATGATGTGTTTATTATGGTTTTCAAGTGGGTTACCTCTGTTTGTGTGTATGGAATGATTTTAGTGTGTTATGCTATTGTATGTTTAAGTGGCATCTGCTGTGTGGTCAGGTTTTGTTATCGTTTTTATTCTCTCATCTTATTTGTTATTTACGTCCTTGTTATATGAGTTATGTCATTGTTGTCCATGTGTTCGACATTGATGTTAATTATATATATGTTACTATAGTCTTGCTACATATTTCTTTTCTGTTCTAAACATTTCTTGACATTTTGTAAATACATTTCCGACAGCGAATGTGCGATTTAACAGCCAAAAGGTCAGACTTCACGCCTATGGCAGTTAATGGCAGGACCTTGCGCAGAGAATCCCGGCTTAACCTCAATCGCATGCGCGGTCTTTTCACAGACATCTTGTTCTTATTTCTCTTTCTCTTTATCTCCTACATTCCCCCAAGTGCACGGTCTCCCCCACCCGACCCCTCCCTATGCCGTTCACAGGGATGTTCCGAACAAGCTTTTCACCGGAAAAAAAATATGTAATG
>NC_051404.1:19922170-19923208 GCF_015228065.2 Penaeus monodon | reverse complement strand
ACAGCCAGTCTTTAGTAAGACCCGATTCCATCCGGTCGAGGCTGGTGCTGGTGCAGATGACGTCGGAGCGCTCGGCAGGACGCTCACAACACGGTCACTATGATCGTTACGCTGCGACAGCCTCTGACCCCAATTCCTCGCGTTCACCAGGCGTTTCATGCGTTCTGCCACCGCCACGAATCCTGGAATAGAGAATGGGGCAGGTAATGAGATGCTGATATCACTCTTAGTGCAAAAGGCCACTATCTACACTACCACTAATCTGACATGTACTATCCATCGCCATCCAGACACTTCGAACGCTGCTGCCACCCTTCACCGCGGAGGTTTGTCACAGCACACAATATATGATTACCACTGCCACAGCTGATGTTGCCGGAGCTGCTGCCACCGACATCACTCCCTGCTTTGGCGGACATAGATAACACTCGATAGAGTGATGAGATCAACCAACACAACTCACCCATCTTAACGCATCTTTGGTGAAAGTTGTCAGCAATGCCAACACTAACAACAACGATGCACTATCCTGCAATATATATTTTTTTATTCCATGACGATAACCTACGGACGCTCCCACAACTGACACCACTGTCGTTGCCCGTTCAAAAGGACGCTTTCAGAACTTGCCTCACATAAACGGACTCGTTTAGAGAAGACCTCGTCCTGAGCAGGAGGATGCCGGCCAGACTGCTGCTCTTGCTCTATCATAGGCACAGGGGTATCCAGGGGCATTGCTTGCTCAGAGGTGCCATGTTTCTAAACAATGTTCCAGAGTTCGTTTATTTTCAGATGCTTTGCCCGAAAGGCTCTATTTTTCAAGCATTACTAAAAGGTTTTTATATTTCCTAACAGTTATACAGATGGTTGTCTAGGGCATCCCCAAACACCTTACCCTAAAGAACTGCACTACCAAACAACTATTATGAAGGTTCTGTATTTCCTGACATTTTGCTAAAACGTTCTATATTTCCAGACTCTCATCAAGAAGACTGTATTAAACAAAACACAACGGAGACACTGTATTGCGAACATCTC
>NC_051404.1:19921099-19921376 GCF_015228065.2 Penaeus monodon | reverse complement strand
GAAGTAGGGGGAAAGGGAAATGTAGAAATGCCTTCTATAGAGTTATTAAACCATCCCCAATGAGGAGACGGCCCACCAACGGTCCACGCGTAAAGGGAGCCGCTAGCTCGAGAAGCCCGTATTTTCTCTGCCAATTTTTGCCAATTAACCTTAAGTGTAATACCTGTAGGGCCTCGGCTGTGCTTCTATCCCCTCCCCAACTCCCCTCCTCGCCTTCCCAGGTACCTAACCCTCATACCACCCCCTACCGCTGTCTTCACATACGCACGACAATACC
>NC_051404.1:19920498-19920577 GCF_015228065.2 Penaeus monodon | reverse complement strand
GTGTGTTTGGGATAATTGGATAAGCCCCATACGGATGAGAAATGGCATCAATTTGCGGAATTAGGCACACCCAGGATCA
>NC_051404.1:19918786-19919046 GCF_015228065.2 Penaeus monodon | reverse complement strand
TCATGGATAGAGACTGAGAAAATTACAGAGGCAAAGAAGATAAAGCGTAAAAATATTTTAAGAAATGAAAAGCAGCCGCCAAATTATAATATATTCAAAACCGGCTTCCAATCAGTCAGCATTCCGAGTGCCTTGACATCAGCGGCTTTCCCGTAATCGGCTGAGACGCGATGACAGACGTCGACGCGCGAGAACGGACGGCGGACATACCGGGGAAATCGGCCAGGTCGTCGCTGTATCCGATTTCGGCTCTCGGCATG
>NC_051404.1:19916256-19917007 GCF_015228065.2 Penaeus monodon | reverse complement strand
TTTCTTTCAAATGGCATCTTCAAATTTTAAGAGACAAGAGAGAACGAATAAAAATCTTACCATATATGGTCGGAGCAACTTGCATGATTCGAGGTGCCTGTTTCTTGATCTCCTCCACAACCCTCCTCCCTCGCCCGGTGCCATCCTTCCTATCGTATCCCTGGCACCCCCCCCCCCCTCCCCGATGCTCTTCCCTTTCTTCAGTCCATGACACATTTCTATTTTCCCATATTACTGACACTCCCCCCCCCCCCTTTCCTTTATCACTGGCAACCTTCTCCTCCCTCTATTCTCTGACAAGCAATGCCTAACAAGCCCTCCCCAATCCCTAGCTACTTTCCCCCTCCCCATTTTCCAGTCTCTAAAGCCATATTCCTCTCCCCCATCCCTCACACCTCACCCACAATAACAAGCAACAATCTTGCGAATGTTGTTTTGATTTGTCTAATTGATGCAGCTGTTCTTACGTGCTTGGAGGCTCTACTTGAGGTGGGAAAGTTTCCACACAACATGAGGTCGTTCTGTTGGCCACGAGATATTTTTGATTGGTCATGAGTTGGCCACGATGTAATTTCCTTTGATGGAATTTTCGTTGTTGTATTGTTTTGCTTCAGTGAGGTGGCATTGCTATTTACAGATGAACTGTGAATTATTATTGATAGTTAGACATTGCCATGACTGTAAAACTTTATCTCCACATGATGATTTTAACCAGGTTTGTATTCACTTATACCTGTAACAAAATAGAGCT
>NC_051404.1:19914490-19916206 GCF_015228065.2 Penaeus monodon | reverse complement strand
ATGACTATGGACGACAGAAACAATTATTACTATTCCGTCGCCCCCCCCCCCTCTTTCTCCATGGCCGACCCAAGACCCAACTCTGTAATGTATGCACAGATTCAAATGGTGAAGTGGCGGATGTAGGCCAGCTAATTTATCTCTTAATTAACGAGATCACGTCTAGATTAAGGAGTTGATTGCGCAAACCTGTTCACGATGGAGATGCAATTTAGAGGTTTCGGCACCTCAGCGGAATAATGGTTTTGACGTTTTTTCGTCACTGTCATAAGTGTATAAGGTTGATACAAGGTGTGAAAGCGATAGTTTCGTACTGACACGTGCTGATATGGGAAACGGGGGAGTACGATGAACGTACAGTCGTGCATGTGCAGTGTGTGTTTATTTTGCACATGGGATTTATTTAGACGTTCCTATAGTCAATATATATATAAAATTATTTTAAAGATTACCGATCTGGTATCAGGATGTTGCATTTGCTTTTAGAGATAAGTTCTGTAAAGCATTGTTAAGGTGAAGCCAGTCAAGAAAACACTTAGAACACGGAAACGAACGTTTTCTTTTCATTGATGCCCAGCTTTGGAGAATAGCAACATTCACAAGGTGTAAACTGTGCTAAATCAAGCAGATAGCCTGACCCAGTTATCCAGCTGTAAATATTACTTCTGAGCTGGTGGGGAGAGCTCTGTGTCACGCAGAGGCTCTGACCGCTGCGAGTACCTGCCTCATGTCGTCAGGGGAATCGAACGAATGGCTCACTGTCTCCCTTGATTTATTACTAATAAAACGTCCGTGTCTGATGCTCGGCTGTTTGATTCAGTGATTTATAGCTTGTCCTTCGCCAGTATTTGCGAGGCTGTCAATCAAACAAGCACAGGCGCGAGCATCCCTATTGTTATTCTTACTGCACGACTGCGGTTGTATGACGAAATATGATACCCCAATGAATTGTTAGCAATAGCATGGAAAGAAAACCAGAGACTCATAGGGAACATACGTAGTATTTCTCTCGTCTTTCCTTTGGCGTCACGACGAATTTCCCCGCGTCGTATGTGCACTAAAACGATTATTCATTTCACATCTCGCTCACACTATTACCCTGACGCGAGTTGTTAATGCGCCCTGAAGGTAAATGACAGTCAACGGCATGTTTAAACGCCCAGGTGACCTTATGCCGGCTTGTAATCGCGCCCCGACAAGTTTGGTACGCCTTCCGATCTAATGACGGCCACGCAAAGTGACAAGCGGACGCTAATTGCCGAAGAGGGCGGCCGATAGTCGAATTAAGGGGGCGACAAATCCGTTAAGTATCGCGCAGTGGGCAGCCGGGTTGCGGTTGGCGATCGTCTCACATTTGCTGCGTGGTGTTAACTGCAGCCACGCCGCCGTGCTGACAAAACAAAGCACGAGATGTAAATCGCTGTGTTCACGATCGCGAGGAGGCTCACGGGCGTCCCGAGGGCCTTGGCGGAGTATATTCATTTTTAGAACATTTCGAGGAGGTCATTATTAGTGATATAAGATACATCCGCTTTGGGCAAGAATGTTGGCGGTTCGGAGGTGGAGTTCCAAGTATGTCCCGAGGTACAATAACTCGCTTTTTATGGTAAAAGTGTTCAGGGAAAGGAGTTCTTATTTAGGGCGGTGATGCTTTGGCTGATAATTAAGCTGCTCCAAGGTTGCGCTCCCGGGTTTTGCTTATAATGTATTTACGTA
>NC_051404.1:19914079-19914145 GCF_015228065.2 Penaeus monodon | reverse complement strand
ACGTGACACATGTAAAACATATTTCCCCATTTCCTGATGGTGATGGGGAATGTTACCATATTTGAC
>NC_051404.1:19913504-19913738 GCF_015228065.2 Penaeus monodon | reverse complement strand
GTAAAGCAACATCACACTATGCAACTTGCCACAGTCCGTCCCAAGTGAAACACGGGCCCAAACAGCGTCGTATAAACCCGATGCAAAATAATTTTGGTTTAGTCGACACTGCGCCACCGCCTGACGTAGTACTGCAGGCTCGGGTGCACCACCACGGCCACAGGTGTCAGCTGATATTTTCTGTTGCAGGACGCTGGACCTGCTGTGGCGGTCTTTCGTTTCCTGTTCACGGGA
>NC_051404.1:19912445-19912831 GCF_015228065.2 Penaeus monodon | reverse complement strand
ATGAAGTCGGCAAAAGATTCATGTGATGCGAAAACATAGAAGTTAATACAGGTCATGTATTTTTATTGGTTTATTATTGTTTATTAATATCTTTTTACAGTTGCTTGTGTTCTTGTTATGTCATTTACCCTGGACGTTGTTGAAATGGGTCTGGCTGTTGCCGCAAGTGTTTTCGACTATTATTATTTACTTTTATTATTTCTTATCACCTTAATCAGTAATTGAATGATAAACACACGGAATTCATGTGCAAACACGAACGGTTTGTATAGTAAAGAAAGGAGAATGGCACTGATATTATATATCAGATTAGTATTCTTATATTTTGAACGAGAAAAATCTTCAGTATCTTATTAATTTATAAGCATGGATATAGACGCGCGCGA
>NC_051404.1:19911905-19912184 GCF_015228065.2 Penaeus monodon | reverse complement strand
AACAAAACTATTTATAGATTCGGCGGCTCAAGAAACACTTGACCTCCCCGTGCAAAAGTGAGCCAGATGAGCGGGATCACGCGTTGGTGGGATCTCTGGGGGGACACGAGACTCCCCCAGGAAATTAATGTTTTCCTGGGGCCCCGGAGTCGAAAAATTGTCGTTGCTTTATTTACTTTTTTTGGGGGGTGGTAGGAGGAGGGGAAAGGTATGGCTAGTGGGAAGGGGCGGATGGGCGGGGGCATTCAGGGGAATTTAAGACATATTCTGCGGTTGGTG
>NC_051404.1:19904967-19905050 GCF_015228065.2 Penaeus monodon | reverse complement strand
CTTTAGTTCTGAAGAGGAGGGGACAGGAGGAAGTATAAGAGAAAGAGGTGAATACAGGAGAGGTGAGGACAGGTGTAGGGAAG
>NC_051404.1:19902810-19902965 GCF_015228065.2 Penaeus monodon | reverse complement strand
TTATAAAAGTAAGGAGTATTTAGTGATCTTGAAAAGAGAAAGTAGAAACCGCGAGATAAACAAATGCCAGACAACAAGAAATAAAGATGCTCAGAATGAAGAATGGCTTGAGAACGATACTCTAGCGAAGATCCTCTCAAGGGGATGATGATGAT
>NC_051404.1:19899633-19899808 GCF_015228065.2 Penaeus monodon | reverse complement strand
AGGGAGAGAAAGAAAGGGGGGGGAGGGGAAGAAATAGGCTCCAAGAAAGACAATAAGAAGGTGACTCACGCTCTTAAACGAGTTGTTGCTCTGTGAACCTGTTTTAGAGTCGTGTATATATTTAAGTTGGGGCTCTATTTTGGGCCGCCATCCGAGATTTTAGGGCGATGCGATG
>NC_051404.1:19898988-19899236 GCF_015228065.2 Penaeus monodon | reverse complement strand
GTCTATTTACGTATGTATGGATAATTGTATAATTAATTGTACGCATATGTAAGTGTGTATGCATACAATTATGAACACGCATTCGACATACAGCTCTTCACGTGTATTCTCAGCTGGAACACTTCATTTACGTCACAGGAGAGTGTACTTGCAACTTTAACGGATAGCCCCAGGTGTCCCAGATATTAATATAGGCTAAATGCGATATAGAAAGAGAACGTACATTGCCAGAGACTAAATGCGTTGCG
>NC_051404.1:19898144-19898568 GCF_015228065.2 Penaeus monodon | reverse complement strand
GATACAACAGGAAATGTCGGAAATGTTGATACCAAAAAGTTATTTATTGACAATATGCCCTGAGGAAATGTTCGCCTGACGCCATCACCAAACCCAAGACAGGCTACACCAGCCACTTCCGGTCAGACAAAAGTGAGATCTGTTTGCCTTGACACTGAAAACAATTGTGATTGTAGTCTGATGTTACCGAGAAAAGTGGTGATGACGCAAAAGTGATATTAATGATAAAAGGGCACATTTTAACCATTAGAATTCCGAATGAGCATGATTCTCAGTCAATCTTGTGTGCAATAAAAGTGTTGCATCACTCTGATTAAAGAGGATATAAAGTTAGCGAATAGTATATACATATCAGGCAAAGTGCAGAAAATCAATGGAACTGAGTTACGTCACTAGAGGCTGTATCAGAGTTGTCATGTGAGGA
>NC_051404.1:19897761-19898059 GCF_015228065.2 Penaeus monodon | reverse complement strand
CGCGCGCGCGTGCATGTGGGCGTCAACGTGTGCGTGAAAGATCGGCAAATGTCTTATAATCCTGAACCTTAACCCAAACACACACACCAACTTACCTCCGCCCATCTGACAGAAGGCTGATTTACTGACGTAATGTGACAAGTGACCTCAGCGTTTTCAAGTCTTATTCGTATTCGTCACGATTTTTTTTTATGAGCGACACTGAGATTAGATGTTACTGCCAGGGGAACTATGCTCGAAATGGTATTTAAACACACACACACAACCACGCAGACAGGAACTTACATCACCAAACTAG
>NC_051404.1:19897020-19897493 GCF_015228065.2 Penaeus monodon | reverse complement strand
AAAAATAGGGAAATTACTTACACAATCCTACATGCATGCAAAGAGAAAAGGGAGGGGGAACAGTTACATACGTAAGGAAAGAAAGAGGGAAAGTTGCATTTTTCTCGATATCTCTCCGTCACACCAGACGCACAAAGTCGTCCTTTGTAACGAGATTTCATGAGAGCATAAAGACACACGATCTAAAATTAACGGTGACGTCATTCGTAGCAACAGAATAAGTAAGAATGATCGATACGCACAAATGAGGTACGTAGTGTTTATGGATATATATAGTATATCTTTATGGCTCTTTTTGTGGTTTACTGGTTTTGTTTTATTATTTATACCAGGTTGAGAGTGTGTGGCTCTGTGCTATTGAAGGGAATATCTTATTTTATTCCTAGTAGGAAGTTCTGGTAGATCTGATTTCACCGAATTTATTACTATTGTTCATTCCTTTTGCTATTCTGGTAATGTTTCTCGATGATTCA
>NC_051404.1:19896644-19896947 GCF_015228065.2 Penaeus monodon | reverse complement strand
TACGCGTTTTTCTTCTTTTCCGTTATGGTTATATTCTTCTGCTTCTCGTTTTTTCATCTTTAACATCTTTTTCGCTGTATCTATCAACTCATTCTTTTGATATTGTATCTAATCATCCATCATACTTTTGTTATGTGCATTTATTAATTATATTACGTTTAGTATTATTTTGTATATTTTTATTTTTTGTTTTATTAAATTATAGTATTGTATTAATTATTCTTGTATATGATTTTGTGTGTATTATACTTCTGTGATTTTTCTGATTGATGTTCGTTGTATCATTTGTTTTTATATTTTCCC
>NC_051404.1:19895561-19896070 GCF_015228065.2 Penaeus monodon | reverse complement strand
CATAATAACTGTGTTAGAAATTCACTTAGGGCGTTTATGAAAAACTTCAAATTTCGCAAGGATGTCGGTCAAGGTAAGGAGCTATGAGAGTGTGCAAGGACAAAACGATATTTTCTCATCCCTCCCCCCATTTTTTGTTTTTCTTTATCCCGCGTTCTCTCTCTTTCTATCGTTTTTTCTTTTTACCTCTTTGCCCTTATATCCCTTTCACTACTTTTACATTTGTCTCCTTCACCGGTGCTTTTGCATGCATCTTTACTGGTATATGTTATCAGCTTCATGCAAAAGCCACCTTGCAGAAGCTACGTGCGTGCCTACCTGCGAGAGGGACCGAACGTCTTGAGACCTGATTATTTGCGAGTCGCGTGACGTCACACGAAGTTCCACAATCACAAGCTCGCGTCACTCGTCGCATTCTTGCCAGACTTCTTACGCCTTGGGAAAACAAATATTGCATTCAGCCAAGACTGCGGCCCGTAAACATTTCATCTGCTTTGATATAAGGTGTG
>NC_051404.1:19894964-19895106 GCF_015228065.2 Penaeus monodon | reverse complement strand
AGTGAGAGAAAAATTGCGTGTTTTTCATATTAATGATGGTAAGAATTTTGGTTACATATTCGTTGATTAAGCATTTGATTGACTGAATTCGTACTTGAGTTGTAAATTAAAATTATTCAAGTTTATATGATAATTTTGATAA
>NC_051404.1:19894591-19894780 GCF_015228065.2 Penaeus monodon | reverse complement strand
TGAATGAGTGATTAAGGGCGCGCGGATGTGTACCTGTGAATGTGCGTATATGTGTGTGTATGTTTCCTGATTGCTCCTTCCTCCCTGCCCTTGCTCAAAGTGGCCGTGTTTACTAGCTGGTATTTTGCGAAGTCCACGAAGCGAAAGTGTCTAGACCGATGAGAATGAATGGGTGGCTGTCTAGACTCA
>NC_051404.1:19893975-19894189 GCF_015228065.2 Penaeus monodon | reverse complement strand
AGTTCTGCGTAAATGCATATTCTGTCAATCATATATATCGGTAATAAAAAAATAATATTGACACGTTGATTACCAAAGTCACTCCAGCGCCGTCTCGCGCCTTGATGCCTTTACGCTTGTTATTCTCGTGCGAAGCCAGAGGTTGATGTGTGTGTAGGAGATGTCAGGATGTTTTTCAGTCTGTTGGTTTGTGTCATATCGAGATGATAATGCT
>NC_051404.1:19892974-19893436 GCF_015228065.2 Penaeus monodon | reverse complement strand
ACAGACTTTCTTTTCCATTTTACTTAAAAACTAAGCGCAAAGGTTTTATCCAGTAGAGGAGATGACTATATGTACCATTCATCATAATATTTTTATTAAATGTAGATTTTTTTTGTACACAAGTTTTCAACCTTAAATAAAAAAAGAAATTAGAGATATGTCTGAGAAAATACGAGCATAACACAATAAATATGTAAACAAACTCGTGGCCACATTTCAACACTATTTACAGACGTTTGACTCAGGTGATTATCTTTGACCTATAACCCAGATTAATATACCTTACTGTATTTACATCACACCTGAAATTCCTTAATTTGCCAAGGAACGGTCTAACAAAAAACACTAAGAAACATTGCACAGAACCGCCAACTAGTCTTGACGCTCAACCGATTGCAAAGCACTACAGAAAACCCACCACTTCGTTTCACACAATGTTAATTTTTCCATTACTTAACCTTT
>NC_051404.1:19892598-19892883 GCF_015228065.2 Penaeus monodon | reverse complement strand
AAATATGTGTGTGATTTGTATGTATATTTTGTATACAAACTAGTGTTCCCTTGGGAAAACCTTGCCAACAATCCTGATCCGACAGGTCATTCTCTTTATTTACCCCCAAAAATGTAAACAATGGAAGGCGCTCATGTCTGGCGTAGCAGTGAGTCCTTCTCTCCCCAAGGAAAGCGAAGGATGCGCCACGAAAGCTGCAGGAGCAAGACGCCCTGCGGCCCGCCTGTCTCGTGGGCCGCTTGGCGCACTCGAAGCGCCTTCACTCGTTTGGATCACGGCTGCGGT
>NC_051404.1:19891604-19892163 GCF_015228065.2 Penaeus monodon | reverse complement strand
TTTTGCCTGGGGAAAAAATAATTTAGGAACCTTAACAGTTTATGTTTTCATTGCGTAATCTAGAGTTCATAATAAAAACCGTAAATGAAGAGAGCAATTCGCTTCCTTGTCCCGGGATGAATCTTGTAAGTCGGCGCGCCCTTTCCGGAGAGTGCAGCTGACCCCTCCTGGGAGCGAGTTTAAAGGCCAGCCGTATTCCGAAAGTGGGTTCACCAGCTGATATCTTGGCCCAATATTTGCTCACCAGCTGGCATTTTCTCCTCGGGTTACCAGCTGGGATCGCCATCTGAGGCCTCGCAAATAGCAGAAGCCGCCAGCTGTCTCCTCCATCTCCCCTTTTATGGGTCTTCCAGGTGGTATATTCCTTCCCGCTGCCTCTTGCGCTCGACCCACGCCGTTCGTTGCGGGTTCGGCAAAGGTTTCTGCGAGTGGCCTCATTCGCCCGCGGACGAGGCGCATCATGCACTCCAGCTTGTGTGAGTCACCCGGCGGGAGGGAGTGTGACTGGAGGTTCACGCTAGCTCGGTGGGTGCAACAGTTGCTTCTTGGGCTCGTGGCA
>NC_051404.1:19890813-19891280 GCF_015228065.2 Penaeus monodon | reverse complement strand
TCGGGCTTGTGACCTCTCACCGTTCTCGCGCTCATGGCATCCTTTGGGGTTGCGATAGCTGCCTGGCCATGGCCTCTCGCGTGGCCTCGCTCCCCAGGTGGTTAGGGTGAAGCACATAAGCTATATCAAGGTGTCACCATCGGGCTATTATCGTTCTCTAATGACTTACCTGTGCATTGGACCCTTCGCCTTGATTTGTTTGCGTAGTTTGACTGGCCCGGATGTTCTTCCTTGTTTTTTGTTGTTCTCGTGTTACATGATTTCCTTTTTCTTGTTGCCTTCCCTCTCTCTCCCTTTTCATATGTCGACACTTCCTCCTTTTATCTCTTTTACTATTGTCTGTTCCGCGAGCCGAGGCCAAGGGAGCGGCATGTGTTCAAGATGCACACATGATAAATGAATTTCCTGGTAGGAACGTAGACAAGACATACAGCTTTCTTACATATACAGGCGAAAGTTATGGGAAT
>NC_051404.1:19889421-19889883 GCF_015228065.2 Penaeus monodon | reverse complement strand
GGGGGGGGGGGGGCACATGGCGAAAAGTGACAGCCCAAAGGGTGTGTGTAAAGAAAAGTTGATTAGAGGGAAGCATGGGTTTGACCGCGTTTGTTTGTGTCTTTTCTTCATATCACATAACATATACCCTTACCTTCCTACCTTTACCGGGACAACAAGGTTTAAGTGCTGCTCAAATATCACCAATTATATTCTACTCCATAGTTATGATATACTGAAATATACACTAATTTAAGGGCCCCTAAAAACTGTCATTAAATTAACTGGAATTTTTTTTATGATGAATATCGTGAAATCTTTCGACGAATGAAACTAAAACCATTCGAATCATGACCCTGTCGGATTCCATGAGTTTGAACGTTTTATCATTACCCCAGAGGCATAGTTAAGGTTCTAAAAGTATATAGGACTTGCGCAGTAAGTTTGGCTCGTTATATTTTTCCGATTTTATTCCCATTGAAT
>NC_051404.1:19889192-19889272 GCF_015228065.2 Penaeus monodon | reverse complement strand
CCCTCTTCGAAGAGGTAACACCCGATGCTGACTCATCGACCAAAAAAGACATTACACCAGAGGATAGGTACAGTGACAGT
>NC_051404.1:19888039-19888202 GCF_015228065.2 Penaeus monodon | reverse complement strand
TGTTGCATTTACAGGTAGCAAGTGCAGACGAAAGGCGCGAAGCCGACATGAATTTGCAACACCTTTGAACTTCTTTTTTTAAGTGGTAGCAGATGGATGCACAAACTTCAGGCCGATAAATCCTTGAGAAGTATTGAATCTCATGACGTTCAAGGCGTTCATC
>NC_051404.1:19887282-19887884 GCF_015228065.2 Penaeus monodon | reverse complement strand
GGCTCGTTATGGTTTTATTAGCATAATTAGACGGAATATATGATTTACGGATTATTTTACTTTCTGAACCGGTACATTTTTCATTCATGTTGTTGCTATCATGATCATAATTATTTTTTATTTCATCACAAGTATCTTTTATTATAACCGTTGAAATCTTTTTCTCGCCTATTTATAGTCCTCAGTGCCTTTAATACCTTTCCCGCCAACCAGCATTCATAGATGATTAATTACGCATCCCTTTTGACCCTCGGTAAAGTCCCGCTGCCAGGGACGACGCCCAAAAGTGCACATTCACAGTGGCCTTGTCGAGGGAGCCGTAGGAGGCGGTCGTGACTCCTTGGAGGTCATGGCAGGTCAGACATCGGCCACTTCATCTCGTCTGATGTGCACACGTACATCCCTTGTTACGTACAGAAACGCACATAGTTTTTTTTCTTGTTTGTGGAGGGTCGTTTAGGTTTAAGGTGAGCACACGTGTACAAGTTTCTGGATTTTACCCACGTGTGTATGCCGTATCTTCACATTTTATTTCTTTATCATACATGCACGTACATTTTATTCGTTTTTTATTTGTTTATGTATATCTCTCACTTTCACAT
>NC_051404.1:19886683-19887061 GCF_015228065.2 Penaeus monodon | reverse complement strand
AGCAGCAGGTGAAACGTGCCACTTCGAATATACAAAACAGAGGCTAACTTGAGCAAAAATGGTCAAACGTTCCGGACTGTAAGTTAACAGCGGGGGCGTTGAGGCTGGTAGGAGGAGAGAGGAGGAAGGGGAGGGAGGGAGCGGCGAGAAGGGAGAAGGAGAGCGAGGAACATGAGGAGGGGAGAGAGTGTGGGAAAGAGCGAGAGGAGGGAGGAAAAGGGAGA
Source organism: Penaeus monodon (assembly GCF_015228065.2). Lineage (NCBI taxonomy): Eukaryota > Metazoa > Arthropoda > Malacostraca > Decapoda > Penaeidae > Penaeus > Penaeus monodon. Next base: position 19,886,837 of record NC_051404.1, on the reverse strand, counting down.
TAAGCAATCGCTGTATGTGTGGAGGGGAAAGGTGTAGCAGTGTGCTTCCTACGAGGTCCTTTGAGGGCGGCTGGGCCAAGGGTTTAGGGGAGGAAGGTTTGGGAGAAGAGGAGGAGGACAGGAGGCGGTAGAATAGGGTGGGGTTAGTGTTGTT
>NC_051404.1:19886266-19886613 GCF_015228065.2 Penaeus monodon | reverse complement strand
CACTTCAACCTGTGGTTTGGCTACCAGGAACCTGTTGGCTCACCCTGGGTGGCGAGCGGGAGAGCGGGAGGTGATTCGTGATTGAAACTCCGTCAGGATATGATGAACTCGCCTTTTTGTTGACGGGGATGCGTGAGTGAGTTCCCCCGAGGAACGTCTCTCCCCGAACAAAAACAAAGAACGTATTGTTAACGTTTTCTTGTCCGGATTAGAAAGGAAAAAGAAAAAAGTTGCGCGGTTCCTCGGTGCTCTGTTCTTGCTCGTGAGTGCTGGGATGTTCACTCACGTTCCGGCATTCGTTTGCCGTGTAGCCAGGTGACACGGCTTGGAAAAGGTTGATATTGATT
>NC_051404.1:19884986-19886191 GCF_015228065.2 Penaeus monodon | reverse complement strand
TTGGTGAATGCTAGAACGCATTTCGGCTTTACGGAGCAGGCGCAAACTTCCGGCATTCTGGTATCATTCCGATTGTATACACTTCTTGAGCGAAACCTTAAGGTGCAGGTGTATTTGAAGACTGGTGATGAATGCATCAGAACGAGTGTAAACTTCACATGATATCATAACACACTAATGGAGGTGTAAATGGCTGCCAATGAGGCGCACGCAGGTGAGAGAACTAAAACTTAAGGACAATGAAGGCTCTCTGCGGGACGAAAAATTTATGAAAACTCCTTCAGTTACGGCATCGTCCTACTACTGAGTGTTGCCCTTTCCAGTTCCCTCATTTCTCCTGCGGAGGCTAGACCCCTTACAACTCTTGACGCCTGCACACTTCCCCTCGCTAACCGGTCAGGACTCGCTGCACGCTCCCCTTCCTGAAGGAGCTGGCTGTCACGGGGCTCCGCTGGTGTCGGCGTCGAGGATGCAGGGAGTTTGTGCGTGTGACTCTGGGCTCTGCCATCGGAAAACCTGTTGTTAGTGGGCGTCCTCTCGCTTAAAAACGATTCTCGTGTGTTACGCTAACAGCATCAATGATTTTATCACTTCGGGAGTGCGTGATAACCGACTCAGTCTAAATACCTCTGAACTGGAGAAAAAACGAAAAGTGAAAGTCGTGTTGTGATTACACTTCTTACGTATTCTATAATTCATTTACAACTAACCACGACGCGACTGTGTTAGAGTCAAGGAAATATTCCTTAGTGTAAAGATTGGTGACGTGTCTTAAGATTGAGCAGCAGTGCAGACAATGGGTCATATAGACTCACCTGTTGCATGCCTCGTAGAGATCAGGTGTGGAGGGGAAGGTCGACACCTCAAACAACAACAGCCTCGCATGGGGAGTGATTTCCCGCCTGCTCAGCCATGCAAGATGTTTGTTTCGTTCTTTTGTAAAGTTATTTATTCAAATGATCAATTGTTAATCTTGATTTGTAGATGTTTCTTTCACATTATTGGTGTACGTTTAGGGCAGAATAATTGAAACATCTAGATTATCAATGACATCAAAAGAAAGAACGTAAAACGTATATCGTGTTCTTTCCCCATAGCTACCTGATACTACCAACCCTCTTTCTCCCCCCCCCCCTCTCCCCGGTCGGACTCCCGTACCATAACCTGTTTAGGACTATAGTTGTGTTGGGGACGATTGCTGCGAG
>NC_051404.1:19884204-19884381 GCF_015228065.2 Penaeus monodon | reverse complement strand
TGCTCGATCGCGATCTATACGAAAGTGCCGGATCTGAAGCCGAGCTGCGGATGATTCTGGGCTGGCGGTGTCACGCATGGCGGGTGGGGATGTCGGGTGTGTGTCGGGTGGGGGTACCGAGCGTCGGGAAGAAATCCAAACAGCGCCTCCACATCAGGGCTGCTCGCGCCTTCTCGT
>NC_051404.1:19883915-19884051 GCF_015228065.2 Penaeus monodon | reverse complement strand
TGAGAGATCGACCGTCTGGCCCGACCCTCTCCCGCGCTACCGACCCGCCCTCCTCCCTGACCGCCCGACGACACGCGAACTCACGACACGACCGCACATCCCTCCCGCCCGTCGCTCGGTCGCCGAGCGATCGCCG
>NC_051404.1:19883469-19883560 GCF_015228065.2 Penaeus monodon | reverse complement strand
CTTCTCCTCCCTTTCCCTCTCCCTCTCCCTTCTTCCCTCCTCCCCTGGCCTCCCCCTTCCTTTTTTTTCCCCACTGAGCTCTCCCTCGGGT
>NC_051404.1:19883019-19883141 GCF_015228065.2 Penaeus monodon | reverse complement strand
ACTCCCGCCCTCCATCCCTCACACTCCTCCCTCAGCCCTCTCTCCCTCCCTCCTCAATCCCTCAATCCCTCTCCCTCCCTCTTAGTACTCACTCTCTCTCTCTTCTGTATGTAAGTACCGAG
>NC_051404.1:19881671-19881971 GCF_015228065.2 Penaeus monodon | reverse complement strand
AACTTGTAATTCACCTAAAACACTGTTCACTATTTGGATAATATCCGACGTATTTTTTTATGGTTACTGTAATAGGACATGTAGTTTTAGTTAGAATCAAACCATTAACTACGAAACAAAGAACAATATATATGATACGCTCTTTATCTCCTGGTTAATATAGACATATTCCCACCTTTTTCCTCCACAAAAATAACAACAATATAAGGTTATTTGAGGCTCACAGATGAATCTGCATCTTCATACATCATCATTCGATTAAACCCTTCACTTCACGTCCAATCTAACGGCAAAGGAAGA
>NC_051404.1:19881421-19881517 GCF_015228065.2 Penaeus monodon | reverse complement strand
AACAGTCGGTAAAATCTTTCTTACTTAAGGACTCATTGAAACGTACGAAAGGACTGGGACGAGCGATATTTGAAGGGCTTATAAACACACTCACTT
>NC_051404.1:19880625-19880955 GCF_015228065.2 Penaeus monodon | reverse complement strand
ATAAAAAAGAAAGAGAGAGAAAGAATAGACATATCACCTTGGGTTGAGCAAGACCTTTTTTCTCATCAAAGTATAATCTCTAATCTCAACAGGGACTACCGACAGTCACGGCAATTTTTTTTGCATACGTCATGAATTATTGTTATTATAATTCAAAAGACTTTTTTTTTGTATCAGTATTCTAGTATATAATTGTTAGCTTTTCCGTTTAATGATGAGAACATTTTTTTTCATCATTTTCATAAGATCAAGCATCATAAAAGAGATGCTGTGGCATAGGTCATTATTTTTGTCTTTTCCCTGTGTCCTATGATCGCGGGAAACGAATAT
>NC_051404.1:19879983-19880143 GCF_015228065.2 Penaeus monodon | reverse complement strand
AAGAGGTGCCGCGCGAGAGGGATGTTTGTGAACTCTGAGCGGAGTTTGTTTTGCTTTGGGTTTGTTGTCTGTGCGTGCTTGGCTCTCGGGAATGTGCTCGGCGTGTGTGTTTTCGAGTTCGATTTTGTACACAGTATTTGTGCTTGTGTGTGTATATGTG
>NC_051404.1:19878829-19879353 GCF_015228065.2 Penaeus monodon | reverse complement strand
CTATACATCTTACGCAACGTTATATGACATTTAAATTACCCCCTCCCTCCCCGCCCAAGAAAAAGCGGTTCATTCATACGCGCAGTACCATACGCCCCCCCCCCCCCCCGTTCCACCTTGCATCCCCGTACTCATTCATTCGCGTCGGAAGTTGACCCAGCGACCTTTGACTCGTCTCCCATGCCCTTTTTCCTCTCTCCCTCCCTCCTCCACTCCCCCTCCCTCTCCCATCTTCACTCCCACTCTTCCCCCTCCGCTCGCCTCTCCCATCCATCCCTCCCGCTCTTCCCCCTCCCTCGTCCTTGCCTCTTCTCTCCCTTCGCCCCGTGAGCGCCCAGGTGATGGCTTGGCTTCGCTTTGTTTTGACAACGATCAGAAATTGCATATAGATAGTCCCCCCCCTTAAGCCCTTCCCGTCTTGCCCTGTCCCTCCCTCCTCCCTTCTACCCCCTACCCCCCCCACTTGCTGGTCTATATTGGATGTGAGAGCAAGTGTGCGTAGGCAAAGAAGGGCGAAAATAGGC
>NC_051404.1:19878498-19878748 GCF_015228065.2 Penaeus monodon | reverse complement strand
CTATTTGTACCTTTATGCGTGTACTTCTGAGCATGTAAGTTTGTGGCCGTATACGTGTATTAGCAAAAGGCTGTGTTTGCTCTCACATGAGAATTTATTCATGCTTTCTTCTTGTTCTCTTCTATACAAGGCAAAGCGCGTGCACACATTTACACACGCTCACGCACCTGAAATGTACGCGATCATTACTTCACCATTCATCATGAAAATAACCACAATTCATACACAGCGGCCGCCAGACATACCAAAA
>NC_051404.1:19878048-19878405 GCF_015228065.2 Penaeus monodon | reverse complement strand
AAAGACTAGACAGAGGGAAAATCGCACGCCAGCTCTAAATCCATCAATCCTCGCCGGGCCAATCTCGAGATCACGACAAGCACCGCTAACCCTTTCGACCCGACGGAGTTCAGAACCCACCTCGACTGCCGAACACCCCCCCAAATATCAACCAAATACAATAAAAAGGGCGAATAGATGGATTAAAATAGAAATAGATAGATATTCACAGCATGCGTGCAGAGAACTTGGTCGTAGTTGAATTTACGGTTAATGTGCTCAAGCAAGTATTTCCCGGACGAGGCAAGGGCGATGGTGGAGACCGCGTTCGTCTGGCCTTATCCGAATGGTCCGTTTTTGGCTTTCTTGCTTAGTTTC
>NC_051404.1:19875092-19876602 GCF_015228065.2 Penaeus monodon | reverse complement strand
CTTGGTCGAACCCCCACTTCCCCAGCGTGAGTACAGAGTATCGGGTGATCTGGAAAGACCGGGCACTTTGAAAGACCAATTAAGACCTACAACAAAGCTGTTGTGACGTTTGGGAAGACAGCTTCCTGTAATCTCACTAAATTTAGCTCTCTCAATGGACCCAAAGCAGTGCCATGGTCGCCATTGCCTTGTTTTGGTGGCATGGAATGGATTGTCTCGTGATTTGAAGAGTGTTGTGAGTGCCCCTGGCATTGGCAGTTGAGGCAGGTACCAAAAGAATTGACTCTGTCATTGCGAGGCGAAAATGCTCTCACAAATCAGTGCTTATCGAATTGGCAGTGTGCACGGCATAGGCGGAAAGGGCAAAAAGTGCCGCGACGAATCAGATTTGCCTTTATGACTGGACGATGCCACTGCCATTTCGACGCTTACTGCAGTCTCTAAAAGTCGATGTCACAAGTCGGCCGCGCTCGAGGTCGGTGGAAAACACGCGTCAGAGGAGGCGGCTGTGAAGGGTCTTTCTCGCCAGTGAACTCTGACCTTTTGCGCGTCCGAGAAGTGTGGGTAGAGGAGATTGGCACTTAATTCACACGGCGAAAAGGCGTTATCTTAGAGGCACTAGCGCGCTTTTGATTGCCACGAGGTAACTCCGAGCAGAGGTAGTAGGTCGCATTTATTATTTTATTTTCAAGATATAATTTGTTTCATATTTTCTTTATAAGCGTTTTTTGCTATGACTATGTACGAGGCCGTTTTACGCGTACTGTCTATGAATTCCTTTATTACTATCTACATTGTTCATGACCTCACAGATGGACAATAAGGAAAATAAGCGAAAGAAAAATCCATGAAAGAACTTTATCGGGGGCTTGTTTTCCCGGGAAGGGGCGTTAGCCTAGATGTCCTTCCCGTACCAGAAGAAGCCTCGTCCGAATCTCTCCCTTAACCTCAGCCAGCCCATCGTGATCAAACCTCAGAGGAAAACGGGTCTCAAGCACACCAATAGCGTATGTCTCCCTGTCACGAAGTCCGTTCATCCAACCTTGCACGGCGGAGGCGCTTCCATGACGTCACGACTCTCGTTCTCCAATCACAAGTCGTCGTCGCACCCAACGATCAATCACGCATCGTCCTGCCATCACCCGTCGGCCGATGACACATCCATGACGACAGATGCGCCAATGCCCAATCAACATTCGACAAAGATGGTGACGTCAATGGAAGTAGCCAGTCGCATATCCTCCTCGTCCGAGAGCGAGGAAGATGGCGAGGGTTGGCTACTTCTCAACGAGCGAAGCAAACCGTGGCCGGAACCGGACCAGAGTGAGGTGAATATTGCTGTTTAATGTCTTCTTTTTGGCTGTGCTCTCGATTACGCCTCTTTAGTGTTATTCGAAGGGGACGATGTTGTGCATTTTATATGTCATGTTAGATCTTTGTGTGTCGTCATTTTTTCAGCAGCGATAAAAAGCGTCGTGTTCTTGCCGTCTGCTAATTAAAAAAAAATAAG
>NC_051404.1:19873505-19873890 GCF_015228065.2 Penaeus monodon | reverse complement strand
GCAGTTCTAATTCCAATCTCATCAACATCATAACGAGGAAAGAAACAAAACCGCCCTTTTATTAAATTCGCGAAGACAGAATCGTCGGTCCATCTTGATACGCGGAAGGCAAATAGAAGAGGCGTAGGTTGCGTGGAGGCGTCAAACTCAATTTTCTCGTTAATTCGCGCTCGGTCTTGCCTTGCACTTGTTCCGGTAGGAAACATCTAAAGGACTTTTTTTCTCTCTTCTTTCCTATCTTTTAAGGATCGAAGTTGAAAAGTTAAATGGCAATGAAGCATGAAAATGGAATGGAATAATCATATTTGTTGGAATAGTTTTCCCATCAGCGCGAGGTCGAATAGCGTGGCGGGAAAATTTTTCCATGTTTGTCTTTGGGAAGATG
>NC_051404.1:19873123-19873348 GCF_015228065.2 Penaeus monodon | reverse complement strand
ACTTTATCTCCCCCATTGTGCTTCCTCCCCATTCTTACAATTTTTATTTCGGTAGGCTTTCCACTTTAGCTTATCTTCCTGTCTTTTTCTTATTATTTTTCCTCATTTTATCATCTTCAACAATGCGCTGTATATGGGAGAAGAAAATGGGCATTGAAGGTAATTAAATTATATACTTTTTCTTTCATTTTATCTTCCTGTCTCATTTTATCTTTCTCCCAGTCT
>NC_051404.1:19872585-19872735 GCF_015228065.2 Penaeus monodon | reverse complement strand
CCAGCTTCACTACTTTCTCCGCCTTTTTTCACCCCAACTTCCTCTCTCCCCTTCGTTTCTTCCTTTTTCCCTTACTTTGTAAAACAGGCAAATCTCTATCCCCTATATCCTTCATTCTCTTTTATTTTCTCACCCCCCCTCTCCCTCCCC
>NC_051404.1:19872374-19872490 GCF_015228065.2 Penaeus monodon | reverse complement strand
CATCCCTTTCTCTTACTTCAGTTCAGCTCTGCTTTTCCCCCATTTCATTTCCTTTTTGCGCTCCTCTCATTCCCTTTCTCACATCCTTCCACTTTTCCTCATCTCTCTCATACACC
>NC_051404.1:19872099-19872284 GCF_015228065.2 Penaeus monodon | reverse complement strand
TCCACCTAAACTCTCCCCCATTTCCCTTTTCTCTCCCACTCCTCCTCCCCTTCCGCTCTTCCTTCTCCCCCTCTTTCTCTTTCTCTCCCTTTCGTCAAACCCTGTGGATTACATGTCCCAAGTGTGCCGTAGCTCTCTCTCTGCCTTCGTTGTCTCGCCTCGGTGTCTCAACTTGGGCTGATTAA
>NC_051404.1:19871867-19871931 GCF_015228065.2 Penaeus monodon | reverse complement strand
GAATACAGAATTTCGCTTCCTTAGATATAAAGTGCAAATACACACATGAAGTGAAGTGGTATTT
>NC_051404.1:19871575-19871732 GCF_015228065.2 Penaeus monodon | reverse complement strand
GTAAGGAAAGGCGAACAGGTTGTATATTGTATATGCCGATTATGTGCAGGGAAATTGGAGAAATATAGTTCCAGTTATATCAGGTTAAGATAGCAAGCTAAACAGAACGGAGGAGAGGTGATTAACATAACTATATAAAAGAGGGAAAGTAACATAT
>NC_051404.1:19871209-19871469 GCF_015228065.2 Penaeus monodon | reverse complement strand
ATGTGAGAGAGAAAAAAATAAAAATAAAAAACTTCCTGGACTTTAGCGGACGGGTGCTGATAGCGGCGTAGTTTCATTTTTTAGATATAACTGGACCCGATGGATCAGTAGATAGATTTCATATAGGTCTTGTGGACTGATAGGTAGAGCGTATAGATTGAAAAGTGTATATATATTCTAGTTGGATAGAGCACAGATTGATAAATGTTAGAGCGAGTACATATTTATAGGCTATACATATGAACAAATAAATGGGGTAT
>NC_051404.1:19870017-19871184 GCF_015228065.2 Penaeus monodon | reverse complement strand
ATATTCATAACGTGAAGCGATGTGCCGCTTTATGCCGACAAAAATGTTTTAGAAACTTCGACTATGTTGCCAGTGACCAATGACGGTGGCGAAAATCTGGTAGCTAAGAGCAAGATCACCAGATTTACCGTCAAGGTTTCGTGTTCAATATCTAGTGTTCTAGTGAGTTCAGTGGGATGAGAGCTCTTCTGTGCATAGTTACTGGGAATCGAACTAACAGTCCGAGGAAGTGCTGGCAAAGGGCGGCCCATTGTTACGATTACTGAGAAGGTATGGTAGAGGAATGGTGATTCAGCTACCCTGGGAATCATCTTTCTCCACTTTTACTTTCCTGACGAGAGCTACGCGAAAGAAAATACGTTTTCCACCGGACAGATTTTAGATGAGGACGTGGTCAGACTTATGGAGTCGAACTTGACAGGATTATCTTGTCGACTCTAACATATATTTTCTTTTTCACATGTCTTGTTTCGTCTCTATACCCCCCCCCCTTTTTTTAGGCAATTTAGCCCTTCTTTCTTCCTCTCACCACCAGGTACCCCATGGTTGATTTGGGTTCATATTCCGGAAGGCCGGCGCATGAAAAAGTAGTGAATTATTCCAAAATTTTGCATACTTTTACCACTAGACATTATAACTCATATAGCGAACTAATTATTTTTCCCACACTGCATCACGTGCTGTAATAAATTCGAAGAGATTAAACATTCATGATATCACGTGACTATTACAACAACATTGCATTGTTTGAACAGCACTATTCACTGCTGCTTGCCTGGTCCCCCTCGCACTCAGACCTATTCTATTGCTATGATAATTATATCAGTTAGTCGCTATATTGTTATACAACTGTATTGTCATAACATCATATTGATATATACAAAAGATTTTGAAATACAACAGGTTGTCTTTAACCTCATATACCTTATCATTCTGTGATTCGTGATTCATGCTGGTTTAGGGAACAATCACCCAAGTATCTTACATATTCATTGTTGTTATCTCTATATATACACACCAGATATTATAATAATCATCATTATATATTCAGAGTCATGCGCAAAATAGGCGGCAGGGAAGATAGTAGTATGTATAAGGAATTAGTCTTTAGAAGGAGCATGAATAGAAAATGGATTTTTGAAATCTTTATTTGCGAATCAGCGCGTG
>NC_051404.1:19869501-19869625 GCF_015228065.2 Penaeus monodon | reverse complement strand
ATTGATGAGGGTGGGGTGCCCGCGATGGCGTTTGTGGAAAAGGTTACGACACTATTTTCCGGATCGAGAAGGAGGCCGAGGATGAGGTTTTAAGTGCGGGGTTTCGAGGTTCGGGGTCAGCCTC
>NC_051404.1:19868667-19868840 GCF_015228065.2 Penaeus monodon | reverse complement strand
ACGCACAGCCGCACTGCTAAGCCTCCACCGGGGCAAGTTAGCTAATTCAAAGGGAGGATTCGGACGACGCAGAAGTCAACAGAGCTTATTCACAATTTTTTATTCTTTTAATGAAGCGAAGAAGAGAAAAACCCTCGCCCGTCTTCTGCTTCAATGTGTCCTTTGACGTGTAT
>NC_051404.1:19865389-19867324 GCF_015228065.2 Penaeus monodon | reverse complement strand
TTGAAAAAATGGGCTAGAGGTGAGGCGAAGATGAAGATTGAGACAGACAGTGATAAGAGATAGAAAGCTGAGACAGGAAAAAAAAACAGAAGAGAGAGAATGATAAAAAACAACAACAGAGAAAACAAAAGGTATGAGAGATTAAGGAGAAAAAACATAGGGTGATAAATGATAAAAAGTACAAACGGAGATAAAAGGAAAGAATACAGAAGAGGCGGGAGAAGCAGAGAGGGTAAGATGGAGGAAAGAAAATAAGGTCTTCTGAAAATAGCCCTCTTGCTCCGAGGCGGTTGAGGGGGGGGGGGGGCAAAGGCGGAGAAGGGGAGAAGGGAAGAGGGGAGGAGGGAAAGGCGGAGAAGGGGAGAAGGGAAGAGGGGAGGAGGGAAAGGCGGAGAAGGGGAGAAGGGAAGAGGGGAGGAGGGAAAGGCAGAGAAGGGGAGAAGGGAAGAGGGGAGGAGGGAAAGGCAGAGAAGGGGAGAAGGGAAGAGGGGAGGAGGGAAAGGCAGAGAAGGGGAGAAGGGAAGAGGGGAGGAGGGAAAGGCAGAGAAGGGGAGAAGGGAAGGGGTGAGGTACACGGCGATGGTAGTGGGTGTGTGGGTAGAGGGTGAGAGGGGAGGGAAGGAGTTAGAGAGAGGGAGGATGGAAGGGGTGGAGTGGGGGGAGGGGAGGTGGAGTGGGGGGAGGACGGACGCAGGAGTGGGGGCAGGGGGAGGGAAGATGCAGGAGTGCGCGTAGGTCTGTGTTTACCTTGCATTCTGAAACGAGACAAAAAGAAGTTTGATTTAAAACCCATTTCCTCTTTTGGAAAGTTCTGGATTCTTACTTAAACCCTGAAGCTACTGAACGGAGAAAGAAAAGAAGGAAGCCATATATATTTTTTCATATGTAATTTTATGGATTTTAGCCATGACGTAATTCATTTCACCGAAGACGAAACTCATGCCTTATAAAGTGCTGTTTGTTGCAAGAAAATTATTGCGACAAGTTAGTCTGGTTGAACTTTCAATCTCATGCTCCTAAGATTGCTTGTCAGTGCAAGTATGCGCACAACGATGCCTATAATTTATAAGCTTTCTTGACCAGCTGACTTATCTGTTTATATATCTGTCAATCGACTTGATTATCTATTTATAGCCGAATGACGATTCATCTCCATCCCTTATTACCTCAGGTCGTATGGGGCTGCATCATTTGAATATTTCTAGTGTCTTATTTATATGGAACTGCAAATAGAAAACTAATTCTATTTTACTACCAGGATAGCAGCAAGCAATAAGCAGCGTGGGATCGCAGGGATCAAACGTTTCGATTTTTCTAAAGCCTTCTATCAGAACCTTAAAAGGGATTGGAGAAGGATTGCCACGGTGTCTGATCCTCAAATGCGCTCGCGTCTTTTGTTTGTTCGCCGTGATCGTATCCTTTGAGACGCCTAGACTGTGTATATCGAAATAATATCTTTTTGAAATTTGCGTTGCATGAAAATGTATAATGCAGGTAAAATGCATAATACGGATGACGAAGAAGGGAGATTATACGGCGGTTTTCTCCGGAATGTCAGAGCATATTCATATTACTTCCGTAAACTCATTTATATTATGCTATTATAATTACTTATATTCCTGCATGCACTTTCAGAAGTTCAGATGAAAGTGAAATTGCTTTGCTTACATTTCAAGGCACCAAGGTCGTACTAGCCCAAATTTACCGCGGTATCTTTCGGTTATCGAATGCAATGTACAACGCAAAAAAGAAACCCAGCCTTTTAGTCCAATGCGGAAGTTGTGATCTTTTGAAAATAACTGTTTTATTTTCCCTCTCGGCGTGTTCGAATACCCATTCTTCAGGAGAAATGGTTTATGGTCGGTGAGAAAACTTCGAGAGATTTGTTTAATCATCGGAAATAAGTTGGTACACCTGCGTGGGATGTCTTATCGG
>NC_051404.1:19864238-19864789 GCF_015228065.2 Penaeus monodon | reverse complement strand
TAAAAGATTGTTAATAAAGATAAGAGACCAGAGGGACAGCAACCGTAAATTGGACAGCCTTGCAAGCACCATTACGTAGTGTATATGCTTGCCTTTGTGGATGCGTGTTTGCTTTGTTATCTTGTTCATATCGGCTTACAGTCATTCGTGTGTTTTTAGCTTCATGATTTTATTTTTGTGTTCATGTTTAGGATACAGTTACCGTGTTTTGTAATACTATACAGCTATTTCTGGAGGAAATTCGTTGTTGGTCGAACGATCACTTTGAAGCGATTGCCAGGACGATGAAAGGAAATGTCAGGCATATTCCCCGTTTTCTTCTTTCTTCAAATTCAGTGAAAGAAGTGTTACCCCTTTTTGTTTATTTCTTCTACCGTAAAATGCGGACTAGGGCAGTGAATGAGAACAATTGAAGAATAAGAGGGAGCGAGATAAACACGAAAATGAGAGAAAAAAACATCCTAAAAAAATATCCTGTAACACAATCAGTCGCAAAGAAAATGGTATTACTTTTTGGGAGGTGGTTTTCCAAGTGGCATTTGAACAGGTTC
>NC_051404.1:19862293-19862456 GCF_015228065.2 Penaeus monodon | reverse complement strand
CCATCATTTATAAGTAAAATCGTCATCATGGGATTGTTGAATGCTTCTCATGTTTGTAGTGAGGAATTTGTGTGTTATTTGTTTGCAATTATGAGGAATTATTAACTCTGGGACTGAATTATAAGTGCTACGATGTGTTCTGAATTGATAATGATAAACGTGA
>NC_051404.1:19861413-19862255 GCF_015228065.2 Penaeus monodon | reverse complement strand
ATTTTGGAGTTGTTATTACAAATTGTGTCATATGATGCAACTTTAGTGCTTCCCAGGAACTTTCTTACCCACATTTTTATTTGGAAACCGTAATCTTCTAATTGAAATCCGATCTAAAAACAACTACCCTATATATAGAGAAAGCTAAGCCAATGATGAAATATCATTTTTATATATTGGAAAAAATGTGTTTGTAAACACTGACAGCTGATTGGCTTATATTCATAAATGTCCTTTTTGTCGGTTAATCATTTGGCTATCCGGCTCTTGATTGGCTAAATTGTTTTCAAAAAGTCGTTAAAGTTAGTAATGTTAGAAGCTAATTGGTCAGTGTCAGATTTGGAATAGAGACTTGATTCGTTATGAAATTGGAGCTTTTTTTATATTTGGTTTCAGATAGTTGTGGCCAATAAGATCAAAGACGATTACGAATAATGATAGAGCCATTGATAGAGGCATAAAAGAAGCATTGTTGATAACTGAAATATGTGAGTGTTAATAATTGAGACGAAATTGTTCTTAGTTCGTAGTGATTAGACTACAAGCGAACCTAATAGCGTAACTCACCAATAATGGCGATTATTAGTGAAGCGCATGATTAACAGTGAAGATTAGCAGCTAAAATGACGCCAGTTTTACGATAAAGCGGAAATTCATATCCGCGCGGAAAACGAAGAGGCTCGGAGCATCATGACAACGAAAGGGCTTTTACGGATGAAAGACGGGGGTTTATGCGGCCGTTTCGGATGCGTGATCGGAAAGGCGTTAGTATTTCCTTATTTGAGCGGCGGTGAATTACGCCTTTCACGTTTCGCTTTAATGGTGCTTCTGTCTCGCGGTGA
>NC_051404.1:19860971-19861183 GCF_015228065.2 Penaeus monodon | reverse complement strand
ATGTTAGAGTAAGGGGCTGGGGGTTAAACGGGTAGGGGGAATGGCGCTGAGGGGAGGAGAGAGGAAAAGGGAGGAGGAAACAGAGAGGTTTGGTAGGAGAGTTGGAGTGAGTTGGAGAGAGGTAGAGGAAATACAAATAGAAGATGATAAGGGGAAGGAGGAAGAAATGATGGGTGTATCAGGAGAGGTGGCGATAAAGGTGATGAAGATGA
>NC_051404.1:19860291-19860419 GCF_015228065.2 Penaeus monodon | reverse complement strand
CGCGTATGCTTTATGAATAGTTTTCCCTTTTCATTTTGTATTTTTCCCCTTTTAATCACCCGTTCGCCCAGGCACCCGCCTAGAGTACAGTTGTTGGTGTCAAGATCATTAGGAAAGGAATGGTAGAC
>NC_051404.1:19860092-19860256 GCF_015228065.2 Penaeus monodon | reverse complement strand
GTAAAGCCGCCCACGCTATGACTCCCACGCATATACACGCTTATACAGACGCCCACGCTATGACACCCCTGCGGATACCCGCGAAGTCTTGGAATTGGCCTTTTTGAAGTTCACTGAATGTTGATAACAGAGACTATTGCGATTGTGTGAAGTAATATATTTTT
>NC_051404.1:19859179-19859786 GCF_015228065.2 Penaeus monodon | reverse complement strand
GTTTTGATGTTATTGAAGAGTCGTGGAATACTGTTATCAGGTACATTATCAGGTATTTGTTGATACTCTTGTGTTGATGGGATTTTATCACGATCTATGCTGATTTTAATATATTTTCTTTTTTTCCTAATCCCTCTTTTTCCTTTCTTCTACTTGCACTTTCTTTTAAACGTTACCAGAAATGTCTGTTTTTTGTCTTTATCTATTCTCATATTCTTTCTCGGTTTTGATTATCTCTAGAAGGGATTTTTACTTCTTTTCATCAACTCTTTTTTCTTCTCTTTTTTTTAACTCTCTCAACTCCTCAGTTCTCCCGTTCCATGTTTATTTATTCATCCTCGAACGCATATTTGTCTGAAACCACAACAAAGAACCGCCCGGGTGCATCTCGCGTGTCGCAGATGAAACGTCGTTCTTATAAGCGCGGAGTCGAACCGCAGTGTTTGCAGTGAAAACAGGGCGTTCGCATAGCAACACCAACGACTATGGGGATTACAGACTGTTGCTTCCACTCCCGTTTTTATTAAGGGCTGTGAATTGGAATCGATGCTATTTTTAGTGAGACAACGGCACATCTGTTCCGAGGAGGAGAAAGGGATGGGAAGAA
>NC_051404.1:19858114-19858969 GCF_015228065.2 Penaeus monodon | reverse complement strand
AAACTGATAATGATAATGATAAGTCCATGTCAGCTCTAGGACATAACTGAACGCATCCACAGACCGCAACTTAGCTGAACAAAGAGATTTTAACTACCTTGTTCTTTCTAACTCTAAACATTGTCTTTTTTTTTTTTTACTCTAAAAAGCTGATGATTAAAAAGATCTTCGTATACGGTACTGTTTCTAAATAATAGGCCTAATGGTAACCTGGAAGTGAATGACAGTATTTTGTATATGATGTAACAAAATTAATTTAGTAATATGAGAAAAAAACGACGGGGTGAAAAGAAGAAAAGAAATATACGAGAAGAAACAGAGAAAAAAAGGAAAAGTATGTCCCAAAATATATGAAACACGTGGGTTCTATAGATCTTCACTTGATGGCGGAGTTAAAAGTAGATTATGGGAGACTGAATTTTGACTGAAACAAGTTTCTCGCTCTGTCAGGCTGATGCACTTTCTCAACTATGGGATTGAGGTTAGTTGTAGAAATACGTTGTAAAGGCTTAATAAAAGAAGGATTAGAATCATGACGAGATGTGATGATGAGAGGGAAAAATGAGATTTGATGATTAGAGGGAAAGATGATATGTGATGTTAGAGGGAAAAATGAAATATGATGATGAAAGGGAAATATGAGATGTGATAATTAGAGGGAAACACGAGGTATGATGACGAGAGGAAAAATATGTGATGATAAGAGGAAAAGATATTTGACCGGAGAAGGAAGAATATGTGATGAAAAGAGGGAAAGATGAGGCAAGTAATGATGCGAGTCAGAAGAGATCACGATAAAAAGGAAATAAAGGGGAACTTGGAAGAGCTGTGAGGATTAGGTCAGTGAGGTTTCAT
>NC_051404.1:19857620-19857737 GCF_015228065.2 Penaeus monodon | reverse complement strand
AATTTCCTCTCATTTATCACCTGTTTAGTCCTCCGCATTCTCCTTCGTTTCTCGTAATTCCTCTCATAATCTCAAACTTCGCTGCATGTCTCACTTGTCGCGCTCACCTGTCAGGAG
>NC_051404.1:19856454-19857093 GCF_015228065.2 Penaeus monodon | reverse complement strand
CTACTTCTTCTGAGCTAGGAACAATAGAGTTTTATCGAATTATTACGTAATTACTGGTAACATGCAATATAGGTAAACCTATTATATCATTTTTGATACGTTAAGAGATATCCTCATGCATTAGCCACATATTTGCAAGTGCACGTGCTGTCTTTGCTTGAGATGATGGTCTATTTACACCTATTGTGTATACAATCACCGCTGCGTATATTCAGGAAGATAATTATTAAAATGTTATTATCAGTATATAGCAATTTTAGATAGGTTATACTCCACGAAACACCCAAGAAATTGTCTTGTTGAGATTTTTTCTAAATAAAAAATCTAGGTGTAATTGTCATGGCAATCATTCTTTAAAGAGGTAGCTTCGATCGTACTATTGATTACTCACCGGTTTCGTTTATCTGATTTGGCGGAATGTAATGAATAAAAATAAAAATAAAAAATCCCACACACAAATGCGAATCAGTGTGTCTGTTTGTGTGTGCGTGGACATGTCTTTTTGTATGATGTTGCCATATGTCTGTAGTTACGTCTGTGTGTTATGCGTAAGTATATCTGCTGAAGCATCTGTGTATAAGTGCGAGCGAAGCGTATGTGTGTCACGCGACCCACCTCCCCTTGCCTTTCATTCTGATA
>NC_051404.1:19856305-19856424 GCF_015228065.2 Penaeus monodon | reverse complement strand
GCCACACTGACTCAAGAACCGAAGAAGACCATCCCATGAAACTGTTCACGTGTCCGGTGCATTCACATCCGGGTACTTCCTGTGTTTTCTTAATGAATGTGGAGGTTTGCGCTACATAG
>NC_051404.1:19855184-19855855 GCF_015228065.2 Penaeus monodon | reverse complement strand
CCAATAGTGAGTGTTTTATATGTGTGCCACAGTTCCGCCACGGCTTCCTTTACTGGCGCATCGCCTTCCCTTATAAATCCTTTTACGAAACATTTTAGTGACCGAGTAAGGAACCCGAAGGCATCTGTCGCGCATCCTGTGTATCCTAGAGCATCTGGATGATTCTGATAAGCCCTGATATCCTGCTTATCCTGGATGGATGACGCAGCGGCAAGAGTCTTTCCTAAAGAGAGATGCCACCGAGAGCTCACTCCATTATTCATGCCCTCGCATATGCATGGCACCCTTGCTAGACGCTCCGCCGCTCTTACGTGATATATCTTCTTATCTTTATTTCCCAAGCTTGATTTCATGTTTTATTGTACTTCCGTCCTTATTTTTTACCTTATTTCGTTCTCCCTCCTTCTCATTTTGTCTTATACATTTGTATACACACATATACTGTTTATTTCATTTTCATTCTATTTTTCTCCCTAACTTCTTTGCCTGTCTCTCTCTGTCCCTCATTCTTGCTCTGGCTTCTCCCCTGTCTTTATCTCTTGTTTTTTTCTACCCTTCCGGCTATCTTTCTAAATCAGGAAGGAAAACGGCACGCGCACCGAAGTTTCCATACATTCAAAGGCGTTACCTGGTGTGGGTGTGAATATATTTTATTTGTATAGATAGAAGAC
>NC_051404.1:19854580-19854993 GCF_015228065.2 Penaeus monodon | reverse complement strand
CCTTTAATGTTTATCTCCAAAAAAAGAGACATCATTCACCCACAGCTCTAGCAGTGAAATGTCCGAATTAAAACATCATCAACCTTACGCTGTCCCCATCTTATAGCAGTGAAATATGATCATGCACCTCATTGAACCTCTAGCAATGAAATATCGGACACAGCATCTGCCTTATTGCATCCTCATCCATAACACTGAAACACAATCACGCACCTCATTGGATCCTTATCTCGAGCAGTGAGGTATCCGAATTAAGACACAGCATCCAGCCATAGCATCCACCTCACGCCCTTGATTGATCCAAGAAGCTTTCTCCCACAACCAACTGCGCGTTTAATGAGCTTGGGGAGAAAACACGCGTCCGAGAGTTTTTTTTTCTTGTCGTTATTTCTAATTATTGATTTCGAGGTTTG
>NC_051404.1:19852961-19853231 GCF_015228065.2 Penaeus monodon | reverse complement strand
TTGATATGTCTTATATATTCTATCTATACGTAAAGTGATCTCGTTATTGTTCCTCTCTTTTATTGAGTTTTCCTTCTTATTTCGCCTCGTCTCCCCCTCCCCGTGTCTGTCTGGCAACACTGAAGGTGTGGCGGAGGCTGGCAGTGTTACCACATCCTCGGTGCGCTGGCATGTTGCTCACGTGTTTGCTTATTTTATTCTTGGGAATTATTTCATCCTCTTGTTTGCCTGTCTCTCGTGCTTCCTTCGTCTTCTCGGTTTGGATCCGTG
>NC_051404.1:19852431-19852553 GCF_015228065.2 Penaeus monodon | reverse complement strand
CCTCCTGCCTTCCTCCGTGGTTTATTATCCTTTACTTCCTCCTTTGCTTCGCGGAGGAACAAGATCCAGTTCTCGGTCCTTATGCACTTAGGTCGGTATTTCCCCTTAAGTGAGACCGGCAC
>NC_051404.1:19851901-19852133 GCF_015228065.2 Penaeus monodon | reverse complement strand
ACATTTGGAGTGGGGGTTAGAGGAAGTAAGTGGCGGGTGGAGGGGGGGGTGACCCCTTCGGACAGCCTCTTTAACACTAGCGTGACCAGTACCCCTTTCCCCTCACTCCGCCCCCCCCCCCCGTTCCTCTCGAGACTCTTCTTCCTCCACGGAAAACGTTTTATTTATCGTTTACCTATTTTCTTTTTTTTTTCTGAAAGAGATATAGGGATAGGCTGAGTTAAAATTCTGT
>NC_051404.1:19851469-19851591 GCF_015228065.2 Penaeus monodon | reverse complement strand
GAAACGAAAATATTGAATGTATTTAAAGAATGTTTCACTTTTCCCCGCCCTAAGTACAAAGGAAGGAAAAGACAAAGATTTATTTGTTCGTGCCGGCGGATTTATTAGCATATCCAAGTTTA
>NC_051404.1:19850773-19851051 GCF_015228065.2 Penaeus monodon | reverse complement strand
GTATCAATATCAATATCATCACGATTAATCAATAATACAAGTCGCTAATACTATTTCCAATACGACCATCCCTATCCTTATTATTATTTAGATTATCAGCAACCCAAGCGAGGGGAGTGTTCACATGCACACCTGCAACAGATCATGCAAAGCGGCACTTGAGTTGGAAGGATATTAGAATTCCGCTTCAATGACGCTCGCGGGGATGGTCTACCTGGACGCTCTGCTCCCCCGCTCGCCGCGCCTTTCCCGCGTCCGCCTGTCCGTCGGCATGCCTG
>NC_051404.1:19849726-19850481 GCF_015228065.2 Penaeus monodon | reverse complement strand
CATCGATAATTCGACTTATGACTTCAGATGCTATAAGAATATTCCGGAAATTGTCTTGTGTTTGAGATCAGAGCTAGTTTCATGTAATTTTATACATATATAAAAATACATTATAAGCTGGTAAGATACGAAAAGCGTGAATCCTTATGTGACACTGGTGATCCGGAGTGCAAGCGACCTCGTGTTGTTTGATCTGTCTATAACGTATTCTAAAAAAAGCAAAATTTGATTCCGCTTATTTGCTGCTTCCAGAACTTGCGTAACATCTGTTCTTCCTGGGGATTCTGAGGGGCGGAGAAACTGCTTTTCTATGGGCTATATTTAACACAGGATGAGTTGTATATGAGAGAGACGATGGAAAAAAAGATGAAAGATGTAGACATCGATTCGCAAAGTTTTCATTTTTTTATTAAGGGGATAAGAGGGAAGACGAAGAAAAAAGAAAACGCACCGATTTTTCCCTCACGAGGCCATAACGCGCGACCTTCGCACGTGAAGGAAAATGGAAAAAAATTAAGTCCCCGAAGAAAATGCCGCCGACACTCACAAACGAGGCAGTGTCGGAAATTTGGCATATGGAGGATATGAGAGATGCCCTCGGGGACGTCCTGCCACGCGGTTGCCTTTCCTGCAGGAGTCTGGGATTTGTTCGAGTGGGAGGGAATGGGGCTGGTGTGAGCAAGTCT
Source organism: Penaeus monodon (assembly GCF_015228065.2). Taxonomy (NCBI): domain Eukaryota; kingdom Metazoa; phylum Arthropoda; class Malacostraca; order Decapoda; family Penaeidae; genus Penaeus; species Penaeus monodon. The sequence continues at coordinate 19,849,795 of NC_051404.1, read as the reverse complement.
GTCTCCTTTTTGAGGTTGTACAGTTTGAGTTTTATCTTTAATTCGATAAGTTCTACTTCGTCTTCTTCA
>NC_051404.1:19849158-19849359 GCF_015228065.2 Penaeus monodon | reverse complement strand
TAAAAATCTAGTGATATTAATGACGACAGAGGAATCCATATCATGAGCGAAATTCAACAGCATCTCATAAGCCCCGACGTTGCCAAGGCTAAGCAAGGTCGCGGTGGCCTTGGTTGCACAGCGGGGCTTTAGACTAACCTGTTGGGATAGACCTTGCAAGGTCTCCGAGGGGAAGAAAACAAACAAAACAAGAAGGTGTGC
>NC_051404.1:19848819-19849090 GCF_015228065.2 Penaeus monodon | reverse complement strand
CGTGTGACTATTGGGGGAAAGTATGAAGGTGAAATTAAGGATTATTTGAAAAGGGGAAGAACAAAAATGAAAAAAAAGAAACCAGTAAAGAAAAAAGGAGTAGTAATATTTTTTATGGATAATACTGATATTACCGTATTCCTGCTTGCGTAATAACTAACTATCAGCGACATATTATCCTTATTATTGAGAGAGAAAATGGGGGAAAGGAGAAATACAGACGGGGAAAAAAACTAAAAAATAAATAACGAAAGAGAAGAAGGAGCAAGAA
>NC_051404.1:19848626-19848706 GCF_015228065.2 Penaeus monodon | reverse complement strand
CCGGTCCGGGGGGCAGAGGAAATAAATGTCGAGGCGGGGAGGTGGACCTTGATCTCCATTGGCTCGTGAACCAGAGCGAT
>NC_051404.1:19848305-19848372 GCF_015228065.2 Penaeus monodon | reverse complement strand
TTTCGTGGAGTGTAGACAGAGGGCAGATAGCAACAGTGCGAAGATTTTGTGACCAGTTGAGTTTCTT
>NC_051404.1:19847125-19847417 GCF_015228065.2 Penaeus monodon | reverse complement strand
AGGGAAGAAGAGGCATGGAATGACTAAGAGGAGAATCTATTAGAAAAATGCAGACAGGAGGGAAACAGCATAGCAACACCAGAGCGTTGTCAGAGCAACAGGAAAGAGGGTCAGAAGGAGGGGCTAAGAGAGAAGGAGGAGGACGGGGAAGTCGTGAATGACAGGGAATAGGGAGAAACATTACGATAGAGATGATTACGACATTGATTTGGTAACTGGCAGGTTAGTTATGATTATTTTACATACAATAATGTTATTTGGATAAGTTGCATTTAGTGCATCTTCGCCGCGA
>NC_051404.1:19846800-19846987 GCF_015228065.2 Penaeus monodon | reverse complement strand
CCTGTTTTATATGCTCTTGCTAGGCCTATAGACTATATGGGAGAGCGGGGACTCGTATATCAGATTCGAGTTACGCGGGAGACCAAGATTTATAACATCATAAGGGACAAGAGAACAGGGAGGAGGCGAGAGAAGGAAAAAGTTAAAGGCAGAAAAAGATAGAGAATCACCTTTTTCTCTCTGGTTC
>NC_051404.1:19846367-19846553 GCF_015228065.2 Penaeus monodon | reverse complement strand
ACCCATAGCATCCAGAAAATGACCCCATGTAAGCTTGCGTCCGTGTTCTTCCGCCTGATATTACCTTAATGCTTGTGGGAGTGTGGGGCATTGTTCATGAAACAGAGTCATCAGGGAAACACGCCAGGCTTTCGGGGATGCGAATGGCTGCACTACGCCAGATGGTAACGAATGAGTTGGCACAAT
>NC_051404.1:19845865-19846139 GCF_015228065.2 Penaeus monodon | reverse complement strand
CGCATCAAAAGTTAGAGAACATTATTAAGGTTGGCGAACGTACTGTATCACGACGCAGCGGAAGTTACACAAGGTATCAGGCCTCCCCCTCCCCCTCCCCCCTCTCTCTCTCGCCCACGTCGATACTGGCGTGTTTTGGTGGGGTTAGAGGGGGGGGGGGGAGGGCGTGTCTCGTAGCTGTTGTAGCTTGAACGCATGAATGTAGGTTTGTGTATTTTTGCACGCGGGGAGTATCGAAGAGTGGTTGTTTGTGAACACAGATGCAAGTGCGCGC
>NC_051404.1:19845184-19845589 GCF_015228065.2 Penaeus monodon | reverse complement strand
ATACAATGCACATTACCTTTTCTTTATCGTATTATGTTTATTAACTGTTATAATATTTAATTAAGCACTAGAAAGCACTCCCAAAGTGAGACCTGCACCAGTTTTAAAATGCGAAAGTCTATCGTAAAAAAAAATCAGACCCGTTTTCTATCACACACTGGCAACGAACCCTTCAATTGAGTCTTCGTATCAAACAGTTACGATTCACCATCAAGACTACGGCCAGTCCACTAATAAATTTTCATCACAGTTCGTCAGTATCCTGTTGTGTAACGCTACTTACGTACAAACTTACAAAGAAATCTACCCATTAACCAGTACACGCCGGCAAAATCATTGACCCCAACCCTTCGGCAGAAGTATGAAGCTTGACGAGATATACTGGCAGTAATTGATAGATTGAGA
>NC_051404.1:19844833-19844971 GCF_015228065.2 Penaeus monodon | reverse complement strand
GAAAAAAAGGGACAGGACAGATAGAACCATAGAGAGACATAGAAGCATTCATCACCATGCCTTGAACTTCACACTGGGAAATATTGTGTCACCGAAGAAACAAAAGAAAGACCTTTGCATGCCTCTTCAAATGACGTG
>NC_051404.1:19844545-19844733 GCF_015228065.2 Penaeus monodon | reverse complement strand
CCCCTCTCCCCCTCTCCCTCTACATGTGTAAATAGCTCACTCTCCTCTTTCATCATGGCTCCCCCTCCTCCCTCCCTCCCAGGCAGATGGAGAAGGTAGTTCAGCCATCTTTGTTATCAGTTACTGGTTGGCGTCAAAGTGCGGGGCTGTTTACATTCTCTCACGGAGCCAAGGTCTTTTGTCATCAC
>NC_051404.1:19843783-19844081 GCF_015228065.2 Penaeus monodon | reverse complement strand
TATATTCATAGTAAATTCATTCAAGGTCTTAAAATGCCCCCATAAAGTGTAAAGACCTTGTGAATGTGATAATCCTTGAATGCCAAAGAAAGAGATTGATTTTGTTAATGACATATTTATATTAAGGCAAAGATAACAAGAGAGTAGCCCACTTGTGTTTACGGTTTGCTGCCTCAGTTGTAAAAAGAGAGAGGAAAAACTTTCTAAAACAAATAATGAAGCCCTGATGAAAAATACATGAGCCACTGTCGGTAATGGGGAACGTGCCAAGGTCTGAGTTAACCCCTTCACCCCCCCC
>NC_051404.1:19842897-19843231 GCF_015228065.2 Penaeus monodon | reverse complement strand
ATCAGCCAGACCGACAAACAGATTGTAAATAAGAGATAGAAAGGAAAATACTTCCAAAACAAATAATGGAGCCTTGCCGACAAATACATGAACAGGTGTCGGTATGAGTGAAAACGAAGGAAAGAATAGGAAAAGGGAAAACGGTTAAATTAAATGAGGGAGTGTGAAAAGGAGGCGAGAAAGACCCCCTAGTGAAGCGTTCTTTGTTGATGATGTGCCAGGAAGGGAACCCGGATGGCACAGCCGTTAATTAGGAGAAAGGCTTTAGGAAATTTAGTGAGGGAATCGGTGCAAAGACTCGCTTCTAGGGTCATTGTGTTACAGTCAGGATGGG
>NC_051404.1:19842101-19842617 GCF_015228065.2 Penaeus monodon | reverse complement strand
CTACACACAAAACTTAAAAGTTCATACACGGAATAGAGATGTCGACTAGTCCTTAGATGCTTTAAACCCATAGTTCATTAGGACATTCTTTTTTATATAAAATAAAACACCAAATCTCGCATGTCGTTTTCCATTTCACCCTCGCAATCAAACGTCCGTTTCTTTGTCCTCGAAATGCCTCGAACATTCAAGTCCTCCCGCATGACGCCGAGGCCGCGATTGAAATCTCCTCTACAAATTACAAAGCTCTCGCAGGCCTCATTGCCGATTTTGTGACAAATAATCAACTAGTCTTATCTTTGCACTGTAGATATCTATTAAATATTTGTTGACACTTGCCAGAGCGGCGAAGGTGCAGTGACCATGGCCAACCATTATGATAGCCACGTTGTCTTGCCAGTCCTGAGTTAAAGCTGAGTCTGGCTTGATCGTTCTTTCTGAAGCGTCAGATCTTGAGTCGAGTCTAGATAATGTAACAAACGTTCAGCCTGTCTTGAGATACCGTCGAATTCGTGA
>NC_051404.1:19839573-19839646 GCF_015228065.2 Penaeus monodon | reverse complement strand
GTTGAAATTTGATACCGCAATAACAGTATATGAATTCAAGATATTACAATGAAACTTATATAATCCCTTTACA
>NC_051404.1:19838044-19839004 GCF_015228065.2 Penaeus monodon | reverse complement strand
ACACTCACTCACCCGCATCTGCATGCATAAAATCCGTTTTCGCCGTCACTCACTCCGTTCCCTTTATCTCCCACAGAAGTATATGCAGACTCTCAAGACGCCGGAGTTTAGCAACATAATCGATGGAAATCTTGTCGACGATATTTTCTTCCAAGTAAGTATTTGTGTCGAGTTTCTGTTTTATTATGATTAAATAAGTTTAGATTCATTTTAGTAGTGTTATGGTTTACGTGTTGATAGTTCAGTCTGGGACAAAATGAGAATAATAATAATCGGCACGATGAAGCCAAGGAATTTGCATGTTTTCACTTCAGGAAATTATTGGTTATTTAATTAATCGCTCGACAAATAAATCACTGCTCTTCATTTTTGTCTTCTATTCAATCACCTATTGATTTTAGTCGCCAACGGAGACACCCAGCCTTGACGCAGTGACAAGCCGCGCGAGGGGAGGGAGAAGGATGTCGTTCGCCGTATCCTCCTTAATTGGAAGTTGATGTTATCGCTTTGAGGCAATGCGCGTAGATATCTTTTAATCCCCTTCCCCGTGTCCAGGGTAATTAGGACACGGGTCTGTGTTGAGAATCGACAGGAAAAGCTGGAGTTCATGATGTTTCGTGGTGGTGGGGTCCCCGTCGCGATTTAGCTTCCGTTGTCAGTACTTTTATCGAAAGAAGATGGAAAGTGATAATGCATGTGGTTGTCCGTATGCATGCATCTTTAGGTATAAGGCAGACACAAACACGAACACAAGTACAAGTAGCGGTTCGCCAAAGGTAGAGAAGTAAAGCGTTTTTTGTGATTAGGACTCCCGCGGAAACCCCATCGGCACAGGGAGGCTAGACGTCCTAGGGAAGGGGCGAGGGAAGGGACGCGTCTGTTGGCCTGCCATTAGTGGCTTTGGCCGTCAAAGGGAAGCTACGCAGTTGTAGAAACCAGTGAGGTTTCCCCCCCCCCCTG
>NC_051404.1:19837754-19837923 GCF_015228065.2 Penaeus monodon | reverse complement strand
ATGTCACGGGTTTTTGGGTGTGAGTGTAAACATGTATGGCTGTTTATGTATGTGCGTGCTTACCCTCGTATAGGTATTACCACACATGCGTGAAAATGTACCTGTATACGTAATTTATTTACGGCGTAGTAAGCGAAAGCATTTGAATTAGGAGAAATATCGTTTCTTT
>NC_051404.1:19837116-19837292 GCF_015228065.2 Penaeus monodon | reverse complement strand
TCCCACCTCCGCGAGCTGTGACGGCTTGGACTGCTGACGTCACGAGTTGTTTACAAACAAACGGAAGGCCATGCGTCACACGGCGCCACGCTCCCTTGAATGCCATTGCACTGGCCTTCTGAAAGGCTTCGCGGGGGGCGCAGGCGGGGGGCGGAAAAACAGACGGCTGTTTATGT
>NC_051404.1:19836625-19836694 GCF_015228065.2 Penaeus monodon | reverse complement strand
CCTCTCTCTTGTATTATACATATTCGGCATTTAATGTTCTTAATGAGTAACCCGAAACTAAAAGTAGAC
>NC_051404.1:19836462-19836573 GCF_015228065.2 Penaeus monodon | reverse complement strand
TATGATGCAAGAATATTGCCCCAAGCTGGTGCGATGACGTAGATTCTCTTGTTTTTTTAATGTTGTGTTGTTGACGCCAGGCAGCACTACAAACAACAAAGGCTTTTAACG
>NC_051404.1:19835716-19835818 GCF_015228065.2 Penaeus monodon | reverse complement strand
TCATTATCCCACGTGTACACAGTACGGCCGCCACACACCGGTTTACAAGTGAATGATTTTGTAAAGGCCACATGTAACTGTGAGTCTATGACGTCACGACTA
>NC_051404.1:19835021-19835293 GCF_015228065.2 Penaeus monodon | reverse complement strand
AAGACGAACGAGGTGATAGAACGCCGCTCCTTTTCCCTCCTTTCATCGAGACAAAATGTCAAAACTCGGAAAGAAAACGGGGCGGAAGATGATAAGCATAATTGTTTAGTTGAGGCTGGGGAGACGAGACTTTTTCCCATTTATGTCTTATTTGTTTATTCAGTTTGCAGCATGTTATCCATTATTCGTGTTTATTATTCATTTTGTTTAGTTCTGCTTTTCCTCTAATCCTTATTTTATCCTTTGTTAGATTGCGTGTGAGTCAGTTATTT
>NC_051404.1:19834734-19834980 GCF_015228065.2 Penaeus monodon | reverse complement strand
GGTTGTGTATGGTATTTATATCATATAAACACATTGAATTTCATTCATTATTCATATCATTATCCCTCCTGTGCCCCCCCCCCCGTCAGATCCAGCTTTGCAAAATAATGGTTTAAAAGCGATTCGCTCCCCCCCCCCCCCTTTCCCTATAAGTCTCACCCCCCCTATCCAGCCCCCAGATGGCGTGAGTCGCCACCCCCCTCCCCCCCACTCATTACCTCCAGCTCTCATCCCACATCCCGACGC
>NC_051404.1:19834455-19834614 GCF_015228065.2 Penaeus monodon | reverse complement strand
TTTAGCATGCACGCACTTCCTCGCATGCGAAGTTGAAAGCAGGAACGGCATTCGTCCCACAAAAAAGGTTAATTTCTTCGACCAAATCAGCTGCCCATTCAGGGTGCTTGGATAACGCGCCGAGGGAGGTATGCCTGGACGTAGCGTTTCCCTGGCTCC
>NC_051404.1:19833372-19833583 GCF_015228065.2 Penaeus monodon | reverse complement strand
GGTTATGACACTTGCCTAGAGATCGTATCTTAAGGGGTTGAGTGGGTGCCCACGGATGAGGATGAGGGAATGAGTGGGGGGGGGATAAGGTATGGGTGTTGGGGGAAGTGGGGGGGGGGGAGTGCGATACATTTCTGATGCTCATGACGAATAATGGGACTGCATGGCGATACTATTCATGACTGTGTATGAGAATGATATAATGGAACTT
>NC_051404.1:19832796-19832875 GCF_015228065.2 Penaeus monodon | reverse complement strand
GTAAACGCGAAGGACGTGCCCCCTTTAATTAAGGACGAGTGGGGAAAGCGAAGCCAAAGAAAAACGTACTAGGAGTAGG
>NC_051404.1:19832380-19832512 GCF_015228065.2 Penaeus monodon | reverse complement strand
GTTTTTTTTCTATTAGGCGGTTTTAAAGCTTTAGGTAACACATATCATTTTCCTCAGAAAACTGAAAGAAAAACTAATCTATGTTTTTCACTACTACACAAACGCCTGTGGTAGATTTTTTATTTGTAACTC
>NC_051404.1:19831636-19831949 GCF_015228065.2 Penaeus monodon | reverse complement strand
ACTATAAATGTGAATGTTGCTACTCACGCGTGTATGTACTTGTACGCGTGCACACATAAATGAGTCGTGATGTGTTTGCAACAAGATATTATGCATGTATTAGCGGACCAATCTCTCTCCCCAATTCAAGTTAAAGATTACATCTAGGCAGTCAATCATTGGCAATGTCGACACGTGGCAGTAGGTGACTGCTCCCCACGGCCGTGGCTAGGGCGGTGCCACGTGACACCCTTGTGTCATTTCTAAAGGATGGCTGGCGGGGAGATACGTCGGGGCAGCTGGAGGTGTTTAGAAGGATTTCTAGAAACAAAGC
>NC_051404.1:19830894-19831073 GCF_015228065.2 Penaeus monodon | reverse complement strand
TGAACGCCAACAGCAACAATAGTGTCGAGATTAATTACGTTACAAACAATTACTTCGATTCTCGCTACCATTGCTGAGATGATTAATATTGCTGTTGATGTGGGATGCTCTCGTAGGCCAGTAAACGCTGCGGGTTGTAATGGTAGCCAGAGGACTGCTCACCCACCGCCATAAACAAC
>NC_051404.1:19830190-19830288 GCF_015228065.2 Penaeus monodon | reverse complement strand
GTGCTTAGATGTTTATGGATCACGCACGCGCTCACTCATGCAGCCATGTTTTTCTTCGTGGTTTCGTTCTCTCCCTACTTTCTTCATTTCTTTGGCAG
>NC_051404.1:19828333-19829660 GCF_015228065.2 Penaeus monodon | reverse complement strand
ACCTCATAGAACCACCCGAACTGAAAAGTTAACGAACCAGGAAACACCGCCATGTATTTTCGAGTGATATCACTAAAATGTCCCGCAAATACTCTCGTAAACAACTGCGGGAGGAACGGCGCAAATAATTTCATTGCCAGACGTCTAACCTGGAGGCGAGCGGGTGATTGAAATGTCACGCAGTTTCGCATGTCGCTGTGTGAAATGGCGTTCTCGTTTAAATGCTCCCAACTGCCTGGCGCCGCGGTTGGGCAGGTTCACTTTAAGGCGAGGCAATTTTTGAAAGGTTTTTCGTTTGATATGGAGTTATATTTAGATATTTTTGTGTTATTTTTTTCCATTTGTACAGGTATGATTTTTTAAAAGTAAAGATAGCTTCGCGTAGATTAATCAATACTCTGATTTTTTAAAAATATTGTTATGAATAAGGATAATTAAGGAAAAAGGGAGAACAGGAAGGACTACGCAATATCGAGCTTTAAAAAAATTACGTAAATGGCGTTCTCTTGAATTTCGTTCACAAGCGTCAAGCGATTCTAGATTCTAACCTTTGCTTCCTCTTCCAGGCGGCCAAGCTCTCATCGTTCAGATACTTTCCAGCAAATTGGAGATAATCTTAAACTTATATCAAAGACCTGGTGAAGGAGTCTAATTATTTAATCACGCGTCTTGTCGACATCCGAGCTTCCAGGAATCAAAGGACGGCGGCTCAGAGGAAGGGGGGGGGGCGAAGGAGTGAGGAGGAGCGAAGTCCAACGGCCTTTGAAGTATGTGAAAGAGCATTCGGCTTCTTATGGCGTGATGGGCTCTGTTGAGGATTCCGAGAAGGGGCAGTTTTGGTTTGAGCTTGACTTTCCATAAATAGTAAGACGTGCTGCCGGTGGGTTGCAACCAATTAATGAAATATCAAATGTCATCTTCTCGGTACTGCATAAGAAACTTTCCTCAGGTATAGGATTTAATCCAACGAGAAAAATGTTCACAGGAAGTCCACACGGACCGGGAAGTTATCTTACTTATATCAATTTATCAATTTCTCCGTGCATATATGTTAGTATATGTTTGCGTTGGTTCGCATGACAGTACTCTATATGTTCTGAGTTTGATGTTAACTTATCTTCGAGGGAAGGGAAAGAGGATCTTCGAGGGAAGGGAAAGAGGGAGAACGACTGCTGTGGGAACCTGTCGCAACGCATGCTGTGCATTCTCTTGGGGAACGTCAGAGACTGGAGGAACGGCCGTGTCCTAGCAACAGAGCGGTGCTTTGCTAGACCGAGTTACCAGATGGCATCAGCCAGAAAGTAAAGGCTGAAAATCGAGGTTTAGG
>NC_051404.1:19827147-19827767 GCF_015228065.2 Penaeus monodon | reverse complement strand
GGATTATATCACTTAATACTCTAGCATCATCTGACACTACTAGCAATGTAACCCATTAAAGTTTCCACCATGTAGGGGAGGAGGACGGTGCTAATGCCAGTCGTGAAGATGCGCCACTCGAGTTTGATCGCTTAATCTATAAATGTTGTTCTTAATACTGTGATATATCCATACGCAACACATCGTAGAAGGTATGTTATAGTGAGGTATTTCTCTTGCAAGACAAGAAACAAAAATTTCAGTGTTTTTATCCATCAGTGTATATTATATATAAACATTTAGAAGGGGCTTGTTTATAGAAACTGTTGCCTGGAATAATTGGTACAAATTATATATTTTACTCTATAAGCTTTGTTACGAACGGAAAATAATTTTCCCAAAGATATCAAATGAACTAGTGGTGTGAACACAACGTTGATCTGAAGGGCTTCTAAAAATTGCTTTCCTTCTACTGTGATGCAGCAAGTAGCCCTACCAGAGGGACGGTTCACCACAGCTTCTTGCTGTTCAGTATTCTAGTCATTTAGAAATAATCGACAGCTTTACTTTCCAACAGGTGAGAAATAGAGAAGTGAGAAGGGAGGGAAACAGCAAAACAGAACGAAAAGAGGCGAATAAAG
>NC_051404.1:19826665-19826891 GCF_015228065.2 Penaeus monodon | reverse complement strand
CGACGCCCCCAAAGGGGAAGGGAGTGAGAGGTGGAGGCTCAGACGTCAATTGATCATTGCATAAAGCGATAAACATCTCCACGTTTCACAAGGTCAGAATGTTATGAAAAGAAAAGAGAAGAGCGTTTGTTTTCCCTCCTTTACCCTTCCCCCCCCCTCCCCAACTCGTTCGTGGGATGTGGGGTAAAAAAGGTAAGATGTAGGATGGAGGGAGAGAAGAATAAGA
>NC_051404.1:19826283-19826457 GCF_015228065.2 Penaeus monodon | reverse complement strand
CCCTCCAGTGGCTCAAGGACTCACCCACGTGTAGCTTGACATAGAGTAAAAACCCGGAGGCGAGGGCCACGGGATTGATACGCCCTTAATCGCGGTTTCACATGGGTGTAAAGGATCGGTCGGGGGAAAGATCGACCCTTTTGGGGGTGTTTTTTGGGGCGGGGGGGGCACTGA
>NC_051404.1:19824125-19824716 GCF_015228065.2 Penaeus monodon | reverse complement strand
TTAGTCCATTTCTTTAATTGGCCAGTCTCCCATACTTCATCACATGGCAATTATCTATTAATTTCCCTCATTCAAGAAAATTAGCTTTACCATTAACTCCCGCTTATGCAACGGGTAAAAACTGTCTGGGGGGAGTCCTGAAAATAAAACAGCAACAGCTATTCGATCTAGGGCGGAAAAATAATTGTAATTGAAAATCCATTTTTTTTTCAGTAATTGTCTCATATGTCAATCTGTTTCTCGTTGCATTTATTTATTTAGCCATTTTTGACATCTATTCTAATAAATGCATTTTTTGTTCATATTTTCAACATCATTATAAGCTGACATTTTTGTTTAATGTTGGACACCAATCTGCTCTTTTAAGCTTAAAAGTTTTCTGTTGGATTAGGGTTGAATATCATCAAGTCTTGTTAGAAATCGTTCAGTTTTAGGTAAATATTTGCCGACTCGTCAAAACCTGTGATATGTTTAAGTTGAGCATTCGCTGTATCTTCTGGCTTATTTTTTCTATCCGACCATCTCATCAACTCCCAATTGGTCTGGCTCCTTTTCATTCCCTTCTCTCTCCTTTTTCATATTCCTTTTTCT
>NC_051404.1:19823872-19823957 GCF_015228065.2 Penaeus monodon | reverse complement strand
CATATATTTATTTCCACGACTTATCAGTGTCACTCTGCTAATGGAAATACGAGTGGTTATGTTGATAATAGATATGTATGACAAG
>NC_051404.1:19823282-19823494 GCF_015228065.2 Penaeus monodon | reverse complement strand
CATCCCTCTCATGCAGAAGGACCACCTTTGTCCTTCGTTCCTCCCTCCTTCTTCCCCCGAACGTTATTGCCATTCTCGGAGTCACGTAAAAGCGCACGCGGCCGAGAGAGCGCAGGAGGGAGACGGACAGACTTCCTGGAAGCTAAGAGTTTAATGTCATCCCCAGACGTCTCGTAATTGTCTTATTGCGAGGATAAATGTAGGAAATTAGG
>NC_051404.1:19822793-19823218 GCF_015228065.2 Penaeus monodon | reverse complement strand
CCACGTGTCAGTGATCCCCCGCCTTTTCTTGCCTCCTTTCTCCACGTGGCAGCCTTTTCCCCTCCTCCCCTCCCTCCTACGGCAGTATTTCCCCTTATCTCCCTCCCTCATCTTCCTTTTCAACATCTCTTCTTCCTCGGCTTTATTCTCCTCCTCCTTTTCACCATGAAACTCTTAATTTTTTCCCCTTCCCTTGCATTCACCCTCCTCCCTCCTCCTCCTCTTCTCTCATCGTCCCTTTTCTTCGCTTTCATTCATTCCCCCAGTTTCCCTTTCCCTCTCCCTTCTCTCCTTCATTTTCCTCCTTTGCTCTCCTCTTCCGCTCCCCCATCCTTCCAATTTCCCGCATTCTCCCCACTCGCTTCTCTCTCATTTTCCCTTTCTCTCTTCTCCCATTTCCCATCCTTCTGCCTTCCATATTCCCT
>NC_051404.1:19822546-19822701 GCF_015228065.2 Penaeus monodon | reverse complement strand
ATTCTGCCTGTCACTCGCCGCCTTAAGTCCTGATGAGGTTTGTCCGATTTGGCGAACGTTTCCGCAAGGTTCGCGCTGTTTATTAGTGGCACAAATTATGCTCTTTACCGGGATGCGAACTCGGTAAAATGGTTATCTGTTTTTCCGCTTGCTTG
>NC_051404.1:19822240-19822398 GCF_015228065.2 Penaeus monodon | reverse complement strand
GCATTGTCTCTAACGGTTTCCTTCTCTTCTCCCGCAGGTTCCCGAGATCCACGCGCTTCACGAAAGGTTTTTGGAAGAACTCAAGCAAAGAATCGAGTCTCGAGACGCGAACATGTGCGTGGGAGACCTCTTTCTGCAGCTGGTGAGTGCGCGCCCAC
>NC_051404.1:19820626-19821655 GCF_015228065.2 Penaeus monodon | reverse complement strand
CAGCTGCAATGGTCTTTCTGTGGTTTAAGTAACCGCCAAGCTATTAACAGTTAGTGTTAGACGAATACAACAATCATTTGGTTAAATAGTACATTAATTTTAGAAATAAGTACATTAATCATAGATGTACTGGTATAAGGCTTACTATATATGTGGGATGTTGCAAAAATTACCATGCGTAGGCGTTGATGCGAAGATTACTGTGCAAGAGGTTGTTGCAAAATCGACCAAGCATCGTCTCATTAGCACAAAGGGCACAGGATCCAAGCTACAAGGAGCAAAGTTGGAATTGGAATCGGAATGGGAATTGTCTTGTTCGTTGGTTGACCTGTCTCGCGGGCTTGCTTTGCGCTCCGAGGGCAGGGTAAAGTGTTGAGTGTGAGTGTTAGCGTAAATTGTTAAAGTGCGAAAGTGTGAAGTGCAAGGGTGTTAAGTGCGGAAGTTGGTGCGAAAGTGTGACATTGTGAAAGGAAAGTTGCTGTGAGAGAGGTAAGCTAGCTTTATGTATTTGGCGAAGAGAAAGGCGGAACGATACGGTTGTTTAGTTGTTTAGAACCTTTGAAGCTAATCCGTGTACATAAGACGAAATAATACATTGAATTATTGATGCGACGGACATTATATCTGACAACCGATGTATTATTTACATGGATGTATAAAATACTAGATATATATGAAATGTATTTGTATTTAAAAAAAATGTATGCCGGATAGATTAGATAAGTCGATGATATAATGAATGACCTCGTCTTAAATAGAGCGAAAACTGAAAATTCAGTTAAATCGCTGGTACACCAATGACACATTTTGCCTGCACCACTTTAAATCGATGTAATTAAGGGAGAAACAGGTCAATGGTAATATAAAAAGGGGCAATTTGAACTCTGATTGGTGCCACTATGGATAAACGACAGATATGTAGGTAAGAGAGAGAAGACACACAAACGCAGACACACGCACGCAACCAATACTATGACCCAAATTACCAACCATCATCATCATCATAATGAATTGAACATCATTTGTAGT
>NC_051404.1:19820306-19820544 GCF_015228065.2 Penaeus monodon | reverse complement strand
ATTACCCTAATATCAGACACCAATTTCCATGTCTCCCTGCATTCATCATTGCCTTTATCTCCGTGAATGACAGTGGCTAATGACCTCTTTCTGCTTACAGGTAAATGACCCAAGCCTCATTGAGAGCTACACAGCATTCACCAACAACTGGAAAACGGCGCACGAGGCTGCCAAAGCTGCTGCTCAGGCCAAGCAATCCTTCAAACATTTCTTGCTGGTAATTTTGTGTGGGTGTGTC
>NC_051404.1:19818743-19819682 GCF_015228065.2 Penaeus monodon | reverse complement strand
AATTTACCTGTGAAAATCCTTTTTCTGCAACAATGTTGTGGTGTTAACCAAACTCTAATTTGAAAGCTTGTATGGAAACACCTGTGAATTGATTTACAAGTTCCTGTAAACGAAAACTCTTTGGATTAGTTAAGTGTCTGAAATGCTCCCAGAAAGGCAAAGAGACCTTGGACAAAGCCATTAACTTACGATGCAAAATGTATAACGAGCAGTTTTCTGATGATGAATGGTTGGTTGGAAAACTTTTCTTGAGGTAAGATTTATTGTCAGGGGGAGGAGGATATAACGTGCATGTGGAGGGAAGTCTTTCGGTGATGAATTGAACTATCAGAGTTTGTGAAAGACGTTTAGCAAAGCAATGAATCACCGGAAATACTTGTACTCTGGATGCCGTTTTATGGAAAGGATGCAAGCGGGTAAATGAAATCGGGCATGATACCTACGTAGATTTTTCCCCACATGATATCGAGGGGAGATGGAAATGCCCAAAATCAAGATTAACATAAGATGAAGACATCAAGTGAGAATTATAACTTTGGGTTGATTACACGATAAGATATAACAGAGAAACGAGGATCTTATAAAGAAACCTTTCAGGCCCGGGCGAGGGAGCATCATGGAAAACTGGACCTGAAAGCTCTCCTTATCAAACCCGTTCAGCGCTTCCCACAATTCGAGCTGATGATGAAGGTTGGTTTTCGTTTTATAAAACTTGTTGTCCTATGATTTCTTTATGAAGAGTTTTTTGTTATAACCTGTTTTATGTTCTTTAGGAGAGGAAAAGAGCATTGTTTGATAACTTGATAACCATCTGCCACTCCCTTGCGCCATCTCTCCAGCGTCTGCTAAAGCACACGAGTCGTGACCACCCTGACCACGTCCTCTTGACTGAGGCCATCGTCATGGTGCAGCAGATCGCCTCCAGGATCAACGCGTCCG
>NC_051404.1:19818604-19818710 GCF_015228065.2 Penaeus monodon | reverse complement strand
TCCTGCTTAAGGAGCTCGAGAATACCATCGAGGGCTTGGACGGCCTCGTGCAGCCGGATAGGTAAAATACCGATCAATAGTCTCGTACATTATAAAAATGAAAGTG
>NC_051404.1:19817787-19818300 GCF_015228065.2 Penaeus monodon | reverse complement strand
GTGAAAAGAGGATAACACGAGTAAGGCCCCTGTTCCTCTCTCTCCCCGCAGGACGTACCTCCGTCATGACCTGGTGACGATGCACTCGGGGCTTGGCACGAGGAAGGAGCGCTGCCTCTTCCTCTTCTCGGATCTCCTGGTCATCGCGGCCACCAAGAGACGTTCCGGCACCATCAGGAAAGGTTCTAGGTACGCTGGCTGTTCCCGTTTGGTCTCTGTTGTTATTGGGGTAGCAAGTTTAGCAAAGGAAATATTCAGAGCATGAGTGGGCGTCTTATCACAAGTGAAAGGTTCTATATATGGCTGAACATTGTTGTCGCTATTGTTATCATATTCAGTAACAAAGGAAATATTTTTTATAACAAGGACAAGGTTCTTATATATAGCAAAAATTCTCCTAGGTTGTCAGTTTGTAATTTATTGTCTGTTTTGTTTTAGGAGTTTGGTAATGGGGTTCAGGCCCAATCACCTGAGTACTTGTTTCATTAGTTTTGTGGTTTTCGAATGATTCGA
>NC_051404.1:19817070-19817347 GCF_015228065.2 Penaeus monodon | reverse complement strand
CCCGCACTACACTTTGCCCAAGCTCAGGAAAGGAAAACTGTCAACTCACCCCGGGCTCATGAGTAATGCGATTCGCCAACATCTCTTTCTGAGAGAGAAAAAAAACAGTGGTCTTAAGTAACGAATATGTTGTAAACGAATTTTAAAGATACAAAACATATAAGCATCAACATTAAGCGTTAGCTGATAAAAATAAAAAGGAGAGCTGGCGCACTGTACCACCTCAAAGTCTGGGGTGAGTTGCCAGTATGTTCTTTCGTGAAATTGGACGTACTGT
>NC_051404.1:19816256-19816547 GCF_015228065.2 Penaeus monodon | reverse complement strand
CTGATGACCATCGACGCTGCTTTGTATCTCTGCATGTTATATATATATTTTTTCAAAGAGCAATGCTCATTTTTCGGTGCGAAGTTGAAATAATTGAAGCGGCCGCTCATAAGAAAGAGCTCAGGTTCCGGGGTATCCAGTGACGGTCGTTAAAATTTATGGGCTCCCTTTTTCCAACACTGACCCGTTTCCTTTTCCCTCGCCATATAAATTTCCTGTGGGTCAGGATCAGAGGAGGGACGAGGTGTGGAGGACAGAAGCGAAAAGTCTGTTTCCTGGGTGTACTGGGAA
>NC_051404.1:19815454-19815941 GCF_015228065.2 Penaeus monodon | reverse complement strand
AGCCGTGATGAAACTAGGGAAGTGTGGAAATCTAATCTGTCTAAATTGCCGTCACACAAGCAAACAAAATTACGAGATAACACAAACCTTATCATGGACGATAAATGCGTGTGAGTTTTGTGCTCGTCTTTTATATCCTACTTGGCGGAAGATTGTAAGCCGTATCCCCTGTGTATCCCCAGGGCGGAGATGCGTATACAAAAGCAAAAAAATCTTAGTTCCGTAGCCCTTGTATCACTACTCAGCAAAAAGGAATTTCTCGTTTGTGTGCGCTTTATGCCGCACTCATATTTTTTTATACATATAATTCTGAGAAAGTTTGATTTTTTTTCCTCCGTGTTACTTCCGCGAAACAAGATTTATGCAGGCCGCCGGAAAGCCACATATTTGGTATTTTTTGCGCGTCAGTTTGGGCTTTTTTATGTAGCTGTCCATTTCTCTAGATATTAATGTTATTAGTTTCTTATTAATAGATGTGTTGATGAGA
>NC_051404.1:19814392-19814467 GCF_015228065.2 Penaeus monodon | reverse complement strand
ATTTCGCTCTTTCCTGGGGGTCATAGATGAGGGGGGGGGAGCTGCCCTTAATGGACGCCACTGTCTCTATATGTG
>NC_051404.1:19814127-19814210 GCF_015228065.2 Penaeus monodon | reverse complement strand
CACATTCATATATATAACCATATGTAAAATTATCTCTGTCTGTCTATCTATTAATCTGTTTGTTCGTATATATATCAATCAAA
>NC_051404.1:19813687-19814077 GCF_015228065.2 Penaeus monodon | reverse complement strand
TGGGGTGTTACTTTTACTGATGGCAATATATTTATTTATTTTTCTCTTCCCCCAGTCTGCAGTTCACCGTCTTGAGTTCCCTTGAGGCTAACAAGTTCAAGTTATTCAAATTCATTCCACTGGATGACCTGGAAATTGCTAGGTGTAAGTATTATTATTTTTTCTTCATTCTTACATGCAATACAAAAAAGTGGTTTGGATAATGCATATATTTATTGATACATATATTTAATGATACATTGAGTGTGTCATCAAGAGGCCTGGAAACGTAAATGACGGGCTGCCATTACGTGTCCACGCATGCTGCCAGAGATGGTGGTGAATGTGTGAATCTGAAGTACAACGCAGGAGTCAAACTGATTTAAAAAAAGGGCATTTGTGTGATGAAAT
>NC_051404.1:19811002-19811740 GCF_015228065.2 Penaeus monodon | reverse complement strand
TAAGTAGGACGGACACATACAGGATGCATACATATATACATATTTTTCAAGCAAAGAAAAATCATAGAAAAAAAGGCTAAAATATAATTTTTTTAACGAATTTTGTCAAAGCCATTTCTAGAATGTATAGTAAAGCAAGGAAAAAGAGAAAAACTGTCCGTATCCCTCATCCATCTCATTTATCAAATCAACCTACTCTTCAATTTCCGAAAATTAGATAAACAAATAAATAACATAGACTTGAGTATTCAAATGGGAAAAACTATTCAAATGAAAGTAAATACAAGTTTATATATTTACATTTATTGATGTGGAACTATTGATTTCGTAAAAGTTACATAGTTTGGATGTTGACGGTGAGGAGATCGGTAACTTTCATGGCGGTAATGGTACTTATGAAGATGTTAATGCTATGAACAAGGACGTTACCGATAATAGCGATAATTACTAGTAATAATACACATGTTAAGGATAATAATGAACACAGCATTATCATTAGCATTCCGTTGTTCAAATTGATAGGAAAAGAGAAGAAAATAAACTCCATAAAAAAGGAAGGCCAAAGTATCATGAGTTTATTTCTGCGTGTTGATGACACCAGCAAACTGTTAGGCACGGCTTCCACGATCAGCCGGTATACGAATCCGCGAATTATGCAAATAGTTAACATGCTCACGCGCTCTGCCGTCACGGCCGCCCATCGCAGGCAACTGCGCAAAAAATTCGGTTAGTCGTGGA
>NC_051404.1:19810474-19810763 GCF_015228065.2 Penaeus monodon | reverse complement strand
TATAATTGTTTTACTCTGCGATCACATTGTTATAAATTCTTCGTCTCCAGCGCGCGACGAGAGCGTCAAAAAGCTAGTGCGGGAAAAGGAGACGTTGGAGGAGGACCTGCAGACGTTGCAGCAGATCTCAAAGCTCACCAAGAACCTTCGGTGTCCTCACGTGACCATCGAGGAGTCAGTGCAGGAGACGTTGGCCACCGTGCAGAAGCAGCTGGCCGAGCGCCACGGCGCGGACTCCCAGCCGATGGAACTCGAACTCACCATCAGCACGCAGTAAGTTGGTTGTATA
>NC_051404.1:19809760-19810314 GCF_015228065.2 Penaeus monodon | reverse complement strand
AATTAATCCTTTGTGGTTTACTTATATGTATATGCAATTTTAGTACTTTTCAGAATCAAGAAGAACACAACATTTATTATTTCAGTGAAAATCCAGTTAAATCCTTAAGTGAATGATCAAGTGGCTGACACACACTGTAAAGTTAGCTTATTTTATTATGAACTATATATAATGCTAATCCGTCCGTTTTCCAGAGAAGGGATGGAAAACCTGGTGTTCATGTTCAACAGCGTAGAAAAGAGAGCAATGTGGGAGGAAGCTTTTAATGATGCTAAACACAAATTAGGTGAGTTTTCAGGCAAATGGTCTTTAGCGTTCATTTGGCCATTGCATAATTGATGCTTCATGGGACATTTTGGACTATATGGAATATATTCTACAAAGTCTGCTAAAATGTTGATGGTTATAATTAGGAGAATAATAATATTTATAACAGGAACGAAGACAGTCCCATTACATAATCATAAGAAATCCCATACTAGCATGGTAATGTTTAGTCATTTGTATAGATATGGTTTTATTTTTTCTATATATCATTACTCTTTTATATTGCA
>NC_051404.1:19807690-19808570 GCF_015228065.2 Penaeus monodon | reverse complement strand
ATTTCCCATTCAGGAAATTTCACTATAAATTGAGAAGATTTTACCTCCACAACTCCCCCGTTTCTCCTTCAGCTATGTCAGCAGACCGTAGGCCTCCTCCTGAGTTTGTTTCTGCGCTGCCTATTAGGAAGACCCGAGCTGGTCTGCAGTTTACTTGTGCTGCTGCCACATTGGGCCTTAATGCTCACAATCTTAGAGACGTTTGGGTTTGCAACAGGTATGGTAACAGACTTGTATGGTTTACATAGGTTTTTTGCTGGAAAATTCAACTTTTGTGTCTCATTTCCTAGAAGATAAGGGTAGTTCTATATCTTGATGTAATGTTAATTAAGAATTTCCATAAGAACTTTACCTTTACAGAATTCATAATTTAAGAAGAATGAAAAATCATATTAATAAAATGTAAGCCATTTTAAAAGGAACCTAACTTGATTTAATGCTTTGCCTTAATTACAGTGATGGCTATGTAGGGCAGGTCTGTGTACTAAGTTTACAGCCAGATCCAACTGTTGCGTGCTGTAATGGAGTGTGTAATGCAAGAATCCTCTCCATAGCATCTATCCCAGCAGCTCCTCACCCGTAAGTGTTTGTGTTACTTTTACATAGGATAAAATGTCATGCATAAATTTAGTACTGAATTAAAATTCATTTTCTGTAGGCTAAGTAGTCTCATTCATATTTTTAGTTTTCTAAATTTAGCAAATTCTGTAACATAAAATTATAAGACACTGAAAATTATTTAAACAATTTCTCTATAACTGGGGCTTTTTAGTAAAAATAATTTTGAAAGGAGTTTAACTTACATATTCTCATTTTATTAGCTTTGTAATGATATGGATATTCAGAGTGGAATTTTTTTTTCAATACCCTAAGGGAATAG
>NC_051404.1:19807014-19807646 GCF_015228065.2 Penaeus monodon | reverse complement strand
TATGGTATACAGAAAGTAAAAGACGCATTGAAAAGTAAAAGCAGAAAATGCAACTTAGAGAAAGCCCAAAATCTTTAATTAATTAATCTGATTTGCTTGAGCAGAGAATCTAGTGATGATGATGAGGACGAAGAAAGCCCCATTGAAGATGTTCCAAGAACAAGGAGGAGCGAGTCCCTCCCTCCTGAGATGGGAAGCGATGACTCTGACAGCCAACAACCTACCATGTGGCTTGGCACAGAGGATGGATTTATCCACGTGTATAACTGCTCTGACACGATAAGAATTAAAAAGAACAAATTCAAGTTTCAACCTGGCTCACCTGTTCATTGTATTATGTAAGTTATTGGAGTAAAAATGTGGGTTTGGGAAATTTCTGAAAAGATCAGGGATGACTACATTTTTTCTTGTTGAAAACATCATTTGCTTTCTACATAAACCTAGATTCTGACAAATAATCTATATCAAGGGAATTGAAACTTTGAATTTTTTTACCTATTATCAGAAGAAGTAAGCTTAGAATTATTAATGTTTAGCTGATGAATTTAGTTGTAGCTACAGATTACTTCACTTGCCACCAGTATTAATTTTAGTATCATTATTATGAGTTTCATAATCTTAATTATTTTATT
>NC_051404.1:19805756-19806976 GCF_015228065.2 Penaeus monodon | reverse complement strand
TTATTGTGGAAGTGACAATGCCAGTTGATGTTTCAGCACTTAGAATTTACAATACTAATATATATATCGACAATAAATATGTAATTCCTTTTTCAATTCACAGACACCTCGACACTCGAGTTTTTGCATCCTTAGCAAATGGTGACATTATTGTCTATCGGAGAGATGTATCTGGAGGATGGAATGTAGCAGACAGACAGGTAGTGAGCATTAGCACAGCTGCTGCACCTGTGACTAAGATGATGGCAGTTGCAGGGAAACTGTGGTGTGCAGCCATGAATACTATCAGGGTCCTCAACACAGGGTCACTCCAAGTAGAGGTGAGTTGGGAGCACTCTTTATGGCTGTAATTCCTAGGGTATACTGTATTTGGTCATTTTTATGTGATATATAATTAAAGCAACAAATGGTTGCAAATCAGAAGTTAAAAAGGCCACTCGTACTTAATTCATATTTTTTAATGCTACAACAAATATTTGTCCTCTGTGGAGTGATGAAGCTATTTAATATGAAGAGATGGAGAAAGGTCACCAGAATTATCTGGATTATTATAAATCTTATTAGTATAAAAAATTAAATATGGTTTGAATGCAGAAAAAAGTCTTTACTGGTAAGTACATTACATATACTGAATAGAAAACTTTTCCAAAAAGTAAAAACTAACACAGAGGTCATAAACTGAATTTCTTAGTGTATGAAAAAAAAGGTTTATGGAAATAATTAGAAAAAATATTAAAATTAGTAATATGATTGCTCATTATTATATTATGTAACTGATTAAATTAATCTTATGAGATTGATGGAATGCTTTTTATTACATGTATGAATGCAATACAGTTCAAGAAAAATGTAAGGATTGATATCTAAAACTTATCCAAAATAAAGAAATCATCCAACTTACCAATATTTTTTTCCTATCCACAGCATTCGTTTGTAGTTGGTGGAGAGAATGGGAGAGGGGTGTCATGCATGGTGTCAGCCGGCCATGGGGTGTGGATATCAGTACTCAATTCAGCTGCAGTGAGACTATACCATGCAGTCACTTATGAGTATTTGCGTGAAGTAAATGTAGCTCAGGCAGTCACCAAAATGCTTGCAGGTAATGTATCAGTGTATCATAGGCATTGGTAATGTAATTTGTACCCAAAGCATAGCATGTAAATTATATACACTAAAAAGCAAAGACTGTCCAGACATATTAAGATACACATATGCACTTA
>NC_051404.1:19804035-19804409 GCF_015228065.2 Penaeus monodon | reverse complement strand
TCATAAGATGATACCAAATTTTCTTTCAGGTTGTGATGACATTATTCGACAACACAAGGCTGCTTGCTTAAGAGTGACATCACTATTAGCTTGCAAAGATCTCCTCTGGGTAGGGACAAGTGCAGGTGTTATTATCACAGTACCTCTGCCTCACCTAGCCCTTAATACCAACCGAGTTCAGGCTCCTCTCAATATGGTTGGGATACCGTATGGCCATACTGGTCATGTTAGGTAAGTCAAATTATATTTTAGGTATGACATATTGTTTAATTTCAGGAGTGTCATTTAGAGGGACTGAGGAGGGAATTGGCCCCCTCAAGGTCTGGCTTGTGAAACCCTTCACCCCAAGGGCCACACTCCTACAATTTTTTGGC
>NC_051404.1:19803545-19803721 GCF_015228065.2 Penaeus monodon | reverse complement strand
TAAAAGTGAGGGATAGTTTATCCTTACATGTATTAGTGCAATAATTCCCTTCATATGCATTTACTCGTACCTATATCAATTATGCTTAGAGCCTTCTGTATTTATGGTTAGTAAATAGTAAAGACAAATCAGTTTAGACAAATCCAGTGAAGTGCAATAAATCTAATGTAGATTAA
>NC_051404.1:19803067-19803522 GCF_015228065.2 Penaeus monodon | reverse complement strand
AAATCTGGATACTGACTTTTAAAATATACTGAATATTTAGAAGGACATTCAAAATACATTAAAATCACATAGATGTTGTTTTTTGAATATGAGATAAGTATAAGACCAAATTAGGAGGCTAACAATTGGAGGTTGTTATCCTAAAATGAGTAAGCTGACACAGAATAAGCGAAAATCAGGATCTAACATTTGGAGCTTGCTTAATCTTTGCAGATTTCTAACAAGTGTGGAACTGACTCCTGAACCTCGAACTTCTCGCCTTAAAGGACATCATAGGTACTCTTTCAAGGGAAAAGATCACCCTCATCACCAGGTAAGTCAGGGACTAGGAAGTTTTGGAAAAAGTATTGACTACTTTGCAGAAACATGGGAGACATAATTTGCTAATGTTATCGAAGATTTATTTGCATGTAGATTTTAAAAGTACAAGCTGTTATATGAAAGTCATCATTTTG
>NC_051404.1:19800961-19803025 GCF_015228065.2 Penaeus monodon | reverse complement strand
TACATCATTTAGCCAATAAGGAAAAGTTTGGGCTTTGAAGATGCTGTTTAAGTAGAAAAAAAGTGGATTATAACCTATATTGGTAAACAGTAAAGGAAATGATTGTAATTTTTTCCTTATACTGTTATTATTATTAAGCAAATAGTATTTTATATTTTATTTTTCACTATTTTAAATATCATGATTTTGTTTTTACAGCCAGGCACTGCAGCACCTGCAAAGCTGTTGGTGATATCTGGTGGTGATGGCTATGAAGATTTCCGCAACTCGGGAATGTCAGAACTTGCAGGTCGTGATGACTCAACCAACCACTTATTGCTGTGGCAAGTCTGAATTTCATGATAGACTGTTTTGTAGAATAAATCTAACAATGACTTATCTAAAGAGACTGGCCTGAAAAACTTGTCTCTGGAGGATTCATCAGTGACATTTTGAAAGGTGTCTGCTGCATATCCCATTGAAGAGAGCCAGCTTGCCTGTGACCTTCAGGAAAAACAAAGGATGAAAATGGATGGCCTTGCTAAAGATGACCTTAAAAATCTACTTGCTAAAGATGACCTTAAAAATCTATTTTAGCAGAAATAAAGAGACATGTATCAGGGTACTCTTTAATGGAGGTATCCTACCTGTACTCATAAGAAATGGCTAACTTTGAGGGATCTGTCTGGACTTATTATACATATCTCTATGCTTATCTTGTTGAATAAGCCTGAGCTCTTGCTCTTCAAGTTGACAGTAGAGGAAGACCTGTATTAGACCTCAAAAATAAAATAAACAAATATCTATATGTATATGATGTTGTACCACACAATTCTAATTCCAAGCAGGTCCTTCAAAATACAAGTGACCATAAATGTGCTGCTGCAACGTACTTCCACTTTTAAAAATTGTTTGCATTATGAACTTAGAACATGTGAGCTGTGTGGGACTCAGCTTGAAGACCTGGTGGAGGTGCAATGCGGGTTATAAGATTCCCTTAAGAAGTGCCAGATATCCTGCAGATAAATGATCTGTCAAAAGTTAATAGAAACGATGGTATTTTCTAACTCTGTCATAATTCTTGATTATACTCAGATTGATTAAATACTTGCATTTCATCCTAGCTTAATGTTTTTTGCAAGAATTCTTGCTGCCTAGTATGAATGTGCAAATTTGAAACTTTGCATTTATTTCATGCTAAATTACAACTTACTCTTAGTCTTTATTTATCCTTATTTATTACAATTATCAGAATCTTCAAAACAAACTGCCATTGCATTCATTAACCCTGGTAATGCCTGCCTTAGTAAATGACAGACTATGTGATATGATACAGGAGTGCTTAGTGATAATTCAATTTCCTCTTTCCAACAACGAAGTTTCTGCCTCGGCCAGAGATTCTTTTGATTTGCAGTTTCATTGCATGTGATAGCAAAGCACCAAGTCCCTTATAAGGGTAATGTATGGGGTAAAAATGTCTTTTTATCATCTCTGGTTCTATTATTTCCAAGCTCGAGTATTATTATTCTTGTTGAGGGTAATTTAATCCTGTTGGGAAATAAAAAATAACTGTCAGTTAAAAAAATATGTTGTTTGCTAAAAAGTAGAACTTGTCCTGTTGCTAAAAACAGTGGGACATTCCAACACATGTGGTTACTTCCTCAATATAGTTTTCTCTGTAAAGTGAAGCAGTGTCAGCACTCTATCACAGCAGCATAGTTAATGATGGCAAAAATTCCTGTGCCAAATTATAGCATCAACCTGTAGCCTATGAATTCTTGTGAATAACAACCTTAGGAAACAATGAGGTACTTGTAAGCAGGAAACTGGATGTCAGTTATTTAACAGAATTTTTACTAGTCATACATTAATGGATGGTGATGTTTACACTGTAAGTAACCCTGGCATCAGGGTACTTCTGTGACAGAAAATGATGGATGTACACTCACTGTAGGTTTAGATACTTCGGGAAAGATAAAGGAATTTAAGGATATAAAGATCCTTACAAATATAATCATCTTGTACTGCTTGGGAGGTAGGCAATATATAGGATATTTTCTCTCTTTCTTTTTCTCTTTTTTTTTT
>NC_051404.1:19800570-19800870 GCF_015228065.2 Penaeus monodon | reverse complement strand
ATGATGTGGATGTGATTGTAACTATGAGTGTCTATGGTCTTATACATGTATATTTAGTACTTATATTATTTTCATATTGCATATTCACTTATAGTACATAATTTAACGAAGACTAAGTTAAAGGAATACTTTACTCACGTGTAATGTTCTTTGTGTTTGATGACTATTCAAATATTTTTTTAAAAGGTTATTTATGTCACTTCATTTCATATATGTCTCTTTAATGCTGAATGCCACAGTAAGTCTAAATATTTACAATATCTGCATGATTGCTAACTGTGTACTTTAATTTGTGGAAAC
>NC_051404.1:19800100-19800268 GCF_015228065.2 Penaeus monodon | reverse complement strand
TGCCTACCTAGCAAGGATGTAAGATTATGTACTATATTATCTTTCCTAAAGGGAACACTTGCCAAGTTAAGATATCAATGGAAAATGGTACTGTGTTTATGCTGCCTACTTGTTATAATAAAATTATGTGAAATTTTATTTTCTTAGTAATATCTGAATTGTGGATAC
>NC_051404.1:19798393-19800076 GCF_015228065.2 Penaeus monodon | reverse complement strand
TATTACCACTTATGATTTAGTCACTAAGATCAGTGATTGTGACATAGGTCTACGTTATCTTCATTACAATTAATTCTTTTCAAGTTCAGTATTGATGCAACAATTGTGTGAAATAGCACGTGATGGGATCTTATGTTAACAATCAATGATATTGTTTCTCTCAGGTCACATGCACTAATCCGTCATTACTACTTATTAGATGAGGTCTCTTTTATTTAGCATGGACTTATCTCTCATAGAGATTTCTGCACATATATTTATCAAAGGATGTAGCACAATGCAAGTTTACCATGAAATCCCTTACATAGTATTAATTTAATGTTGTAATGCTTTTGCCAATTCTGATACTAATGCAACACTATTTCATCTGCTAAAGTGCATTATCAATTCAGAACAGTGAAACATATCTAATACTTGAAATAGAAAAATGATCCATGTCCTTTAACTTATTTTGAAGAGAGTGCTGTACATTTAGTTATCTAAGTATACCCGCTTACTTTGAGAGCATTAATGTACAATTCAGAATACACCCAAAGACTGTACTTTGGGATTTTGTATTCCAAGGGATTCCCCAACATCTCCATAGAATTGACACAAGTATGGTGACCCATTTGGCTGTGGTAGGATGGATACATGTCATTGTGACCTGATCTCAGAAGGTCCACAGAAAAGTGACACTATGCAGATACTTGCTGTAAGGTGGAGTTTAGTACAGCAAAACCAAGAGAGCAACCTACCTTATGGTAATTAGAAGGTAGTGTCATCTACTACTGTTCCACTGTGTTTGCCTGCCAGAGTTTCCAGGCGTCTCTGTTCCCTGAGTTGGCAAACATTGCTGATGTCCTTGCCCCATTACTGTCTTTGTTTATCTTCTGCTGTATTTATGAGTTGACCAAACTACTAAGATATTAATAAATTTTAGTAAAAAATTGAATGGACGTGTCTAATTGTTTTTCCTAATCTAAAGTTAATACAAACTTAAAATGATATTTCAATACTTGGGTTTGTTATGCAATGCTTGTATAAAAAGTATAGTAGAATGACATACAACTAGTGAAAAGAAGTTCTTGCTACTTACAATGAGTCAATTATGTGATTCTTAAGATGAATTTTGTATATAAAAGTAGAACAGTAGATTTTGAAAAGTACTTTGTCTTATAAATACAGCCATGTGCACAGGATGCAGAAGGATTACACTAGTGTAAATCTCTTGTTGAGAATCATGCTCAAGGAGTCTGGTAAACATTTTGTGTAAGTACAGTATTAACTTTTCATAGTTGAGGTATAACCAGAACAATGTATCATTAAAAACTTTGTTAGTTCTTAAACAAAGCCGTAAAGTGCAGTTCCTATCATGAAGCTAAAACTTTCAATATATTTTGAATTGTCATGCATTTCAAGAAGTGAAAAGTACTATTTGGTAGAATTGTTACAAATAGTAATTGCAAATAGTCTAAACTGTGTAAGAATTCATTATAAACAGAAACTTTAGTGTACATCTACAGCACTTATAATCATTTAAAGTGCATTTTTCTTCAGTAGTTACTGTATTCAAATAGTATAATGCTAATACAGAATAAAGTCTTTATTTAGAAATAATCTAACATTCTTTTGCTACCACAGGTCAAAATATTTATTTTCTTTGATTTGTTAGTATGAGAAAATGTAACAAAGAACAGTGTA
>NC_051404.1:19796637-19797458 GCF_015228065.2 Penaeus monodon | reverse complement strand
CTTTGCAAGGAGCTTTCCATGGTTTAGTGTCTTGGCACATTGGTTCAGTCTTTCATTTAGCTGCATCGTCATCGCTCGTCTTAAATTCGATATTTGATCTTCTTCACATATGAAGCACTGTACTTTAGGAGGGTCTGAGGTCCTCTGTCTCTTACCACAGGACTCACCTGCACCACCTGATGTGCTTGGGGAAATCTTCCTCCTCCTCTGTGCTCTTTCTAGTTTCGTGTTATTGAATAACAGTCTACAGCTATTGTGATACATTGCTTTATTTTGTATCAGCGTGGCTTCTATGCCATCACCTTCATCCAGCCTTGCTGGACTAAACAATATTGGCATATCGTTGATGGCATGAAATTGTGGTACATTTTGTGCAATGTTAATGTATCCAGCACAGTCTTGTTTCCTTTGGAATGTACTAAGTGGTGAAATAAGTGTTTCATTGCTTTTGTCTTCCTGACAAAGGCAACATTTACTCCAGTCAGTCTTCCGCCTGGAATCTGCATCCATCATATAAACTTCAAATTGGCAATAGGCCGGGGGTTTATCCTTTTACCACCTCTTGTCCACTTTGCTGTATGAGATACAGTTAGGTTCGTGCTACTGCCCTACACCTAACCCGATCGTTCATCCAATATCATTAGTCCCGTCCGATCTGTACACCATCCGGATAACACTGAATGCCCCTGCTATCCTTGGCTCGGCTCTCCCGCGCTGGCACAGCCTGTCAATTCAGGTGCGGCTGTCTAATGTCTCTGGGGCTTTATTAGATAGCATTTGGGATACTAAACCCCGAGGTTTAGCTGATATTGAACCCCATG
>NC_051404.1:19795657-19795849 GCF_015228065.2 Penaeus monodon | reverse complement strand
CACTATAATTCCGCGTTCCTCAAACAATGTTTCTTTTCCCGGATATTCTTCTTAAACATCATTTCGAAACGCATCTGCTGCCTTCGCAGTGTGCAATTATTCCTTATACTTCCAAATTAACAGAACATACCTGAAGCCCCATGGGTAGCGGCACACTGAGTCAGATCTTTATGCACTTGACATTTATCTTTT
>NC_051404.1:19795063-19795444 GCF_015228065.2 Penaeus monodon | reverse complement strand
GCTCCTTTTTGTAGGTACTTTTCTAAACATTGCGGAATAAAAAAAATATATGAAAATTTTCATGTTGGTTTCAAAATTCCGCATTTTATAAAATTCAATGTATGCTATTTAAACGCGGTCATTCTAGTTACTTTCTTTGATGCTTATATTTTAATTTTCATTGGCAAGTATGCGCCTTTGATGTGTAGATTTGATATGGATTGATAAAAAATTAATAAATGTCAGAAGGACCACCTTAGAAAGACTACCAAGACAGTCAGAAAGCAATTACCGGCCAAGTTGATGGTTTGGTCGATGACGCCTGCCATGGATACAGGTCGAATGAAGATCATTAGTTGGAAACAACAACACAACAGTATAATCGCATAATCGTCTATTCTG
>NC_051404.1:19794209-19794709 GCF_015228065.2 Penaeus monodon | reverse complement strand
CCACCAGCTCCTCATCGGAGCTGCAATATTAGCTCTAAAATCCTGTCTTTCTCTCAATGGCCTAAGTTTTTTATTCGAATGTATGGGAATGTTTTGGCGTTTAAACACAAGTTTATTTCTTTTCCGTTCTTTCTTTTTATGTTTGTATTTGATTAGGATATCTAAGGATTTTCACCATTATTACAATGCCTTTTGGTACGGACTTGCATCATGTCACTTCCACAACGTAAGAATTTTAATAATCTTACACACAATGTTGATGATTATGATATAACGCTGAAAGAGAATGATGATAACTAGGAAAGAGAAAAAAATCAAATAATGGCTGTGAATAAAGTGGGAATAGAGGTTATAAGATGTAAAATGACACATACTTGATTTTTTTACATGTTTACTTATCTCTCTGTAATGTTTTTTTTCCCCGATTTCGTACTTTTCTCTTACTGTTGCCTGTTAGTGAACGGAGAATGAAGATACATTTTATTTGATATTAAACAGGG
>NC_051404.1:19793757-19794018 GCF_015228065.2 Penaeus monodon | reverse complement strand
CTTGTATTTACCTTTTGATGATTTTCTTTGTTATTAAGCCTCTTGTGTATAAAAAGATCAGAAATTTGATCAGACGAAAGTTCAGCAAATCAATTTCTTATCATACCTTTAATTAATTTACACATATAAGTGTGAACATACTGAACAGTTCATCAAAAATATAGATTCCCTAAGCGGGCTTATGTTGTAAAACGCATATGTATAATAATCTTTTTTTTTTCCCTCCTCTTCAAATTCTCCTTTGCCTTATTTAAAAATAAA
>NC_051404.1:19793293-19793627 GCF_015228065.2 Penaeus monodon | reverse complement strand
CGTATTATTTTAATCTTATCTTATGAAAAAAATAAGAAAAAATATTCAGAAAATTATGTTGAATATTAATCACTATGATCTGTCACTCATTCAATTATATTGACCTTAATCACTTTCATATAATTTTATATCCCGTTATCATTAGACGATAATGTCATTAAAAATGCTATCATACGGAATATTAATGAAAACAAGATAAAAAAATATAATAGTGCCATAATATAGTAATAAGGACTACTTATTCTATACTGTTAGTTTTTGGCTGTTTTTGTTGTTGTTTTAACTGTATCTTACCTATTTTCTACAACGATCTGTATACATCATTTTACAAAGA
>NC_051404.1:19792955-19793052 GCF_015228065.2 Penaeus monodon | reverse complement strand
ACTAACCATTTACCTCCATTTCTAGGTTTTATACATTTGAAGTTTCCATTAACAGCATCAGTGGAAACAATACCCTAGGTGGGAAGTTGTCCCCTAC
>NC_051404.1:19790690-19791033 GCF_015228065.2 Penaeus monodon | reverse complement strand
CTTCTGGAGGTACACGCAGCTGATGAACAGGAATCGGTCAAAATTAACTTCTACCATACGGTTATGTTATTTCCACAAACGCCTTCGGAATGTAATGAATAAAGAAAATATGTCCACCAACTCTGAAATGATTTTAAAATGTTTACTGTTGCTGGGCATAATACTTTTCTTTGCTATATGTCTTCCCCAAAATAAATTAAAGTTACATCATGCCCCGTACAGTTTTTCCACTTTTTATACACTATGTTCGCGAATCGAGAATCTGAATTTATACCGAAAAATTTCGATCCCTTCGTCTGTTGTAAATTCGGCAAAATATTTTTCAGCTTTCGAATGCAGCCTG
>NC_051404.1:19789845-19789917 GCF_015228065.2 Penaeus monodon | reverse complement strand
ATTCGCAACAGGAATCGATCAAAATGAATTTTAAAAAATAAGTAAAATAAAAGTCACACACACATATAATGC
>NC_051404.1:19789463-19789621 GCF_015228065.2 Penaeus monodon | reverse complement strand
CAAAGAAGGATGCAATGAAACAACGATAACTCTAAAGTACTTTTTCCTTCTCCCCCAAAAAGCTTTACATTGAAGCTCTGCAGCGTAACCAGTTTGACAAAACCACATCAGACGTTATCATCTTCCGGCGTTCCTTCCTGTAAGCTCAGACACCCCTT
>NC_051404.1:19789002-19789269 GCF_015228065.2 Penaeus monodon | reverse complement strand
CTGTTGAGAGAAGTGGCAGTGATGCATTTCCTTTACAATACGCGGGGACGTATGGTAAAAATTAAAAGCGCTAATGGCACAGTGCGACGAGAAATACTTGAACGACGTAATTCTAGTAAAACTAGATTATGCATGCCCTAGTTTGTGTCTTCGCCGTTTATCACTGACACAATATTTATCCACAATTTTAACCTTGCATACAAAAACAAGTATCTTCACTTTTACGTTTTCAAACGCTCGGAGGCTTAGTTCAAATAAGTAAATGTT
>NC_051404.1:19788140-19788908 GCF_015228065.2 Penaeus monodon | reverse complement strand
TAATAGGTATTTCTTCGTCAAAACTAAAATATATAAAGGGCAGGGTCTCTCAAGGGACCTAGTCCACAATCCCCCCACTGTATATACAAATGATTACTTGGAAAACTTCCATACTTAGAACTACACATCACTAGACGCAGATAATATTATTCATGCATTCAGTCCTAGATATCTAGTAGTGTACCGTGTTACTTAGAGGAACACAGGGACTTACAGGTACTGCCAAAGGATCTCTCTGAGGAGCGCCTAGGACACTTGTCACCAGCGTGAAGACTGCCGTCGCTAAGCACAACTGAGGAAAGATGTATCATTTCTTTGTTTATAAGTTTCATATCCAGGATTAAACCACATGAATACCATATACGAAAACAAGTTACTAAAAAATATCGCACAGACAAAAGAAATGATAAAAATAAACAAAGAATCTAAAACGATAAAACCAACCCTCGCGTTTTTACCTTGAGGGAAAACATCGTTATCTGGAGATGCACCGAGAGTAGATGTTGTCACTGCACAAGAAGGGTCGTTACTGACTCCTCCTAACTTTAGCACTGACTTATATAACCTCGACCTCCTTGCCATATACCTTATTACTTAATTTCGCGTAAAAACTTAACTATAGTTAAGGTACTTAATCTCATGTTATAGATTTTTTTTATACGAATGATTTTTTTTTATTCAGGTATATAGCACATCTCTTGTGTTTTGATGAATGGAAAAATGGGATTTGTTATTAACCACATCAGGCCAAGTTGGTGATGTACTTTC
>NC_051404.1:19785575-19786716 GCF_015228065.2 Penaeus monodon | reverse complement strand
GGAAAAAGAGATGCGAAGTTTAACAAATATACAAAATAAGTTTGTTTAAGAAAAAAAAACAAGTGAAATGGAACGGAAATACAAAATAGTGCTGCTCCGACATGAATTTTGAGACATTTTAATTCTTTTCAATATCAATATCTTCACCTTGGGTAGTTTTGAGATCATCTGGCAATCTATGGAAATTTCATTTAGTGTGATTTGATTTTCCAAATTAAGTCGTTTAATGAGTGTTTAAAAAAAAAAATAGTTGCCTAGATCAGTGTTTAAACTGAAGAATGATAAAATGCTTTTAGTATCTTTATATTTATATTCTTCTTTAAATCGATTGCTAGTGATCTCTTTCTGCACATTTATTTATTTACATCTAAATATGATCTCCACTTTTCTCTTTTCGTTGCTGTCTTTTTTGTTTATTTATAAACATCGCCAAGGGAGTATACTTATAGCCGACTACATAGCAACTTATATGTGAACGTGACCTTGTGTGCTCGCGTGTTTGTGTTCATCTGCGTTCCTGTGTACGTCGCCGGTTGGTTGAGTGGAGGTACTGATGTATTTTACAAACCCCTAAAAAAGAACAATGGTGCGTAAGTCAGACTTTTTAATCATCTTTTTTATATAGTTGCGTGACAGAGTGCCTTCCCTGGAACGCTGTTTTGTGGCGCACGTAATTTGCAAGGTATGTGAGTAACTCGGTTTTTGGTCTGCGCAGTACCTGAATGAAGCTGTGGCTGTTTATGATTATGATGCACGATTCGCGCGTCCAGACTTACGAAGGTTGGATGTACTTAATCACGAGAGCAGCGGTTCCTATGCTTTTCCGATTTTCCAGAGTGAGGCCAGCGCGAACAATTCTAGTTTCATTGCGGACCTTTGAACATGTCACTGCTTAAACGCTGCAGTTATTTCAAGTGAAGGTGAACATGTAGTAGAAGCAAAATGTACAGCTCAGCCTTTTAGTATATTATAATATATTAATGAAATTCACGGACCCGTGTTCAGTCTCCGCTTCTAAGTGCCTATAATCCACCCAGACGAACTGGTTATCTGGTTAGATGTCCTCTTTCTTTTTATATTAGTCATCAAACAGCCTCCGGTGAGACTAAGAAATTATCGTTGGCCAAGGTTAGGGCTTCCC
>NC_051404.1:19785116-19785223 GCF_015228065.2 Penaeus monodon | reverse complement strand
CAAGGTATCTGCCCGATGGGTTCCAAGAATGCTGATGCCAAGCAGAGGAGGAACCGGACAATGACTTCAACAGAGATGCTGACCCTCATGAGAGCGGAACCGGAGAG
>NC_051404.1:19784556-19784980 GCF_015228065.2 Penaeus monodon | reverse complement strand
TTCTCCTCGTGGAGTTCTCGGATTATGGTAACCCCAGTAACGGACCATACTACACTGAATTACTGGGGAAGGTTCGAGAGACACGCCGAGAGAAAGTGATCCGAGGTGTTCTTCTCTTGCAGACCAGTGCTCCTGCGCTCAACAGCATGGGTCATGAACAAAGTGGTGCCCTGCGGCTTCGCATTGTTGCCTTTCCTCCTCGGGGTAACTCTTTCGCAGATGACGAGGATATCGAGGAGAAGGTCATGGAGGATTTCGAGGGATTTAACCCACCTTTCTTCAGGGACGGATTTTCGCGGCTGAAGACGAGACTGGAGAAGCGCATCACGGTCAAAGGCGATTACACTAAAAGAAAAAATCAGTGAACCATTGCTCTATTTTTGCTCCTGGATTAGGCCGAGGACTCAGCCTTCGTGTGTGTGTG
>NC_051404.1:19781882-19782542 GCF_015228065.2 Penaeus monodon | reverse complement strand
AGAGAGAAAGATCCTGGAACGGCCTGGGGATCCCTCACTTGCGGCGCCGACAGAGCCACTGCTGCCAGTGCCAGGACCACAGTCGCCATGATAAGCTGAAAGAGTGTGAGTTGCACGCAATTAATGTATAGCAACTGATGACAATTAAGCTTGTTGTTCAAGTGTCTGTTTATGACAATTTATTAACTATATATCAATGAAAATAGATCGTTTATTTCCTACATTCATCTCTGGTTTAAGGATATGTTAGAAGATTAAGTATACCAAAGGTTCCGGGCAATTTCTTTACCATTCTGCCACAGAGATTATCGGATGTGATAAAACCCCACATGAATGAATAGATAATAAGTAAACACCAAGTAATCGACAGAACTCTCCAAACGTCTTAACACCCGATATGACACTCTCACTCTCACTCTCACTCCCTCTACCTTGTTGGAGATCATCCTTGATGAGAGAGCGAAGAGTGTGAACAACACGCAAGATAAGTCGTAACTGACTCCGAGGTGTTTCTGCGCCGCTTAAGTAGTCTTGCAAGATGACCTTACTTCTGTTCCCTTCTCGCCTCCAGCGCTCTCACTGGTAATTAACTTGTCTTGCCTTTGCCGCATTCTGTCTGGCTTTTCTGTCGTCCTCTCGTCCGCCGTCTGTCTGCAGGGC
>NC_051404.1:19780116-19780435 GCF_015228065.2 Penaeus monodon | reverse complement strand
CATTTCGCGAAGTACTGGTTTCCCCCTTTTTGCAAATTGTTTTACAAGTCGGATCTTCCACGTAGACTGACAGTCGGCCTTGTCGCTCCCACAACACGAGACACGAGCCGCACTGTAACCCATCCCTTTCACATAATATTGACCCATACACGCGGGCAAAATATGAGTAATTACACAGACGATAAAGTGCGGAATTCAGGTGTTTTTCTCCGCATTATAAGGAGAGAGAGATATGTTCTTAAACAAGTATACCTAGTAGCTGGAAATGGTCTTGAAATCAGTCATTTTTTTCTTCATGAAAAATGTTCTTGATGTTATA
>NC_051404.1:19777506-19777575 GCF_015228065.2 Penaeus monodon | reverse complement strand
TCTTTTATAACATTGTGCCATCGTTTCTTTTTATGTACTTTTTTATTGTGTTTAGGTACATGAATTTAA
>NC_051404.1:19775270-19775469 GCF_015228065.2 Penaeus monodon | reverse complement strand
TATGAAAACTCGTACTGCTTTGGAACTTATTTATCAAAAGGAGGAATGTTACAATGTCGTGATGGTGAATGGCACAGATTTTGTGATGACGTCATGACATAGACTGATAAAAGTAACTCTCTCTAAAAGAACCTCGTTCCCTAAAAAAAATATTTATAAAAGATATAATTCAAACTATCGATCGAATACATGTGCTAGG
>NC_051404.1:19774844-19775187 GCF_015228065.2 Penaeus monodon | reverse complement strand
CGAATGAAAGATATACAAAACACTAAACCGAATCATTGTGGTCATACAAGTTTTGAAATCACTAGTTAATGACTATTTTTTTACATGTAAAAGCGAAAAATCATAATGTAAACTGATTATTCTAACACTGTGTAGCAGTTCACACAATGACACTGAGGATCGAAAATTAAATAATCCTCCTAAAATTTAAAGAAAATATGCCTCATCCATGACCATCGAATGATTCAAATTAGTGGCCGTGGGCGACGGAGAACAATCGCGCACTCGGAAGACGGCGAACAGAAGTGGACTAGACAAGGGGCACATCGACATCCGAGGCAGGACGCGCTCCCTCCCGCAGGAC
>NC_051404.1:19774143-19774503 GCF_015228065.2 Penaeus monodon | reverse complement strand
AATAATTATAAAACAAGACAACAGCTTCAAATATCACAAGGGTATGAAAGAAAATGTTATCGAAAATACTTCGTGGACGTGAGAGGAAACTCACAATGGTGGCCTGAGGATCAATCAGCTGAGGGAATCCTACGGCAAGGGCCACCAGCACCGCCAAGGTCGCCGTCAGGAGCAGGATCTGGAATCGAGCATTTGGCAATTCTTCAAAAATAAACGATAAATGTATGAGTTGAAAGAAGAGAAGGTACAGAAATAAGTAAATGACTATATCGGCGAATAAAAACATAACAGAAATAAGTAAATAGAAACGAATTACGGAATGATTGTGAATTGAAAATGATGAATGCAAACCAGAAAACA
>NC_051404.1:19773619-19773886 GCF_015228065.2 Penaeus monodon | reverse complement strand
CTGTTGAGAGAAGTGGCAGTGATGCTTTCCTTTAAAATACGCGGGGACGTAGGGTTTAAAAATTAAAAGCGCTAAGGGCCCAGTGCGACGAGAAATACTTGAACGACGTAATTCTAGTAAAACTAGATTATGCATGCCCTATTTTGTGTCTTCGCCGTTTATCACTGACACAATATTTATCC
Organism: Penaeus monodon; assembly: GCF_015228065.2. Taxonomy (NCBI): domain Eukaryota; kingdom Metazoa; phylum Arthropoda; class Malacostraca; order Decapoda; family Penaeidae; genus Penaeus; species Penaeus monodon. The sequence goes on along the minus strand of NC_051404.1, from coordinate 19,773,704 downwards.
CCCATTTTAACCTTGCATACAAAAACAAGTATCTTCACTTTTACGTTTTCAAACGCTCGGAGGCTTAGTTAAAAAAGTAAATGTT
>NC_051404.1:19772712-19773488 GCF_015228065.2 Penaeus monodon | reverse complement strand
TAATAGGTATTTCTTCGTCAAAACTAAAATATTAAAAGGGCAGGGTCTCTAAAGGGGAAACCTAGTCCACAATCCCCCCACTGTATATACAAATGATTACTTGGAAAACTTCCATACTTAGAACTACACATCACTAGACGCAGATAATATTATTCATGCATTCAGTCCTAGATATCTAGTAGTGTACCGTGTTACTTAGAGGAACACAGGGACTTACAGGGACTGCCAAAGGATCTCTCTGAGGAGCGCCTAGGACACTTGTCACCAGCGTGAAGACTGCCGTCGCTAAGCACAACTGAGGAAAATGTTTTCATTCTTTGTTTATAAGTTTCATATCCAGGATTAAAACCACATAATACCATATACAAAAACAATTTTACTAAAAAATACGCACAGACAAAAAAAATGATAAAAAAAACAAAGAATCTAAAACGATAAAACCAACCCTCGCGTTTTACCTTGAGGGAAAACATCGTTTTCTGGAGATGCACCGAGAGTAGATGTTGTCACTGCACAAGAAGGGGCGTTACTGACTCCTCCTAACTTTGCACTGACTTATATAACCTCGACCTCCCTTTCCATATACCTTTTTTACTTAATTTCGCGTAAAACTTAACTATAGTTAAGGTACTTAATCTCATGTTATAGATTTTTTTTATACGAATGATTTTTTTTTATTCAGGTATATAGCACATCTCTTTTTGTTTTGTGGGAAAGGAAAATGGGATTTGTTATTAACCACATCAGGCCAAGTTGGTGATGTACTTTCATAATTT
>NC_051404.1:19769781-19770967 GCF_015228065.2 Penaeus monodon | reverse complement strand
ATGCAATGAGGAAAAAGAGATGCGAAGTTTAACAAATATACAAAATAAGTTTTGTTTAAGAAAAAAAAAACAAGTGAAATGGAACGGAAATACAAAATAGTGCTGCTCCGACATGAATTTTGAGACATTTTAATTTTTTTCCAATATCAATACTTCACCTTGGGTAGTTTTGAATCATCTGGCAATCTAGGAAATTTCATTTAGTGGATTTGATTTTCCAAATTAAGTCGTTTAATGGTGTTTAAAAAAAAAATAGTTGCCTAGATCAGTGTTTAAACTGAAGAATGATAAAATGCTTTTTTGTATCTTTATATTTATATTCTTTTTTAAATCGATTGCTAGTGACCCTTTTGCACATTTATTTATTTAATCTAAATATGATCTCCACTTTTCTCTTTTCGTTGCGTCTTTTTTTTTTATTTATAACATCGCCAAGGGAGTATACTTATAGCCGACTACATAGCAACTTATATGTAAACGTGCCCTTTGTGTGCTCGCGTGTTTGTGTTTCATCTGCGTTCCTGTGTACGTCGCCGTTGTTGAGTGGGGGTACTGATGTATTTTACAACCCCTAAAAAAGAACAATGGTGCGTAAGTCAGACTTTTTAATCATCTTTTTTATATAGTTGCGTGACAGAGTGCCTTCCGGGAAAACGCTGTTTTTGTGGCGCACGTAATTTGCAAGGTAGGTGAGTAACTGGGTTTTTTGGTCTGCGCAGTTACCTGAATGAAGCTGTGGCTGTTTTATGATTATGATGCACGATTCGCGCGTCCAGACTTACGAAGGTTGGATTACTTAATCACGAGAGAGGGGTTTCCTATGCTTTTCCGATTTTCCAGAGTGAGGCCAGCGGAACAATTCTAGTTTCATTGCGGACCTTTGAACATTCACTGCTTAACGCTGCAGTTATTTCAAGTGAAGGTGAACATGTAGTAGAAGCAAAATGTACAGCTCGCCTTTTAGTAATTATAATATATTAATGAAATTCACGGAAACCCCTGTTCAGTCTCCCCTTCTAAGTGCCTATAATCCACCCAGACGACTGGTTATCTGGTTAGATGTCTCTTTCTTTTTATATATCATCAAACAGCCTCCGGTTGAGACTAAGAATTTTCGTGGCCAAGGTTAGGGCTTCCCTATAAGGATTTTTGTCTGGTCTTAAAACACATATACCGAAATTACTCG
>NC_051404.1:19769329-19769488 GCF_015228065.2 Penaeus monodon | reverse complement strand
CACACACCATACACATACACATAATGGATCCCTCGTTATCATCATGCACGCTGATTCCAAGTATCTGCCCGATGGGTTCAAGAATGCTGATGCCAAGCAGAGGAGGAACCGGACAATGACTTCAAAAGAGATGTGACCCCCATGAGAGCGGACCGAGAG
>NC_051404.1:19768766-19769194 GCF_015228065.2 Penaeus monodon | reverse complement strand
TTTCTCCTCGTGGAGTTCTCGGGTTATGGTAACCCCAGAGTAACGGACCATACTACACTGAATTACTGGGGAAGGTTCGAGAGACACGCCGAGAGAAAGTGATCCGAGGTGTTCTTCTCTTGCAGACCAGTGCTCCTGCGCTCAACAGCATGGGTCATGAACAAAGTGGTGCCCTGCGGCTTCGAAATTGTTGCCTTTCCTCCTCGGGGTAATCTTTCGCAGATGACGAGGATATCGAGGAGAAGGTCATGGAGGATTTCGAGGGATTTAACCCACCTTTCTTCAGGAGGATTTTCGCGGCTGAAGACGAGACTGGGAAAGCCATCACGGTCAAAGGGCGATTACACTAAAAAAGAAAAAATCAGGTGAACCATTGCTCTATTTTGCTCCTGGATTAGGCCGAGGACTCAGCCTTCGTGTGTTTGGTG
>NC_051404.1:19766662-19766821 GCF_015228065.2 Penaeus monodon | reverse complement strand
GACTTTAGAAAGGTTAGCACTAATATCAGATATCAACTGACATAAATTATAATTAAATCATCTCCAAAGCATTATACAATCATGTACAGCCTCGCCTGCATGACAAGCACTATCATCAGACAAGTGATAGAACGTCGATCCTTCATCTATCGCTCGGGC
>NC_051404.1:19766204-19766451 GCF_015228065.2 Penaeus monodon | reverse complement strand
AGGGATTAAGGCAACGGAGATTACTGGGGATTTTGATTCGTTGCAAGGGAAGAGATCATTAATGAAAGGGGAGAGTTGTAAGCCGTGACAGAGACGATCGGCCTTCCAGCGATATTAATAATAGATATTCATACTGTAATTCGTTTTCAGTTAAACGAAAGGACATCCACATGATACAAATAATGCAAAAACAAAACATTTGAAAGTGAATGAATGTGAAAATGTATCAAAATCGTTAGCCCATTCA
>NC_051404.1:19765300-19766051 GCF_015228065.2 Penaeus monodon | reverse complement strand
AAGCACTCACTGGAACGGCCTGGGGATCCCTCACTTGCGGCGCCGACAGAGCCACTGCTGCCAGTGCCAGGACCACAGTCGCCATGATAAGCTGAAAGAGTGTGAGTTGCACGCAATTAATGTATAGCAACTGATGACAATTAAGCTTGGTTGTTAAGTGTCTGTTTATGACAATTATTAACTATAATATCAATGAAAATAAGATCGTTTATTCCCACATTCATCTCTGGGTTTTAAAGGGTATGTTAGAAGATTAAGTATACCAAAGGTTTTCCCGGGGAATTTCTTTACCATTCTGCCACAGAAATTATCGGATGTGATAAAACCCCACATGAATGAATAGATAATAAGTAAACACCAAGTAATCGACAGAACTCTCCAAACGTCTTAACACCCGATATGACACTCTCACTCTCACTCTCACTCCCTCTACCCTTTTTGGAGATCATCCTTGATGAGAGAGCGAAGAGTGTGAACAACACGCAAGATAAGTCGTAACTGACTCCGAGGGGTTTTCTGCGCCGCTTAAGTAGTCTTGCAAGATGACCTTACTTTTGTTCCCTTCTCGCCTCCAGCGCTCTCACTGGTAATTAACTTGTCTGCCTTTGCCGCATTCTGTCTGGGTTTTCTGTCGTCCCCTCGTCCGCCGTCTGTCTGCAGGGCTGCCTTTGCTTCTGTCACTTTTATGACTTCTCCCTTTTCCTTGTCTATCTATTTGTCTGTATGTATTTTCTGTTGTATTTGAGTATAT
>NC_051404.1:19763514-19763861 GCF_015228065.2 Penaeus monodon | reverse complement strand
CATTTTCGCGAAGTTGGTTTCCCCCTTTTTGCAAATTGTTTTACAAGTCGGGTCTTCCAACGTAGACTGACAGTCGGCCTTGTCGCTCCCACAAACACGAGACACGAGCCGCACTGTAACCCATCCCTTTCACAATATTGACCCATACACGCGGGCAAAATATGAGTAATTTTACCAGACGATAAAGTGCGGAATTCAGGTGTTTTTCTCCGCATTATAAGGAGAGAGAGATATGTTCTTAAACAAGTATACCTAGTAGCTGGAAATGGCTTGAAATCAGTCATTTTTTCTTCATGAAAATGTTCTTGATTATATTAGCCGTTGTTTATTTCACCTAGCGAATTTTA
>NC_051404.1:19760988-19761069 GCF_015228065.2 Penaeus monodon | reverse complement strand
GTTGCCCACGTCTTTTTTATAACATTGTGCCATCGTTTCTTTTTATGTACTTTTTTATTGTGTTTAGGTACATGAATTTAA
>NC_051404.1:19758594-19758812 GCF_015228065.2 Penaeus monodon | reverse complement strand
AACTAAACAACATAGAAGAAATATGAAAACTCGTACTGCTTTGGAACTTTTATCAACAGGAGGAATGTTACAATGTCGTGATGGTGAATGGCACAGATTTTGTGATGACGTCATGACATAGACTGATAAAAGTAACTCTCTCTAAAAGAACCTCGTTCCCTAAAAAAAATATTTATAAAAGATATAATTCAAACTATCGATCGAATACATGTGCTAGG
>NC_051404.1:19758166-19758520 GCF_015228065.2 Penaeus monodon | reverse complement strand
CTCGGCATTTTCGAATGAAAGATATACAAAACACTAAACCGAATCATTGTGGTCATACAAGTTTTGAAATCACTAGTTAATGACTATTTTTTTACATGTAAAAGCGAAAAATCATAATGTAAACTGATTATTCTAACACTGTGTAGCAGTTCACACAATGACACTGAGGATCGAAAATTAAATAATCCTCCTAAAATTTAAAGAAAATATGCCTCATCCATGACCATCGAATGATTCAAATTAGTGGCCGTGGGCGACGGAGAACAATCGCGCACTCGGAAGACGGCGAACAGAAGTGGACTAGACAAGGGGCACATCGACATCCGAGGCAGGACGCGCTCCCTCCCGCAGGAC
>NC_051404.1:19758065-19758134 GCF_015228065.2 Penaeus monodon | reverse complement strand
GAAAGAACATCCTCCTTCTTCTTCCCCTGCAGTGGCTGGCTGGATCCGAGACGCGTCCCTCACTGGTAG
>NC_051404.1:19756374-19757825 GCF_015228065.2 Penaeus monodon | reverse complement strand
AATAATTATAAACAAGACAACAGCTTCAAATATCACAAGGGTATGAAAGAAAATGTTATCGAAAATACTTCGTGGACGTGAGAGGAAACTCACAATGGTGGCCTGAGGATCAATCAGCTGAGGGAATCCTACGGCAAGGGCCACCAGCACCGCCAAGGTCGCCGTCAGGAGCAGGATCTGGAATCGAGCATTTGGCAATTCTTCAAAAATAAACGATAAATGTATGAGTTGAAAGAAGAGAAGGTACAGAAATAAGTAAATGACTATATCGGCGAATAAAAACATAAACAAAGAAATAAAAGGTTATGAATAAGAAAACGAATTTGACCGGAAAATGATTTGTGAATTGGCCTAAATCCATGAATAAAACAACGTGAAAAAGCCAGACGCAAATCATTTGCTCTTCACTTTCACTGAGGCGACATCATAAAAATCACATTCGTTCAAAAATAATAACTAACACATCGATACGAACATTCTTATACGTGCGAAGCCAAATCCCACAGTCGTTCTGTGCGACTGTCTACTTTACTTACACAAGAGCAGCTTACATAGCGTGAATGATGTCAGCTATAACTATATGTTGTGTAAGGTGGAGTACCAGTTTCATCTGCCAGCCACACAGCGTTGTGAGGGAAAGTGTCAGACATTTTACGGAAAGGTATTAGCTTCTTTGTGACAAAATCTTATATAAAATATATGTTTGCCAGTCATTGCCAGAGCGATGTGACACGTGCGAGGTGAAAATAAGCCAAATCAACGTTTGATAAAGAAGTATTTGCATTGCCGATCTTTTAGAAAAAGACTCATATTGCATGAGGTTCGCTAGAAGTAAGTACTGAACGCAAAAATGTTAGTCCCAGATGTAGACTGATATGCCAGTCATGTTTATCTGTTGCGTCGCGAATCAAAGACACTTCCGTCTGAAGAGGTATTACGTCAGTCATAATTCCTCCGGAAAAAAAAGCTTCACGCAAAGAAAGTCACATGTTTATTCCTACACTGGTTGGAAGTGATATAATTTTTACCATTTCACAAGAAATTTCATATTTAAAAAACACGAAGCATAATTTATGTATATCGTTCAGTCATCGTTAAATTAATCTTCGAAGACGACCGAAACAAAAGAACGTCGACGTCTCATCAAATCTATCCTTTGAAAGGCATCGGCATCGTACAAATCACAAACTAATCTAATTACCTTGTTAGCTGCCATTCTAGACAAACGTTGGCAAGAGTCGCGAAGAGGAACGAACACGAAAGAACACTAACGGTGACAGCCGCGCCGCGCTCGCTTATATAGGTACGCGCGGCCGCCATATTGTCCGGCCGGCGGCGCTAATTCGCCCTGAAGCGCTTCGCTCTGCCCTTCCCGGCCGTAATCGCGTCATTATTATTGTTACTCATGTAATTACTAGGGGCAAAAATAACTGATTGCAGCCGTAGATAAT
>NC_051404.1:19753978-19754610 GCF_015228065.2 Penaeus monodon | reverse complement strand
ATGTAAATAAACGTGCAAAATATTCAAGAAAGGTAATATACAATCTCACATATAAGCGAAGATAGGGAAGATAGATAGAATGTAAATAAACGTGCAAAATATACAATCGCACACACAAGCGCGGACGTGTTTGTAGGTTATTCAGACTAACACATATATAATTAAGGCACTTTTACCACGAAATATTAGCAGGACATACTCATGCCTTCCCATGCATGTTGACAGAGAAGATGGAGGAGACTGCACGAAGCCATTTTCGCTCGGATGGTGAGCATAATCTATTTTCTTGAATATTCTATAGGAATGTGTAATAGAAGAGAACGGATCTACGCCAACGTAGCCACGGATGGGAACAAAATGCGCAGGAATTCACTTATTTTATAATTTCGTAAACGATTCGTAAAGTTAGCGCAAAATCGCTACAAAACATGGAGATTTTGTTGCATCACAAGCCGGTGAAATTGTTTGCTTTTGAGTGACAGCGGAGAAGAAAGAAGTACGAGCAGCGCCGTTTGTAATTTCGAATTCATTTGAATAATGATTTTATTACATGATTTACCGGTGTTGACTTGACTCATTCATGTTTTCGTATGCAGGTTTATTGCTCAGTTTACCCTTGATTGATGTACGAG
>NC_051404.1:19752100-19752689 GCF_015228065.2 Penaeus monodon | reverse complement strand
TCTTTATCTAGAAATTATCATTCTCCAGTTTTTAAGACTACGTTTCATAACAGGACACATAATTCAGACACCTTAAAAAGCAGAGAAACTACTTTCATCATTTTAAAAAACAAATATGAAAAAAAAGATATCAAAACCCAGTAGGCTCTAACACTAAATTACAGAATCGAGGAACATCACATTTGTGGCCTGTCTTTTTAAACCGCGTTTATTTACGAGCACAGTCTTGCTGCACACAGTTTACTTCATAATCTAATACTTTGTAATCATAAGAATGAAAATACTAACCGTGGTAATTAAAGAGCGAATTTTCTAATGTCTTAATCCCTACGACAAGCAAGCCTTATTTGATATTCAAAACCGCAGAAATGTACACAGTCATAATCTTCTTCGGATTGACTCAAAGCGAGAGGAATCATGTGTAATTACATTCTAATTTCTTCAGATTATATTGAAGAAACGCGGGCTGTTTTAACTCAAAATGGAAGTTATCTTGAATAAAAATTTAAGCATTTTGCATAAAACAAACCTCTTGTTCCGGCGTTATAAAGTCTGTGAATGTATGGAATGAAAATTTCGATTAAAGCTC
>NC_051404.1:19751450-19751749 GCF_015228065.2 Penaeus monodon | reverse complement strand
TTACCCTTTCTTTATTATTCAGTGATTTTCATACATTAATGGACTAGGGAAATGGTGGTTTCCCGTTGCCTTTTTTGGGTGCGTTAGGCAGTTTTTTTGTCTTCCACGAGAAAAAAACAAATCCTGAGGATCCTCTCCAACGCACTATTTATATTACATCTATTACAATGAACAATTATCTGATTATAGCCCCATACTACAGGTAAACATAGTATATATATGTTGTGTATGTACTGTGTGTGTACATGTGTGTTGGTAAAAATACTTCATGTGTAAATGTGATGTTGATGTTGAGGTGA
>NC_051404.1:19751164-19751380 GCF_015228065.2 Penaeus monodon | reverse complement strand
GGTGGGTGAGAAGAATTTGTGGTATTATACTGTGTGTACACACACAGCTGTGCGATGTCATCGATTGAATTTTCGGAATCGCTTTAAATAATTCTAATGGAACAAATTGCAGCTTTTCTGAGATGACAATTGATAATTTGCAACGACGTCAGAGAAGAAACGAGATTTGATGTTCTTGAATTTAACCGCCATGAGATCGTTACAGAGAATCATACA
>NC_051404.1:19750485-19751101 GCF_015228065.2 Penaeus monodon | reverse complement strand
CTACATGGAAAAAGGTTGGGATGATAATGTAATGAGCATGTATAAACATAAAATAATCAAAGTAGAACATTTGATTATTAATAGAAAAAGTGAAATCTTAACATCATGGCTAGAGACTCAACAAAATATAACGCCCACGCGAAGTCCTACCACACAGAGGGTGAGCATATAGATCGCAACACGCAACACGTAGAATGCAAAGTCAACGTCACACACAGCATTGCCCAAAACAATACATGTCCCGTTCACAGAGTGCACAAAAACTACGCTATTAGTGAACGGTGAAGCGCTTGTAAGCAGAACGTAACGGATTGGCGAACATGATACTGATTTTTATTTAAGAGTTTAATACTTGGAGGCTGAGACATGCACTATTTTCGTACGCGGACTAGCAGGCGAAGGAAAAAATACAGTTATGCTGCATAAGAAACGACTGATGATCATTTGTATTAGAGGTGTAGAATTACAGGCGTACAAGAGAAAATTGTTGATCTTCCATTGTTTATAAAGACTGTCGAAATGCGATGTTACAGCTCCGAGACTGCTGCATCTCTGGTTTCACAGAATACAGTAACGGCATAGCTTTTATAGCGCCTTATACAGCAGCGATGCAGAA
>NC_051404.1:19745605-19746908 GCF_015228065.2 Penaeus monodon | reverse complement strand
TGGACGAGACTTTCTCTCGTCTCGCAAAACTGCGAAACGCCTATTCCGTGCGAACTAGTTTCCTCTCTTTACACGCAGGTTATTCTCCTAAATCCAGGAGATTACCTCACTCGATTATCATATGTACGTAAAACCACTGCACGTGACCCATTTACTGTACGTGCGCATCGGGGAATTTTGTAATGTTACCTTGCGTACATCCAGGAAGCATTCTTGTTCGAAAATAATCAATCGTTGGCATTCCAGGCAATTAAATGTCGCATTTGTTTGTCGGCTTCCCTTCGTATTTGTTTCTCTCCTTATCTAGACTTATCTAGATTATCTTCTTAGCGCAGGTGTTCTCCAACTCTTTCCCACCAGGTAAACTCCTTTGGTTTTCGACCGCCGACTCGCTGTCCTGCTAATGTACAGCTTCCCAGTATAGATGTACAAACGTCAATATTATACTTTGGGGTATAACACTGAATTGAATAATGGAAACGTATTTTCATCAAAAAAACCTAGAGTTAAAAATTCAAAACTCAATAGCGCCTATATCACCCGACCACGTTCTCCGTTTCCCCTATTAACCAACCTAATTACTATCCTTTGTAACTACCCAATCTACCTACCATCAAACTGTCTCGTTAGTAGCCTATAAAACCACTTTGTTATCAATTTTCCAATTAGTCTGCCTACCAGGATTTATTCCCTGCGGGCACCGGTTAACCCGACATGCTTATTTACCGAACCAGGTCCTGGTACCTACGCCCTTATCTCTCTATCGAGGGTATTACGCCTCCTTACACGCCCAAGAATTTTGTTTTGAATTACATCTTAAGCAACTCATTGACCTAATTTCTAGCCAATATGATTCACTGCCTAATCAGGGATGGCTGTGCAATGAGGGTAATTAGAACAATGATGATAACCGTAATATATGTTAGTTGGGACATATACCATATTTTTTGCCGTTGAACAAATGTGCATTATCATAATTTTGACACTGATATTTGAAATAGTACTAACAATAATAAAAAGGTTATTGCTAACATTGATAATGCCAGTACCAAGTAAACAACAATAGTATAAAAATGTTTCACGATAATAATAGTAATAGTACGGTAATTACAAACATTATACTGAAAATTTGAAAAATGGCCATTCACAACACACTTTTACAGCCTTGCATAAGTGAATTCGTTATGTGAGTGTCGAAGCATCACAAGCTCACATAACAACGCTACTCAGAGTCGCCTCCCACGCGAATCCATGCAGCGACCCCGATAAACTTCTTATGTCATGGGTAATTTTTTTTTATTCT
>NC_051404.1:19744151-19745534 GCF_015228065.2 Penaeus monodon | reverse complement strand
TTTATCCGCCCTTTAATTTTCTGTCGCCTTGATGAGCAGACCAAAGTTATCGTCTGGTGCGTGATTTTGGCTGCACTTATATTCCGCATGGAATTAGTTACAGATATGTGTACACTCTTCTATTATTTCCCATTTTCTTTATTGAATATGCCCCTAAAGCGGTTTACTCACTTCGTAATGCAAAATTTTTACTTTTGGAAAGTTCTATCGTGGTTTTTTGCAATACGGAAATAAGAGAGGTATGAAAAAATAAAACAACCATTGCCTTGCTATAATTATACATCTCCGTGATATATCTGGTTTGTATTACGGCAATTTTAGGTGAAGTTAATTGTCAAATAATTATTGCTTTGGCTCATGCAAATTAACTTTCGCGCGGATGACATTTAATTGTTGAGGATACAGCTGAAATTTTAATATACCTGTGAAACTGGCGTATTATGTGAATTTCCTAATTAACTCATGCGTAAATATTAAGAGCTCCAGTCAGCCGTAAAAATCAAATTTACAATATCTGCAATAAGGATATATATCATAAGAAAGACCGGATTACAAACCATCTTTTCCCCCAATTTTCATTAGGTTTGGTTATCCACGCGATGGTTCACTTTCGAGAAGAGACAAGCGTCCATCCGATTTGCACACGGCCTGCACTTTTTGGTGGAGTTTCTGTCACAGTTCTTGAAACTCTGGCGTTATTACGACCATTTTGTCTCGTAGCGTGAAGCATATATATGACATACCTCTTATTAAGTCAGAAATTTGTTTTCCTTATCCGAATATGTTTTATAATGAATTTTAAGAGATAATTACTCAAGGATGAGCGAAAATGACTTACCTTGAAGAATGAGAAGGTAGGGAGCACGGGACGGAGGGGGAGGGTAAGAGGTAACGGACGTATGAGAAAACTACGAGAAAATTTTAAGGAAAAAGGAAAATAAGCAGTATAATGGTGAATTAAATGACGAAATGATGGAAAACAGAAGGACGAATGAAAAATTAATGAAGAAAGATGGGTGCAGTGAGAGCGAGAGCAGTTAAAAGAAGACGAATTGTGGAGTCCTAAATTTGAATTAAAATCTTTTGCCTCATCACCCACTTTCATTACCATTGTCAAAGAGCCAGTGTGATGAAATATTAAATTTTGTAATTGCATCGTAAATTTTGAAATGACCATAAATGCAATAAATGCTTTGGGTCAGGGGGGGCCAAATTACTGTTAATATTTCGTTGCCCTCTTTCACATTAATAATTGAAGTATTCTAGGGGAAAAAAAGGTACAGGTTAATGTATGTAAAATTATGCCAGGTTACTAGACAACCCTTTTTCCCTTTTCATATGACATCTCATTAACTGGTAAGGTTAGGCTATCATAGCTTCATT
>NC_051404.1:19742317-19743450 GCF_015228065.2 Penaeus monodon | reverse complement strand
ACTCACCCCACATTCTCACATCTACTCCGTGCAGCCTGACCTTCCCAGGCGTTATCGCAAATACCAAGCGTCGGGCCGCGTCAGGACCTACATTTAATATCGCAGAAACTGAGAGTGAAGAAGACAGAGATTTTAATTCGTTAAGAAGGACGTCTGTAATACCATTTGTATGATAGAATTTTCTCTTTCCGTCCTCAAGGCTGCAGCATCATCTCGTAAAGTAATGCTGGGATGGTTTGCTAAAAAAACAAGATTTTTGGATTAAAAACAACCTGTTTTATTACCACAATTTTATATAAGGAATTTTATTTTTTTTTTATATTATTATTATTATTATTATATTATATTTTATTTTATTATTATTATTATTTAATTTATATTTATATTAATAATTATTAATTATTATTATTTTATTATTATTATTATTATTTTTATTATTATTATTTAAAATTTTATTTTTTATTTTATCATTTATTTTGTTTTATTATTATTTTTTTTTTAATTTTATTATTATTATTTATTGTTATATTTTTATTTATTAAATTTTTATCATTAAAATATTTATATTATTATATTATTATATCATCATTCATCATTAATATATCATTATATATATTATTATATTATATTATTATTATTATTATAATTATTATATTATTTCTTTTTTTTTTTTTTTTTTTTTTATAATAGGTAGGTTTTTTATAAAATATATAAAACATATATATGTTGATATATATAAGTGTTATTTAATATTATATAACATATAATATACATTATATAATAGATATATAACTATATCTAAAAATAAAATGGAAAAAAAATTATATATACTTAATTTAATATAATATTAAATAATTTATAAATATTATATCATTATACAAAAAACACATACCACAAACAAATTTTATATATATATATATATATAATAATATAATTTGAAAATAAATATATTATATATTTATATAATATATTTTATTTATAAAATAATATATATAAAATATAATATAAAAATTTGGTATATAATATATATATATATATATATAAATTTTAATTAATATATTATAAATATTATTAATATATCTAATATAATTTATATAATTATTATAAATTATAAAATATTAAATAAAAAAAAA
>NC_051404.1:19741634-19742222 GCF_015228065.2 Penaeus monodon | reverse complement strand
GATCCATTGCTGTTTTTTTTACGGTAGGTTGTAGGGAGGGACGTATCTTTTAAAAGACCATATTTTAGAGTTCACAAAAAAACAAAAGGGAACCAAACCAGATGGGGTATCATGTAAAAAAAATGTTAAAACGCACTATCAAAAAAAAAACTTTAAATTCTTTCAAAAGGGGAATGATTATAAGGACAAGCAAAGCAAATGATTTCACTATCAATCACCCGTCCTTTTTTGTTTCAATTTTCCATATTTTAAACATCACAAAACCCCCTGGAAAAAATGCAGGGTTGCGGGAAATGACAAAACACTTAAGATCCGAAGAGGGAAAGTTTACAACAAACCAAGGGGTTTGGGGGAAAAGTACCAAAAGGGCGGATATGTGCTTGGATTTTCACTCGGGGCTTGTGCTCTGAGGGATTATGCTTGCGTGGGGGGTTTTTTAAATTTTTTGCGCCCCCTTTTTTCGCGTGCGTGTATGGGAAAAAGGGAAATGTGGGGGGGAAAGGGGAGGGGAACGAGGGGGAAATGTATGTGGGGGGAAGCCAGGCAGACTTAGCACGGAGTAAATGGAGACAAAACAAGGGGAAAGAA
>NC_051404.1:19741184-19741564 GCF_015228065.2 Penaeus monodon | reverse complement strand
GCGGGGGGGGGGGGAACTGAGAGATGATAGAGAAAAGGTGAGGATGAAAAAATACAAAGAGGGAGGAGATAAAAAAATACGACGACAATTTTTCCACGGTAGATGAAAAGGATGACCCCGACGAGGGCACAGTCTAGAAAAAGAACTAGATGGACAAACTAAGGAAGACGGGCTTAAACGATCATACAGTGAAGCTTAACACAAAAGCCATAACAAAATATTTTTATAAATAGAGGGAAAACAACGTCAAACATAAAGAGTTCTTTTTGCCTTAATAAGTCCATTAGGCTCAGCCGGAAGCATAAAAATTGGAGAATACTAGTAGTGGGGCAGAAAAAAATTTTAGTATTTGGGGCAGAAAGAAATATTAGTAGTGGGAG
>NC_051404.1:19740910-19741126 GCF_015228065.2 Penaeus monodon | reverse complement strand
TGCCAGCAAGCCATTACAGAACCAAAGACGACTCAAAAGCCACAGACAAACAAGAGAAGGGGAAACCGGCACCAGTGTATCCCTGCAAAAGCAAGGGAAAAACACCCTCGGAGACGTCTTCCGGCGTCGGACCTAGTTATGCGTGTCCTTCAGGCGTCACATGCTCTCTGACACGTCCACGAGACAGCACCGCTCTGCAACTTGCTTTAATGACCC
>NC_051404.1:19740736-19740887 GCF_015228065.2 Penaeus monodon | reverse complement strand
CGGGGTTGCATCATTCCGCGGTCACGCCAGCCTCGTCGGCGGACACGGCTTGCTGGAGGTGCAGCGTCCCTGTTTTCCCCGCCCCCCTCCCCTTCGCCGTCGCCCCCTCCCTTCCCGTCGCCCCCCCCCCTCCCCTTCGCCCCCCCCCCGT
>NC_051404.1:19738764-19739064 GCF_015228065.2 Penaeus monodon | reverse complement strand
CTTGCCACCCGCGCTTCTCTTTCCTCCTTGGCACCGGGCGAGCGCCCCTTCTTTGCCTCCGCCTCTCCTCCCACCAGCTGATTCCCAGGATGTTAATTGAGCCGTCCTGTGCTCGTTCTCCTGAGCTGGGACTTCCTCATACTCTTTCCCTTCCTCGTTTCCTCTCCTTGTTGGTCCTCGACTGTCTGACACTCTCGCCCATTCTCCCCCTCTTCCTACTTTTTTGTTCTACCTTCCTGTCTCCCCTTTCACTTTCTCTTTCCTCGCTTTTTTTTTTACTCACCAATAATCACGTACCCT
>NC_051404.1:19738094-19738277 GCF_015228065.2 Penaeus monodon | reverse complement strand
TTCGCGCCCATCGCATCGCGAGAGAGTCACGCCTGTGATTGCACCACGGCCATGCGTGCCTCGCACCCCCTCACGCCAGGTAGGGGTGTTACGTCAAGGGGGGGGGGGTCTTGAAGGGGAGAGTGACATGTGGTTTGCATCTCTAATGGTAGTCCGTTATTGCTGTTATTATTATAACTCAGT
>NC_051404.1:19737834-19737963 GCF_015228065.2 Penaeus monodon | reverse complement strand
TAATGTGTTATGTCGTATGTCGTACATGTATTTATTTCTTTTATTGAATAGAAAAACAGTAAATAACTTCTAAATTTGTAAACATCCTAACATGCAAAACGTAACAGCTTACATATTTCAGATACCTGC
>NC_051404.1:19737364-19737799 GCF_015228065.2 Penaeus monodon | reverse complement strand
CAATGATGTGCCACTGCACTGTTTCCGTGTTTGCAAAAAGAAAACTACAAGCCCGCGGCGCATTGGCAGTATCCGCGTTCGCAAATCTTCGGTGCGATCCAGGAAATTTACGAGCGGCGTGGGCGTTTTTGTAAGGCTGCCGGACACCGTTCTTGTAACCGAAGCCGGACCGCAGATTTCCCGCGACTAGACAATGGCTGACCATCAGGCGGTCCGTATTTTGCTGAATTTCACTTTCAGAATCCTAAATCGCTTTTCTTTTTGCTGATGCGAGTGGTCAGATATCAGGGACTTTTATTCTTTGCAGAGAAAACAATAATTAAAATGATTATAATCAATGCCTTTGGGTTTCCATATAGCTTGTGCAATATCCTTACTTTCTGCGTTTGAATGTGTTTAATCGCTCTCCTCCTCTCTCTCCCTCCCTTTCGCTAT
>NC_051404.1:19736591-19737024 GCF_015228065.2 Penaeus monodon | reverse complement strand
CCGCGTCTTCCTCTTCCCTCCTTGCACCTGGGCGAGCCGCCTTCTTGCCTCCGCCTCTCCCCCTCCCACCGCTTGATTCCCAGGATGTTACTTGAGCCTTCCTGTGCTCGTTCTCCTGAGCTGGACTTCCTCATACTCTTTCGCTTCCTCTTTTCTCTCCTTGTTGGTCCCTCCCTGTCCTGACCTCTCGCCCATTCTCCCCCTCTTTCCTCCTTTTTTTGTTCTACCTTCCTGTCTCCCTTCTCGTTTTCTTTTAATCTTCCCTCGCCTTCCCTCTCATTCGTTGCCTATACCCTTTTCCTCTTCTTGCATAGCCTCCACTCATCTTTCTTCCAATTTCACTTTCTCTTTCCCCTCGCTTTTTTTTTACTCACCATATCACGTTACCCTTCCCTTTTTCGAATTTTCGTTTTACTTTCATAATCCATTCTGT
>NC_051404.1:19735860-19736167 GCF_015228065.2 Penaeus monodon | reverse complement strand
GAGTCTGATCTTTACTATATATATCTCTATATCCTCTCTCTATTTAAAATAATATGCTCCATGTCTCTCCTCTACACCCCACCCCACCACCTATTGTTTTCCCCCTTTTATTTCCTCTGATTCGCGCCATCGCATCGCGAGAGAGTCACGGCCTTGATTGCCCACGGCCCATGCTTGCCTCGCACACCCCTCACCCAGGTAGGGGGGGTTACGTTCCCAGGTGGGGGGGGGTCTTGAAGGGAGAGTGACATGTGGTTTGCATCTCTAATGGTCAGTCCGTTATTTGCTGTTATATTAGAACTCAGTC
>NC_051404.1:19735083-19735663 GCF_015228065.2 Penaeus monodon | reverse complement strand
TAATTTGTGTATGTCCGTAGTCGTACTGTATTTATTTCTTTTATGATAGAAAACAGTAATAACTCTAAATTTGTAACATCCTAACATGCAAAACGTACAGCTTATCATATTTCAGATACCTGATTCTGTGTTTCATCCTTCTCTTTTTCTTTTTCTTTCAATGATGTGCCACTGCACTGTTTCCGTGTTTGCACAAAAGAAACTAACAAGCCCGGGCGCATTGTTGGCAGTATCCGCGTCGCAATCTTCGGTGCTATCCGGAATTTCGAGCGGCGGGCGTTTTTGTAAGGCTGCCGGACACGTTCTTGTAACCGAAGGCCGGCCCGCAGATGTCCCTCGCTAGACAATGGCTGACCATCAGCGGTCCCGTATTTTGCTGATTTCACTTTCTAATCCTATCGTTTTCTTTTTGCTGATGCGGAGTGGTCATATCAAGGGACTTTATTCTTTGCAGAGAAACCATAATTAAAATGATTATATCAATGGCCTTTGGTTTCCATATACTTGTGGCAATAATCATTACTTTCTGCGTTTGAATGTGTTTATCGCTCTCCTCCTCTCTCGTCCCTCCATTTCGCTA
>NC_051404.1:19732325-19732639 GCF_015228065.2 Penaeus monodon | reverse complement strand
GCAAATGTGCAAAGGTTGAAATGTGTATATGAATGCTTTCATCATACGACCTTGTTTCTGAATGTCTCAATCCTCCAATCGATCAATGTTTCCATGCCATGCGCCTTTTAGTGAAGCACTTCTCCTATATACAAGACCTGTTCTTTCGTTCTCAGTTTCGTCTGGATTCTCCTGTCGTTTTTTGATTCTATGAGAGAATCAGAAAAGAAAACTAACGTGGTGGCTCCAAAAATAGAAAAAGACTCTGTCTTTGTCCCCTCTTTATATAAGCGCGAAATAGTCATGCCAAATAGAGAAGAAGGCATATATAAAAA
>NC_051404.1:19728634-19729143 GCF_015228065.2 Penaeus monodon | reverse complement strand
CTTCACTCCCCACGAACAGCCCCGGACGCCGACACGGCGGTTGCCCATGCCAAAAAACCTAGCCATTACCTTCGGGTAGATGACGAACCGCGAGTTTTGCCCGAAGTGCGACCTTTATTGCGCGTCTTAATCATCCCGCGTGTGCGTCACGCTCTGCCGCCTTAATCCGGTAACACAAGGGCGAAGATCGCTCACCAATGAGATGCACTTATGCAACAGTCACAATCATCGTAATTAGCAGAAGGTCCATGCACTCGGTCCAGGAGCACGCTGATGAAGAACGCGGCATGACGGCGAAATATACCGGTGTCAGAGCGCATTTCCATCACCCGAGCGGACGATGCCGGTGAAATGGGGCATGCGGAGACAAGCGTATTTGATTCTCGCCTTCGATCCGCCAGACCGTTCGCGCCGAGACGAATCCGCGCAATCCGGCGGAACTAATTGGGCGGAGAGGGATTGGATATCGCTTGCTGCTTTTCTGTCATTCTGTCCTTACGGCGAGAAAG
>NC_051404.1:19724905-19725020 GCF_015228065.2 Penaeus monodon | reverse complement strand
CAGGTATGATAACTGAATGTTATATTCATCATTCATAAATGCGTCTCGTCATGCTACGTTTTACACTCGTTCCTTAACCCCAATGCCTCGCATAAGCATGGACTCGTATTTTTTC
>NC_051404.1:19724716-19724825 GCF_015228065.2 Penaeus monodon | reverse complement strand
TGATTTCGAGTCTCGGCGATGCGGATAACGCCTGAGGTGTTAAGTGGTTTGTCGAAATCAAAGCATTGCCAGCGAAATCTTTATCAGTAATATAGAGTATGTAGAGAGG
>NC_051404.1:19723712-19724615 GCF_015228065.2 Penaeus monodon | reverse complement strand
TAGAGACACCGTGGTGATAAAAGCCCCCGTGTTATCGACCAGAGACCTGATGGCAGAACAGTAAAAAGACGGCAAATTTATTATGATTTCTGGAAGAGTTGTTCCACAAATGTTTTTGTTCTGTAAAAAATTGCAAACACTTTGCTTACGACTAAACGTTGAAAACTCATGTGAACCCATACCTGGGATATCATTTTGTATCTCTGTCGAAACGAATCTGTGCAGTGACTCTGTTCAAATGAAAACCAAAACAAAAACAGCTTGCATTATCTTAAATTGCCATAATTTTCCGAAGAAATCTTATTTCGACTTTTGCGCTTCATACCCCCCAATCTTCATCTCACTTTCCGTTTCATCCATGCAGTTACTTCACCCTCCCCCAGTGATTATCCTGGAGTTCATCTACCATATTTATGGGACAAGATCACCCAGGGAGAGATGGCCCCCCCCCTTCAAAAAGGAAACCGTTGCGTGGGAAACGAGAAATGGCGTAAAGTTTTTAGATTGATTCAGGTCAATTTCCTTATAATAATCTGACGTCCCCCAAGTGTTTATGAATATGGTGATATGTCAAGGTATTGAAATATGGATTTATCTGTCTGTGTTTGTTATCTTCAACATGTGGTGAGTTTTTTAAAAGCGAATAACATTGACGACTTTCAATTTCATACGAGCCCCCAGTGCAACATCTTCGTTCCATGATTTCAATACATTTTATAACCGTCACCGCTACCCGACATATTTTTGCTGATGAGTAAACAGGAGATTCCTTTTTTTGTTCTTTTCTTGTTCATAAGACTATAACTAATGATGTTTGATTTTTATCCTTTTTTTCAAGATCTAATTATTGGCAAAACTCGTGTTTCCGCACATCAGCACTTGTATTTTAAACACTATCTTTTA
>NC_051404.1:19721674-19721836 GCF_015228065.2 Penaeus monodon | reverse complement strand
TTAGTTTCTGTTGTTTTTTTTCTGTCATCTCTGATGATATTGACTCGCCCCAGCTGTAATCCCGATTTTTTTCTGAGTATGGCTCTAAGGTCTTTCTGGTTCTTCCAGTACAACTTCAGGGTGATCCTACAGAGCAGTGGTTCCTGATTTATTTTGTGTTAT
>NC_051404.1:19721516-19721588 GCF_015228065.2 Penaeus monodon | reverse complement strand
AGTTTAAAAAAAAAACACTCAGGCAAAATCCTTAATTTTATTAATTCCATTTGTTATTTTTCTTTCGTTCAT
>NC_051404.1:19720112-19721352 GCF_015228065.2 Penaeus monodon | reverse complement strand
ACATAATCAATAAAAAAGGTAAATTACATAGACAAAAAGTGGATGTATTCTCATTGTACTTGCACTGGCTTCCGTACCCGCTAAATTCCTTTTGTTTTGATATCTACATATCCTCAGATTATGGCCCCTACATTCTGCTACATACCTCAGTTTGGTAACGCACTATATAGGACTCATGAATCATAAGATTGAACTTTTATTTATCTGACGAAAACTTAGATCCATTATTACTTTTGTCAGGATGCTTGTAAAGGGATCACTGAAATACACACAACAGAGTGATCAATTCACCTCCCACGGAAATCCTCCCTTCTATTTTCACTTTCGCTATTTCTCTTGGCACAACCCTCCATGCTTCACCGAGTCTCTTGTCAATGCTGGCTGTTTCTGGTGATCTTCAGTGCTTCGAAGCGTTCCTGAACCATGTATGTGGTGCTGATCATCAAGCCTGTCGATAAAAACCCAGCCCACTGAAATATTCATTTAAGCGGCTCTGATAGTACATATTTTTTGTGTTTCTGGCACTATTTCCGATGTTATAACATACCTGCTTGTACAATAATTCATGTAAGTTTTGGGGTTTTTGAAAATTTTTTCCCATGGATGTTATGGGTTTCTTGGATAAGCCACAATTCTTTTCTTCCCTTGGGCCATTTGACAGTTGTGTTTACCCTCCTCTAAACATTCCGCAGAATTATGACGACTTGAGTGCTTACTGTTTGATTTCTGCAACCAATCTCCTTGCCCAGAAATCTTGTCCTGTGCTCTCCTCTTTGGAATTTCTTACGATTTTCGTATGATATCTTCAGCGATTAAAATATCTTCTTGCTCGCATTTTGATCAAAATAATTTTTCACCACTGAATTTTCGCTATGGTTCCCTTCTTTGCTTCTGTATCGAGACCAGACTATTTTCGGAGTCCACATTTTCGAGTCCATATTTCGATCGTTTGTGAATTATATGCTCTGCTGGAAGCAGGAAATTCTTTGTTATATCTCTTTAGTTTGCTTCTTTTGCTTTAAAGTATTTTACCTAGTTATTTCTTTGACCGTTTTCTGGTATCTTCTTTCTTTTGGTATTGTATTTTTTCCTCTGACATGAACTCCAGATGCCGTGTGCTTGGCCTGCCTTTTCTCTTTAACTTATTAATTTCAGTAACTTTTATTCAAGTTTCGCAGTTGGAATCTCCAGCCTTTCAGAATGGCTTATTCTTTTCTTCCTATCCGTAATAACACCGAAC
>NC_051404.1:19717106-19717631 GCF_015228065.2 Penaeus monodon | reverse complement strand
AAAATCATAATGGGAGATCTCAATTAAATTTTCAGTCCTTATATGAATTGTTTAATGGATTTGATAATAATCACGAAGTCATTGTTTTTTTAGGGAATTGTGATACGTTGATGAAACTGTAACTAATACTTTTTTCCGGGACATGGCGCAACGGTCGAATACGCTTTTATGATCTGTGAAATTGTTAGACTTGACGCCCAGCACTCGACTAGAATGAACCAAGCACCTTATATCAATGAACTGAAATTAAGCAGTTTAGACCGCTTGCGCATCCCCGAGCCTCACTTGGCCACGCACACTCCTCGAGGCCGTCAGCTGTTCCACCTTCCCCCTTCCAATCACACAACACATTGATGCTCATTTCAACGCTTTAGTTCAGTGCAGATCGCATTTTGGGATTTCTTGGAGCATTTGTTGAGGTCCTAGATTATGAGTAGATAGATGGGAAGTAAAAAAGGAAAGGATAGGTAGATATAAGAACGTTTTGTGTCGCTTTTTATGGACCACTACTGTCGCTTCGCGCCA
>NC_051404.1:19716825-19717070 GCF_015228065.2 Penaeus monodon | reverse complement strand
GTAGCCCTCTTTCATGTTTTCCTTCGTCATTTTAAAAACCCTTTTTTGGCATACAATACACGCAATAGGGGCTGCGAGGAAGGTTTTTGAAGCGGGTCTATTTTGCGTTCGTGTGTGCGGATGGCAGGTGTTTTAAGAGACGCAATTGTTTTCGTTATATAAGGGCCTTTGATGAATTTTGAAAGTTTTTGTGTTCGAATTTTGTTCCGATATGTACCGAAGCTTGGGGATCTCTTCTGCTACAG
>NC_051404.1:19716363-19716801 GCF_015228065.2 Penaeus monodon | reverse complement strand
AGCGACGTGACCGTAAAGGGGATGTTGAGACTATCCTTGGGCGGCGATCGGCCCACTTGGTGCCTTGTGGGGGGCGCTCAGGCCCTATATTTTAGTGGCTTTAGGGTTTGCTTGGTCGTGTGAGGCATGAGTTCCCATGAAATATTAGATGTATATGCTGTATGGACATCGTGCAGGTTCCTCTATGTTATTATAAATTCGCAGCAGATTATTGTGTTTGCTCCTTGCACATGCCATATTTTCCATCAACAAAACTGAATTCAAGAAACATGTCTGCCTTGTGTTACTGTTGTGTTTCCTTGCCTCTGTCATCCTATAGAATGAAGCCTGGCAAGTTGTAGGTATTATTCTGGTGCTGTATAGCATATTTCATCTAGCTAACCCTAAATCTTCCCCCCCCCCTCCCCACTCTATACTATTATAGTATAGAGTTAAATA
>NC_051404.1:19715426-19716259 GCF_015228065.2 Penaeus monodon | reverse complement strand
ACATATTGTAATCTCCCCCATTTTCATTCATCCACAAGATAACCTTTCCATTTGGCTCTGCTGACGCTTACTATATATTTCAATGAAAATTAATTTTCTGGTGTGTATTATATTTGAGGTATATATGTCAATTAAAATTTTTTTTTTGTTGTAAAGTGAGCTCTTCAAATTTTTGAAAACAAATTTGCCTTTGTGAAACTCTGAAATGATCAGCAGTTTGGTGGCTGGCAGACAAGTAATCTGAAGGTTTGCTGCAGCTAAGACCTGCTGATATCTTATTGACAAAAATGTAAGTATATATATTGTTGATTAGTTAAAATAGTTAAGTACCCATTTCTAATTTGACAGTGTCTTGAATTTTTTAACTTACAAGTCTATGACTGAGAATGGCAATGTATCATGTAATAAGCTGTTGGTGGACTGAACCCGGATGGCATTGCATAAAGACATACACAGCACCAGTGGCTCATCTCTTCTCTTCCTGTTAATTCATTTTTGTGTGTCGCTATTATAATACGTGCACTTCAAGTGTGGGGAAACTCTAGTTTTTTCACATGTTTGCTTATGAACTAGAGAATACAGCTCTTTAGGCTTCTGCATTGTGCCTTGAAGTTGCTGGTGAGCCGGGGGGCATCGGGGAAACTGCCAATAGTATTACTGGCCCGCCAATTTTTGATACTGTGTTTTAGATTGACTTAGAATGTTTAATAATTATGAATTCTAAACTTGATGACTTATAGAAAACAGAAACTGTTAATTAATAATGTCCCTTTTCATATTGCCTGTTTTATAACTTTCTGTTTCTACAGGAGTTTTATTGGAAGTTTTTTGCA
>NC_051404.1:19712716-19715067 GCF_015228065.2 Penaeus monodon | reverse complement strand
ACAGAGTAACACTGAGTCCACACACAGCAGAATATTACATTTTCACCATGCCATGCCCCATCCATGTGGTCATGTGGGACTGATTTGGCTCTGCTTATCTTACAGGCGGCACTCATAACCCCAGTCATGTGAATAATCCCACATTTACATGTAGATATAATTTGTGCAATGTTACTTTATCATTGCTTACTAGTGTTATCATTATTTTTATTGTTTGTTTTGTATGTATAGTAGGTCATTTATTCAAGACTGATTTTTACAACTTGTGATTTTAGCTGTTTATTAATCCCTAACTTTGGCTGGTCATTAATAATAGAATGTTTTGTAAGATTGTCTTTAACAATTTATTGCAGTACACGTTTCGAAGAACCCACCAGATGATGACGTCACTGTTGAAACCCTGGATTCCCAATCACCGGTTCTCAGTTTCCCGATTATGTAAGTTAAATAACACTATACTGTCCCATATTTGCAGTATTTATCCTTTAATCATTTAGGTTTTTGTTGGTTTAAAAAAAAAATTTAGTGTAATGGTAAATACGATAATGGATTTTTTTCTTTTTCCAGATCACTGAAGCATTTCAAGGATAGGTCGCATCTTTCCGTCGAGCATCCCAGCAGACAAACCAGCGACTGCATATACTGTGGTTTTTGGTCGAGTTTTACAGTATGATAGAACTTGCAATTAGTAATTGTATGCTGATTTTTCGTATTTTTGTTGTTTGATATTTTGATCATAATCCTTTAATGATAGGAATTACAGCAAAATTATTGACTTTTAAGTAATGATGATTTTCATGGATTACTTTGGCCTACCGTATCATGTGTCAAGTAAATTTGAAGTACAATTTAAGTGTTCTAGTTTAAGGATAATTTTGTTTTTTCTTCTTCATGAAGACTTGTGTTCATATACAAGAGCTTTTGAATGAGTTCGTGTTTTTTTAGTCAAATTTGGATCTTAGATGAATGTCCCTTCTGCAGATGTGGCCTGAAAAAGTGGTGCCCCTGGGTGATTAGAGCCCCCCCACAGTCCACCAGTCGTAGCTGCAGGTGGGAGGTGCCAGCTCCTTCAAGCAACGGAGCCACAGGGATCAGCCTCACCACCACACCACATTTCGTCGCCAGCCAGGAGTAGAAAGGTGCACAGGTCCTTCTTGATCATTTGTTGTACCTGAAGAGAATGATCCCATGTGTGTTGTGTCATGTGCTGTGAGGATGCAATTGAGCGGATTCAGATCTTATTCACAGTTAGTTATGTTAATTACTTTCACTGAAAATGGGGTATCTCAAAGGTATACATGAGTAGTTTATGACATACATGTCTCTATACTGTCACAGATTTATCTGTCATATTGTTTGGCAGGCTTCATTGGATACTATCAATAATATTATTGAATTCATGGAATCCTTTTAAGGAATAGCAATATTTTGTAGTAGATAAAGTTATGTGAATTCTACATTCAAATATTTAACATTTTAATAATAGTATCTCTGGCCTCCATATAGCAGTCATAACAAACTTGACTCTCACGACCGGGTATTGCTATAGGCTTATTATGCGCGTAGAGTGGCGCCAGCATGGAAAGTTCCACACATTCGAGGACTCCTGGCCAAATGGCAGGAACATTTCCTGAGCCTCAGAGTCATGCACTAAGAGATTTCCTAATACTGTCATTGGGATTATTGTGAATAATACAGGGAAAACATCATAAGCTGTGCAATTTCCTTGGTTGACAGAGTACTTGTATGCCTAAGGTATCTAAATTCAGTGTATAACATTTATAGAGGCATGTTAGGAGTAGTGATAGAGAATGTGAAAATGATCTAAGGATACCCAGGAAGAGGTAAGTAGGTATGGGGAGGAAGGGTGAAGGAAAAGAAGGAAGCAGTGAAATGATTATTAAAATAGGGGAGGCGAGAGAGGTGGATATTTTTGAGATAGAGGAGAAAATGAAAGTAAAATGATAATGAGCTACAGATTTAGATAAAATGATTTATAATTTGATAAAATTATTTATTAATGCTAGGTCCCACAAATAATGCTATCAAAATCCTGAACAGTAATCTTGATCAAAGCTTGCATGTTACCACCCTTTTGAGTTCATGGCTCAATGGTAACTGCTTTCTTCCTTCACATATTAGGTAGGACATGTATATATTGTTAGTCCTGTCAGCTGGTCCACTGAAATAGCACCATTACATTATATAGATAGACCAAGTAGTAGCCCGTTAAGTCAGTTGTACAATTTTTCCCTCTTTAATACTTTTGCCATTTTCAATTTTTTCTTGTGATCTAATTTCAAATGTGAGTGAGTTATTGAGTTAAGAGGGTTTCCAATATAATTTTAGCC
>NC_051404.1:19710160-19712597 GCF_015228065.2 Penaeus monodon | reverse complement strand
GTGTGATCATAAATAAACATTGACTTTACTTAGATTTACAGTATAGGGAAATATTGTTTCATTCGATTGAGGTATTTTAAACACTTCCACAGTGTTTATGAGAGACTGTAAGGAATCTGCTGCAAACCAATTTCAAGTTTTTCTTTGATATTCATATCATTACTTTAACATTGTGAGTTTGTATAGTTAAGGTATTCAATTGTAAACTGCTCTGTTGCTTTTATATCTCTGAATGATAGGACTACTTGTAAAACTTTTTGATAACAGTATTTGTTGGTAAAATGTAGGTCCCTTGAATCTTTAATTAGTTGTTATTCAGAAATTTATTCACATAATCATAATAATGGTAACTGAATGATCATCAAACAGGATTGATATAGAAGTAATAAGAATAGAATATGGATGGTGGAATGCCTGTGTAAGCGTGATGAGTTTAGGATCCCCTAATCGCATCAAGATAAATCAATTATTTCATATAAGAAAAATAATCCTTGCGTTCCCTTGGGCAAGTGCCCCTTGGTCAAACCCGCACTGTTTAGTGAACAGTTGAGGGGTTGGGTTAGTTCGCTTCACTTGCAGCCGTTGTAACAATCATAAAATGGCGGCCAACTTAAGCCTTAAAAGTAAATCTGTCTGTTACTGCAACATAGAGTTTCTTTTTGCCTTCCATTTTTTGTTAGTCTTCTACATTGGTTTCAAGCTCTTTTACAGTATCAATCAAAAGCAGTACCTCTCTCTTGTGACATAGTCTCTTGCAAGGGCAAGTTTTTGTTTATGATAATCAGCGCTTATTATACATTGCAACGGACAAACTGTTCCTGTGCAGTTTTGAGCCGAGCGAAGGTACTGGCAAAACTCAAGTTGAACACTGGGATGTTATTGAGTATGTCTTGGTAGTATGATTACCATGTAAAAAAGGTATATGCACATGGTCTTAGCATCTTTCAAAATTTCATTAGCATAAAAGCCTGCATTGTCATTTATTAATAAGTATTGCCTCCTTTCATAGTACAATAGGGATTTTTTCTAGTATTGTAAGTTTATCACGTTTTTTCCTTTTTCAAATCTGTTTGTCATGCCCTCGGTCACATTTAGTATGAGCCTTTCCTTATTTGTTTTTATATTACATTGCCATTGTCATCCAGTTTTCCACAACACAAGGCCCTAGCTCATCTTGTGTCGCGTCTTACACCAAGCCAGGACCATGCATGAGCGTCGCATCAATGTCCTTGATTTCAAACTGGATCGCGACTTGCTCAGAGAGGATAACACCCTCCACAGAATCACCCTCAGATAAGTGATCAAGTTAGCAGTCCAGTTCAGGTAGTAGTGTGTGTATGCTTTTGATGTAATAAAAAGATAAATATTTTTTTGTATTACCCATCTATCTTGCTTGTAAATTAAAGATTAATTGTAAAGGCCTGAAATTTATATATTTGAAACTATATTATATATGATGATAGGTTGAAATATGCCAGAGGAAAGGGGAGCCTGGAGACTGATGCTGTAGAAGTAACACGAACTCATACAGTGATCTATGTCAGATGAAGGTGTGGCCACAGCTTCTAGCAAGCCACAACACCACCCAGTGATGAGATGGAAGCACTGTACTCCAGAGATGGATGCTCAATAAGTGAAGTTAAAAGAGCTGCAAGGTAGAATCTGGTTATTGGATCCTTTATACAGCTATTTTTCTGATAGTCAGTGTCTGTCCTATCTGAAAAAAAAATTATCTTAATATAACTGTTTATGTATCTCTTCAGTATGGACCCAACTGGCAATGGTCCCAGCATCCATGAACCCCTCCCTGATGGTGCAATAACAGCAGCCTGGAATGTGGTCTTGCACAGGCTGCTTCAGCGGCCGTAGCTTTCAGCCCTGGTCCCTCTGGCACGTGGGGGGCTCCACCGTGACTGTCTGGCTCCACCACACAGGAACACTGGTACTATCCCTCCTCTCCACATCTACCACAAGTCTACCACAGCAACACACCACTAAACAGCACCAGCCCCACAGACACCACTTTCAGGACTACTGGCTCTGGCAGTAGTGTCCGGTGCTTCCTCCTCGTGGCATCCCTCCGGGTAGTTTTTTGCGCACGCCTACATTCAGAATTACAAGTAAGACCAGTAGGCCTGCCTCAGAATCGCACATCAAATATTCTTCACTGGTTCTTTGGGTATTGGTTCCAAAGTACATATTTAAATTGATAACTGACATGTTTATCATGTTCCTATTTTATTTCAATGTTAATTTGTCATTCTTGATTACCAAGGACTTGAGTTGTTTTTTGTTCATGCTCTGAGGCAGCTAATGCATGACGTAGTAGAATTTAAGGCTGAGCCATCTGAGGTATTTTCTGTGCAGTGTTCTATGCCCTTTGGTGACACAGTGGTATTCATGTGTAAACAACTGAGAGAATTTTTCAGGTTTATAG
>NC_051404.1:19709992-19710089 GCF_015228065.2 Penaeus monodon | reverse complement strand
ATTTAGTCTACCTTTGTTTCTGGCTTTATTCTCATGTATTCCCTTTTTGTTATTAATCATTTTACCATTAATCAAACCTGATCCAGTGCCCTTGCTG
>NC_051404.1:19709674-19709794 GCF_015228065.2 Penaeus monodon | reverse complement strand
TATTTCTAGTATCAAGACGCCATATCATCTTTTAAGGTCAGTTTACAATAACAATATAATAAGCAACATTTTCCCGTCGATCTGCCCCTCAGTACTTGATGGCTATTCAAGTCATCCCGG
>NC_051404.1:19709526-19709616 GCF_015228065.2 Penaeus monodon | reverse complement strand
CAAAGGTCATTGATTTTACTTGTATGAGTGACTAAGAAGTTACAGACTCCCATTTTGTGCCTTGTCATATAATGTAGTAGGCCAAAGCAT
>NC_051404.1:19709153-19709487 GCF_015228065.2 Penaeus monodon | reverse complement strand
TTTAAGGGCATTTTTCCTGTGATGTTGCACATCCGGACTATACTGGCTCTTTTCTGAGATTCTTTCGATTATTATTGTAATAAGTGTATGGCCTTCTAAATGATGGAGTCCTTATTAGATGCTGTTCTAGTAGCATTGTTATTTCCCAATACAGTTCTTGAAGTAGATTTAGAAAGATGAAATGTGTATTCCTTGTATTTTTATAATTCATTCCTAGTATTTATATATTCTTACTATCTTAAGCATGAAAAATATACCTCTTTTTCTCATACGACTGTGCATGATTTTATTAGAAGTAGAAATTAATGTAACGTGAATGTTCTCCCAAGACCCC
>NC_051404.1:19705768-19707742 GCF_015228065.2 Penaeus monodon | reverse complement strand
AACATGGGTGGTGTGGAACAACATTTAGAAACAAACGACATAATGCGTAAAGGTGCACAATAATCCATAAGCCATGATACTTGCCGAGTACTTGGATAGCAAGTCGCAACCCTCCCTCACTTATCATCATTCGTCCTGCAACACGTGCGCCCTTGCACCGACGCCGGGGCTTGTTGCACAAGCAGTTGCATCAGGCGACTCGAGTATCAAATCCTGATGTTCTCTTTCTTTCAGATTCAGAAATGCCAACCTGGAAATGTATTAACTGAGAATTTGATCTCAGGATTCTTGACTTTAGGTTGAAAGAGAAGCGTATATTATTCAATTAAGACTATTCTTCTCGACCATTTTCTTTCTTGACCTTGAGGATCATACGATGTATATTGGAAGATTGCCCAGTTTTCATAGAAAACGGGATAAGAAATTACATTAAAAAGTAGATTAAATTTGAGTTTTAAAAATATGTTAAGTTTCTAACCATCTACTTTCAGATGAATATAACAGTTACGTAAATGATTGATTCCAAAAATTATGACAGGTGGCTCGTCCTCTAGATTCACTCTATTAAATACAAATATCAATGAAAAAGAAAAATATAGTTCAAGAAACGGCTACCATTGCAACATCAGTAACAAAATAGGCGTGGTATTAATATTGTCAGACAAATGCTTTGAGAAATATCACAATATCAATTTCCAGAATTCCTTTGGATAATTTAGGTTTCTTGCTCTAAAGGTATCGAGATGTAAACATTAAATTACAGAGTAGTCATCAATATTTGCAAGGATAATAGATTAAATGATCACGTGTTTAAATCTAGTTGTATTTTATTTGTAGTATTACTATGTCGAGGGTTACAATAACATATACATATAGTAGACTTAGAAACATACAGTATTTTATGATGACCAATAATATCTAATTTGCCATATTGACACTTAATATTCTGTTTCTGTAGTATTCTTTTAAAAAATTACACAAAAGGTTTAGTCAGTTCCTATTAGAGTACAGGAATCTATTAAGGCAATCTAAGAATGTACTAATAGTTTTGAAACTGGACTGAAATTGTAAAGTTAAAGATGAAGTTAATTCATAAAGGGTTTAGTTGCAGGAGAGGAGTCCAAGAGAAACGGAAGACCTGGAGATGAACGCACAAGGGGTGGGAGGGGTGGCGAAAGGGAGGGGAGTGATAGCTGGGAGTTTACTTGTCCTCAGAGTAGGACGGGGGCGGAGTCGATGGTGGAGTGAGGAGTTCCAGTCTTGGGGCGTCGTGGCGGGAGGAGGGGGATTGTAGTGCTAATCCTGCCGTGGAAGTTGGAGAGGGAAGCGTCCGGCTAAGGTTGGCCCAACCCACATAGCTACAGACGGGTTTGTTATGCAGGCTGTTGCCATCTCTAAGGGAGAGGCTACAAGCACACATAAAGAGCATTCGCTGCATTATCCAACAGAAGCGTAAGGCATATCAATATTAAAAATACGTGGAAAAAAAAAAAAAATAGACATACAGTCTAATAACATGACTCCAAGGTTAGGAGACGCATTGGCGTGAGTCAGTCTGGGGTGTTGAAAACGACAGTAATAAATCTATTGGGCTGTTGCGTCATTTCCAACTGTTGTCGCTCTTACACAATTCAGGCAGAATTGGGCATCACGATGATGGGAATTTAGATCCGACCCAGAGTTTTTTTGTGGAGGCGTACATGCAGTTTATCTCGCGTTGCATGCAGTGCCCCTCCTTCCTTCTCACCCTCCCCCGCGTTGCGTTGGGGGCTCGACCTCCCCACCCACTGGGACCAGCTTCTGATTGGTCAGTTGCCAGGCGCTCCCCCGTGACGTCACACCACGCGACCGGCACCGTACCCAGAACACACCGAGCCGGGACCTGGGCTTTTTGTGCAGGGCTCCGAGCATGCCCAGAATAATGATGAACCTTATCAGATTGGTTAGATTTTCTAATATGCAAATGAAAGATTT
>NC_051404.1:19703382-19704050 GCF_015228065.2 Penaeus monodon | reverse complement strand
CGTGCAAAATATTCAAGAAAGGTAATATACAATCTCACACATAAGCGAAGATAGGGAAGATAGATAGAATGTAAATAAACGTGCAAAATATACAATCGCACACACAAGCGCGGACGTGTTTGTAGGTTATTCAGACTAACACATATATAATTAAGGCACTTTTACCACGAAATATTAGCAGGACATACTCATGCCTTCCCATGCATGTTGACAGAGAAGATGGAGGAGACTGCACGAAGCCATTTTCGCTCGGATGGTGAGCATAATCTATTTTCTTGAATATTCTATAGGAATGTGTAATAGAAGAGAACGGATCTACGCCAACGTAGCCACGGATGGGAACAAAATGCGCAGGAATTCACTTATTTTATAATTTCGTAAACGATTCGTAAAGTTAGCGCAAAATCGCTACAAAACATGGAGATTTTGTTGCATCACAAGCCGTGAAATTGTTTGCTTTTGAGTGACAGCGGAGAAGAAAAGAAGTACGAGCAGCGCCGTTTGTAATTTCGAATTCATTTGAATAATGATTTTATTACATGATTTACCGGTGTTGACTTGACTCATTCATGTTTTCGTATGCAGGTTTATTGCTCAGTTTACCCTTGATTGATGTACGAGATATGTTTATGCGTAAAAACACAGACATACACATTGACAGTGCGAAA
>NC_051404.1:19701818-19702458 GCF_015228065.2 Penaeus monodon | reverse complement strand
TCTTTATCTAGAAATTATCATTCTCCAGTTTTAAGACTACGTTTCATAACAGGACACATAATTCAGACACCTATAAAAAGCAGAGAAACTACTTTCATCATTTTAAAACAAATATGAAAAAAAAGATATCAAAACCCAGTAGGCTCTAACACTAAAATTACAGAATCGAGGAACATCACATTTGTGGCCTGTCTCTTTACCGCGTTATATTTACGAGCACAGTCTTTGCTGCACACAGTTTACTTCATAATCTAATACTTTGTAATCATAAGAATGAAAATACTAACCGTGGTAATTCAAAGAGCGAATTTTCTAATGTCTTAATGCCTACGACAAGCAAGCCTTATGTGATATTCAAAACCGCAAGAAATGTACACAGTCATAATCTTCTTCGGATTGACTCAAAAGCGAGAGGAATCATGTGTAATTACATTCTAATTTCTTCAGATTATATTGAAGGAAACGCGGGCTGTTGAACTCAAAAATGGAACGTTATCTTGAATAAAAATTTAAGCATTTTGCATAAAACAAACCTCTTGTTCCGGCGTTATAAAGTCTGTGAATGTATGGAATGAAAATTTCGATTAAAGCTGATGTATTTGAATACATTATATACATGCCCGTGCACACACAAAAGTGT
>NC_051404.1:19701007-19701124 GCF_015228065.2 Penaeus monodon | reverse complement strand
ACACACAGCTGGAAGTTATCGATGAATTATTTCCTGGGAATCACTTTAAATATTCTAAGAGACAATGCAAGCTTTGCTGAGTGAAATTCGACTAATTTGGAACTACAGAAGCAAGTC
>NC_051404.1:19700497-19700797 GCF_015228065.2 Penaeus monodon | reverse complement strand
GATTCCGTTACTGATAAAACTTGTGGTACAGTAAAACAGCTTCGTGGTTTTGTAATCACATCTAAATCTTGTTGTTGTTTAGCAAACCATCTCCAGCATTACTTTACGAGATGATGCTGCAGCCTTGAGGACGGAAAGAGAAGAATTCTATCATACAAATGGTATTACAGACGTCCTTCTTTAAACGAATTAAAATCTCTGTCTTCTTCACTCTCAGTTTCTGCGATATTAACTGTAGGTCCTGACGCGGCCGACGCTTGGTATTTGCGATAACGCCTGGGAAGGTCAGGCTGCACGGAG
>NC_051404.1:19698482-19699907 GCF_015228065.2 Penaeus monodon | reverse complement strand
AATGCTTACATGGTCCCGAAATCAGATAGATAATGAAGCTATGATAGCCATAACCTTACCAGTTAATGAGATGTCATATGAGAAGAAAAACGTTGTCTAGTAACCTGGCATAATTTTACATACATTAACCTGTATCCTTTTTTCCCGTAGAATACTTCAATATATTAATGTGAAAGAGGGCAACGAAATATTAACAGTAATTTGGACCCCCCTGATCCAAAGCATTTATTGCATTTATGGTCATTTCAAAATTTACGATGCAATTACACAATTTAATATTTCATCACACTGGCTCTTTGACAATGGTAATGAAAGTGGGTGATGAGGCAAAAGATTTTAATTCTAATTAGGACTCCACAATTCGTCTTCTTTTAACTGCTCTCGCTCTCACTGCAGCCATCTTTCTTCATTAATTTTTCATTCGTCCTTCTGTTTTCCATCATTTCGTCATTTAATTCACCATTATACTGCTTATTTTCCTTTTTCCTTAAAATTTTCTCGTAGTTTTCTCATACGTCCGTTACCTCTTACCCTCCCCCTCCGTCCCGTGCTCCCTACCTTCTCATTCTTCAAGGTAAGTCATTTTCGCTCATCCTTGAGTAATTATCTCTTAAAATTCATTATAAAACATATTCGGATAAGGAAAACAAATTTCTGACTTAATAAGAGGTATGTCATATATATGCTTCACGCTACGAGACAAAATGGTCGTAATAACGCCAGAGTTTCAAGAACTGTGACGAAACTCCACCAAAAAGTGCAGGCCGTGTGCAGTCGGATGGACGCTTGTCTCTTCTCGAAAGTGAACCATCGCGTGGATACCAAACCTACATGAAAATTGTGAAAGATGGTTTGTACATCCGGTCATTCTTATGATATATATCCTTATTGCAGATATTGTAAATTTGATTTTTACGGCTGACTGGAGCTCTTAATATTTACGCATGAGTTAATTAGGAAATTCACATAATACGCCAGTTTCACAGGTATATTAAAATTTCAGCTGTATCCTCAACAATTAAATGTCATCCGCGCGAAAGTTAATTTGCATGAGCCAAAGCAATAATTATTTGACAATTAACTTCACCTAAAATTGCCGTAATACAAACCAGATATATCACGGAGATGTATAATTATAGCAAGGCAATGGTTGTTTTATTTTTCATACCTCTCTTATTTCCGTATTGCATAACCACGATAGAACGTCCAAAAGTAATAATTGCATTACGAAGTGAGTATAACGCTTTAGGGGCATATTCAATAAAGAAAATGGGAAATAATAGAAGAGTGTACACATATCTGTAACTAATTCCATGCGGAATATAAGTGCAGCCAAAATCACGCACCAGACGATAACATTGTCTGCTCATCAAGGGACAGAAAATAAAGGGCGGATAAAGAAAGACAAGACGAGAGAGAGAGTGA
>NC_051404.1:19698269-19698453 GCF_015228065.2 Penaeus monodon | reverse complement strand
ACGAAGGAGAAGAAGAATAAAAAAAATTACCATGACATAAGAAGTTTATCGGTGTCGCTGCATGGATTCGCGTGGGAGGCTGACTCTGAGTAGCGTTGTTATGTGATGCTTGTGATGCTGCGACACTCACATAACGAATTCACTTATGCAAGGCTGTAAACGTGTGTTGTGAATGGCCATTTTT
>NC_051404.1:19697168-19698105 GCF_015228065.2 Penaeus monodon | reverse complement strand
ATGCACATTTGTTCAACGGCAAAAAATATGGTATATGTCCCAACTAACATATATTACGGTTATCATCATTGTTCTAATTACCCTCATTGCACAGCCATCCCTGATTAGGCAGTGAATCATATTGGCTAGAAATTAGGTCAATGAGTTGCTTAAGATGTAATTCAAAACAAAATTCTTGGGCGTGTAAGGAGGCGTAATACCCTCGATAGAGAGATAAGGGCGTAGGTACCAGGACCTGGTTCGGTAAATAAGCATGTCGGGTTAACCGGTGCCCGCAGGGAATAAATCCTGGTAGGCAGACTAATTGGAAAATTGATAACAAAGTGGTTTTATAGGCTACTAACGAGACAGTTTGATGGTAGGTAGATTGGGTAGTTACAAAGGATAGTAATTAGGTTGGTTAATAGGGGAAACGGAGAACGTGGTCGGGTGATATAGGCGCTATTGAGTTAGAATTTTAACTCTAGGTTGTTTGATGAAAATACGTTTCCATTATTCAATTCAGTGTTATACCCCAAAGTATAATATTGACGTTTGTACATCTATACTGGGAAGCTGTACATTAGCAGGACAGCGAGTCGGCGGTCGAAAACCCAAAAGGGAGTTACCTGGTGGGAAAAGTTGGAG
Organism: Penaeus monodon; assembly: GCF_015228065.2. Classification (NCBI taxonomy): domain Eukaryota; kingdom Metazoa; phylum Arthropoda; class Malacostraca; order Decapoda; family Penaeidae; genus Penaeus; species Penaeus monodon. The sequence continues at coordinate 19,697,478 of NC_051404.1, read as the reverse complement.
AACACCTGCGCTAAGAAGATAATCTAGATAAGTCTAGATAAGGAGAGAAACAAATACGAAGGGAAGCCGACAAACAAATGCGACATTTAATTGCCTGGAATGCCCAAAGATTGATTTTTTTCGAACAAGAATGCTTCCTGGATGTACGCAAGGTAACATTACAAAATTCCCCGATGCGCACGTACAGTAAATGGGTCACGTGCAGTGGTTTTACGTACATATGATAATCGAGTGAGGTAATCTCCTGGATTTAGGAGAATAACCTGCGTGTAAAGAGAGGAAACTAGTTCGCACGGAATAGGCGTTTCGC
>NC_051404.1:19693137-19693800 GCF_015228065.2 Penaeus monodon | reverse complement strand
TAAGGCGCTATAAAAGCTATGCAACGTTACTGTATTCTGTGAAAACCCAGGAGATGCAGCAGTCTCGGGAGCTCGTAACTTTCGCATTTCGACAGGTCTTTATAAACAAATGGAAGATCAACAATTTTCTCGTGGTACGCCTGTAATCTACACCTCTAAAATACAAATGATTCCATCAGTCGTTCTTTATGCAGCAGTAACTGTATTTTTTTCCTTCGCCTGCCTATGTCCGCGTACGATGATAGTGCAGTCTCAGCCTCCAAGTTATTTAATCTCTTTAAAGGTTAATAATTCAGCTATCAGGTTCGCCAAATCCGTTTACGTTCTGCTACAGCGCTTCACCGTTCCCTGAATAGCGTAGTTTTTGTGGCACGTCTGGTGAACGGGACATGTATTTGTTTTTGGGCATGCATGTGTGTGTACGTGTGACTTTGCATGTCTACGTGGTTGCGTGTGTGCGTAGTCTTATATGCTCACCCTCGTGTGTGGGTATGAGTACTTTCGCGTGGGCGTTTATATTTTTGTTGAGTCTCTAGCCATGACTGTTTTAATGATTTCACTTTTTTCTATTAATCAAATCAAAATTGTTCTTACTTTGATTATTTTTATGTTTATAACTATGCTCATTATCATTATCATCCCAATCCTTATTTATCTCCATGT
>NC_051404.1:19692857-19693060 GCF_015228065.2 Penaeus monodon | reverse complement strand
TATGTATGATGTCTCTGTTAACGATCTTCATGGCGGTTAAAATGGTTTCAAGAACATCAAATCTCGTTTCTTCTTCTGACGTAGTTGCCAAATTAGTCGAATTGTCATCTCAGCAAAAGCTTGCCCAAATTTGTTCTCATTAGAATTATTTAAAGCTGATTCCCGGAAAATTCAAGTCGATGAACATCGCCAGCTGTGTGTGT
>NC_051404.1:19692565-19692633 GCF_015228065.2 Penaeus monodon | reverse complement strand
GTGCTCCCAAACAGATAATTCGTTTATTGTCTATAGGTGGAATATCAAAATGCTGAGCAGGAGTCCTC
>NC_051404.1:19691477-19692064 GCF_015228065.2 Penaeus monodon | reverse complement strand
AAACGAAATTTTTATTCCATACATTCACAGACTTTTTAACGCCGGAACAAAAAGGTTTGTTTTAGCAAAAAAGCTTAAATTTTTATTCAAGATAACGTTCCATTTTTGAGTTCAACAGCCCGCGTTTCCTTCAATATAATCTGAAGAAATTTGAAATGTAATTACACATGATTCCTCTCCTTTTGAGTCAATCCGAAGAAGATTATGACTGTGTACATTTCTTGCGGTTTTGAATATCACATAAGGCTTGCTTGTCGTAGGCATTAAGACATTTAGAAAAATTTGCTCTTTGAATTACCACGGTTAGTATTTCATTCTTATGATTACAAAGTATTAGATTTTGAAGTAAACTGTGTGCAGCAAAGACTGTGCTCGTAAAAATAACGCGGTAAAGAGACAGGCCCCAAATGTGATGTTCCTCGATTCTGTAATTTTAGTGTTAGAGCCTACTGGGTTTTGATATCTTTTTTTTTATATTTGTTTTAAAATGATGAAAGTAGTTTCTCTGCTTTTTATAGGTGTCTGAATTATGTGTCCTGTTATGAAACGTAGTCTTAAAACTGGAGAATGACAATTTCTAGATAAAG
>NC_051404.1:19690181-19690807 GCF_015228065.2 Penaeus monodon | reverse complement strand
ACACACGCACGAAAATCTACACACACGCGCATCTTTATCTAGAAATTATCATTCTCCAGTTTTAAGACTACGTTTCATAAACCAGGACACATAATTCAGACACCTAAAAAAAAGCAGAGAAAACTATTTTATCATTTTAAAACAAATATGAAAAAAAGATATCAAAACCCAGTAGGCTCTAACACTAAAATTACAGAATCGAGGAACATCACATTTGGGGCCGTCTCTTTACCGCGTTATATTTACGAGCACAGTCTTTGCTGCACACAGTTACTTATAATCTAATATTTTGTAATCATAAGAATGAAAATACTAACCGTGGTAATTCAAAGAGCGAATTTCTAAGTCTTAATGCCTACGACAAGCAAGCCTTATGTGATATTCAAAACCGCAAGAAATGTACACAGTCTAATTTTTTTCGGTTTGACTCAAAGCGAGAGGAATAGGGTGTAATTACATCAAATTTTCTTCAGATTATATTGAAGGAAAACGCGGGCTGTTGAACTCAAAAAGGAACGTTATCTTGAATAAAAATTTAAGCATTTTGCATAAAAAAAACCCTCTTGTTCCGGCGTTATAAAGTCTGTGAATGTATGGAATGAAAATTTCGATTAAAGCTGATGTTT
>NC_051404.1:19689215-19689417 GCF_015228065.2 Penaeus monodon | reverse complement strand
ACACACACAGCTGGCGATGTTCATCGACTTGAATTTTCCGGGAATCAGCTTTAAATAATTCTAATGAGAACAAAAGTTGCAAGCTTTTGCTGAGATGACAATTCGACTAATTTGGCAACTACGTCAGAAGAAGAAACGAGATTTGATGTTCTTGAAACCATTTTAACCGCCATGAAGATCGTTAACAGAGACATCATACATA
>NC_051404.1:19688475-19689058 GCF_015228065.2 Penaeus monodon | reverse complement strand
TTTGATTTGATTAATAGAAAAAAGTGAAATCATTAAAACAGTCATGGCTAGAGACTCAACAAAAATATAAACGCCCACGCGAAAGTACTCATACCCACACACGAGGGTGAGCATATAAGACTACGCACACACGCAACCACGTAGACATGCAAAGTCACACGTACACACACATGCATGCCCAAAAACAAATACATGTCCCGTTCACCAGACGTGCCACAAAAACTACGCTATTCAGGGAACGGTGAAGCGCTGTAGCAGAACGTAAACGGATTTGGCGAACCGATGGGCTGAATTATTAACCTTTAAAGAGATTAAAAAAATTGGAGGCTGAGACTGCACTATCATCGTACGCGGACATAGGCAGGCGAAGGAAAAAAATACAGTTACTGCTGCATAAAGAACGACTGATGGAATCATTTGTATTTTAGAGGTGTAGATTACAGGCGCACCACGAGAAAATTGTTGATCTTCCATTTGTTTATAAAGACCTGTCGAAATGCGAAAGTTACGAGCTCCCGAGACTGCTGCATCTCCTGGGTTTTCACAGAATACAGTAACGTTGCATAGCTTTTATAGCGCCTTA
>NC_051404.1:19683578-19684897 GCF_015228065.2 Penaeus monodon | reverse complement strand
TGGACGAGGGCTTTCTCTCGTCTCGCAAAACTGCGAAACGCCTATTCCGTGCGAACTAGTTTCCCCTCTTTACACGCAGGTTATTTCCTAAATCCAGGAGATTACCTCACTCGATATCATATGTACGTAAAAAACCCCTGCACGTGACCCATTTTCTGTACGTGCGCATCGGGGAAATTTTTTAATGTTACCTTGCGTACATCCAGGAAGCATTCTTGTTCGAAAAATAATCAATCGTTGGCATTCCAGGCAATTAAAGTCGCATTGTTTGTCGGCTTCCCTTCGTATTTGTTTCTCCTTATCTAGACTTATCTAGATTATCTTCTTAGCGCAGGTGTTCTCCCAAATCTTTTCCCCCCAGGTAAACCTTTGGTTTTCGACGCCGACTCGCTGTCCTGCTAATGTACAGTTCCCAGTATAGATGTACAAAAGTCAATATTATACTTTGGGGTTTTAACACTGAATGAATAATGGAAACGTATTTTCATTCAAACAACCTAGAGTTAAAATTTTAAAATCAATAGCGCCTATATCACCCGACCACGTTCTCCGTTTCCCCTATTAACCAACCTAATTACTATCCTTTGTAACACCCCAAACTACCCACCATCAAAAATGTCTCGTTAGTAGGGCCCATAAAACCACTTGTTATCAATTTTCCAATTAGTCTGCCCACCAGGATTATCTCCCCGCGGGCACGGTTTAAACCCCACATGCTTATTTACCGAACCAGGTCCTGGTACCTACGCCCTTATCTCTCTATCGGGGTATTACGCCTCCTTACACGCCCAAGAATTTTGTTTAATTACATCTTAAGCAACTCATTGACCTAATTTCTAGCCAATATGATTCACTGCCTAATCAGGGATGGCTGTGCAATGAGGGGAATTAGAACAATGATGATAACCGTAATATATGTTAGTTGGGACATAACCCCTATTTTTTGCCGTTTGAACAAAATGTGCATATGATCATAATAATGACACTGATATTTTAAATAGTACTGACAATAATAAAAAGGTTATTGCTAACATGATAATGCCAGTACCAAGTCAACAACAATAGTAATAAAAAAAGTTCACGATAATAATAGTAATAGCTACGGGAATACAAACATTATACTGACAATGAAAAATGGCCATTCACAACACACGTTTACAGCCTTGCATAAGTGAATTCGTTATGTGAGTGTCGCAGCACACAAGCATCACATAACAACGCTACTCAGAGTCAGCCTCCCACGCGAATCCATGCAGCGACACGATAAACTTCTTATGGGCATGGGGTAATTTTTTTTTATTCTTTTCTCCTTCGTTTTT
>NC_051404.1:19682136-19683547 GCF_015228065.2 Penaeus monodon | reverse complement strand
ACTCTCTCTCTCGTCTTTTTCTTTATCCGCCTTTAATTTTTTGGGCGCCTTGATGAGCAGACAATGTTATCGTCTGGTGCGTGATTTTGGCTGCACTTATATTCCGCATGGAATTAGTTACAGATATGTGTACACTCTTCTATTATTTCCCATTTTCTTTATTGAATATGCCCCTAAAGCGTTATACTCAAATTCGTAATGCAATTATTACTTTGGACGTTCTATCGTGGTTATGCAATACGGAAAAAAAGAGAGGTATGAAAAATAAAACAACCATTGCCTTGCTATAATTATACATCTCCGTGATATATCTGGTTTGTATTACGGCAATTTTAGGTGAAGTTAATTGTCAAATAATTATTGCTTTGGCTCATGCAAATTAACTTTCGCGCGGATGACATTTAATTGTTGAGGATACAGCTGAAAATTTTAATATACTGTGAAACTGGGTATTATGTGAATTTCCTAATTAACTCATGCGTAAAATTAAGAGCTCCCGTCAGCCGTAAAAAATCAAAATTTACAATATCTGCAATAAGGATAATATCATAAGAATGACCGGATGTAAAACCATCTTTCACAATTTTTATGTAGGTTTGGTATCCACGCGATGGTTCACTTTCGAGAAGAGACAAGCGTCCATCCGACTGCACACGGCCTGCACTTTTTGGTGGAGTTTCGTCACAGTTCTTGAAAACTCTGGCGTTATTTCGACCATTTTGTTCGTTTGCGTGAAGCATATATATGACTACCTCTATTAAGTCAGAAATTTGTTTTCCTTTTCCGAATAGTTTTATAATGAATTTTAAGAGATAATTACTCAAGGGTGAGCGAAATGACCCTTTCCTTGAAGAATGAGAAGGTAGGGAGCACGGGACGGAGGGGGGGGGTAAGAGGTAACGGACGTATGAGAAAACTACGAGAAAATTTTAAGGAAAAAGGAAAATAAGCAGTATAATGGTGAATTAAATGACGAAATGATGGAAAACAGAGACGAATGAAAAATAATGAAGAAAGATGGCTGCAGTGAAGCGGAGAGCAGTTAAAGAAGACGAATTTGGAGTCCTAATTAGAATTAAAATCTTTTGCCTCATCACCCACTTTCATTACCATTGTCAAAGAGCCAGTGTGATGAAATATTTAAATTGTGTAATTGCATCGTAAATTTGAAATGACCATAAAAAGCAATAAATGCTTTGGATCAGGGGGGTCCCAAAAACTGTTAATATTTCGTTGCCCTCTTTCACATTAATATATTGAAGTATTCTACGGGAAAAAGGATACAGGTTAATGTATGTAAAATTATGCCAGGTTTCTAGACAAAAGTTTTTCTTCTCATTGACATCTCATTAACTGGTAAGGTTATGGCTATCATAGCTTCATATCTATCTGATTTCGGGACCATGTAAGC
>NC_051404.1:19681161-19681499 GCF_015228065.2 Penaeus monodon | reverse complement strand
TTAACTTCACACACAATTTCACATCTAATCCGTGCAGCCTGACCTTCCAAGGCGTTACGCAAATACCAAGCGTCGGCCGCGTAGGACCTACAGTAATATCGCAGAAACTGAGAGTGAAGAAGACAGAGATTTTAATTCCGTTAAAGAAGGAAGTCTGTAATACCATTGCATGATAGAATTATTCTCTTTCCGTCCAACAAGCTGCAGCATCATCTGTAAAGTAATGCTGGAGATGGTTTGCTAAACAACAAAAAAGATTTAGATGTGATTACCAAAACCCACGAAGTGTTTTACTGCTACCACAAGTTTTATCAGAAAACGGAAGCTTTAATTTTATG
>NC_051404.1:19678442-19679020 GCF_015228065.2 Penaeus monodon | reverse complement strand
GTAGGGAGGTACTGTATCATTTTAGAATGACTATATTTTAGAGTTCACACAAGAAACAAAAGGTAACCAAACCAGATGGCGTATCATGTAAAAAAAAAATGTTAGAAGACGCACTAGTCATAAAAAAAACTTTAATTCTTATCAAGGGCAATGATTATAAGGACAAGCAAAGCAGAATGATTGCACTATCAATCACCTGTCCTTTTCGTGCAAGTTAATCCATATTATTAAGCAATCACAAAAGACCCGTGGGAAATATGCAGGGTTGCGGAGAAAGTGACAAAACAGCTTAAGATCCGAAGAGGAATGTGTTACAAGCATACCAAGGTTGGAGGAAGAAGTACACAGAAGGTCAGGATATGTGCTTGAGATATTTCACTCGAGTGCTTGTGCTCTGAGGGATGTATGCTTGCGTGGGAGTTTTAATTGTTTGCGCCCTCTGTCTTCGCGTGCGTGTATGGGAGGAAGAGTAAATGTGGGGGGACGGGGAGGAGAACGAGGGGGAAGATGTATGTGGGAGGGAATGCCAAGGACAGACTTACGCACGGGAGTAAATGGAGACAAAACAAGGGAATGAA
>NC_051404.1:19677622-19678288 GCF_015228065.2 Penaeus monodon | reverse complement strand
ATACAGACGACAATTTACCACAGGTAGATGAATAGGATGACTACAGACGAGGGCACAGTCTAGAAAAAGAACTAGATGGACAAACTAGAGGAAGACTGGCTTACGATCATACAGTGAAGCTTAACACAGAAGCCATAACAAAAATATTTTATAAATAGAGGGAAAACAACGTCAAACATAAAGATTCTTTTTGCCTTAATAAGTCCATTAGGCTCAGCCGGAGCATAAAAATTGGAGAATACTAGTAGTGGGGCAGAAAGAAATATTAGTAGTGGGGCAGAAAGAAATATTAGTAGTGGGAGAAAAAAAATCAAGTACAGAAACAACCAAACTGGCATAAAATACAATTAAGAAAACAATGACCAAGCAAGCCATCACAGAACCAAAGACGACTCAACAGCCACAGACAAACAAGAGAAGGGGAAACCGGCACCAGTGTATCCCTGCAAAGATGCAAGGGAAAGACACCCTCGGGAGACGTCTTCCGGGCGTCGGACCTGAGTATATGCGTGTCCTTCAGGCGTCACATGCTCTCTGACACGTCCACGAGACAGCACCGCTCTGCAACTTGCTTTAATGACCCTTTTTTCGATTTTTTTTTTCGTGTTGCATCATTCCGCGGTCACGCCAGCCTCGTCGGCGACACGGCTTGCTGGAGGTGACAGT
>NC_051404.1:19674713-19675126 GCF_015228065.2 Penaeus monodon | reverse complement strand
CTTGGCACCGGGCGAGCGCGCTTCTTGCCTCCGCCTCTCCCTCCCACCAGCTGATTCCCAGGATGTTAATTGAGCCGTCCTGTGCTCGTTCTCCTGAGCTGGGACTTCCTCATACTCTTTCCCTTCCTCGTTTCCTCTCCTTGTTGGTCCTCGACTGTCTGACACTCTCGCCCATTCTCCCCCTCTTCCTACTTTTTTGTTCTACCTTCCTGTCTCCCCTTCTCGTTTTCTTTTAATCTTCCTCTTCCTTCCCCTCTCTTCGTTGCCTATCCCTTTTCCTCTTCTTTGCATAGCCTCCACTCATCTTTCTTCCATTTCACTTTCTCTTTCCTCGCTTTTTTTTTTACTCACCAATAATCACGTACCCTTCCCTTTTTCTAATTTTCGTTTTATTTCATAATCATTCTGTTTCA
>NC_051404.1:19674210-19674428 GCF_015228065.2 Penaeus monodon | reverse complement strand
CACACACACAAAATATTGTTTTTCCCCTTGATTCCTATGTTCGCGCCATCGCATCGAAGAGTCAGCCTGTGATTGCAACCAGGCCATGCGTTGCCTCGCACCCCCTCACGCCAGGTAGGGGTGTTACGTCAAGGGGGGGGGGGTCTTGAAGGGGAGAGTGACATGTGGTTTGCATCTCTAATGGTAGTCCGTTATTGCTGTTATTATTATAACTCAGT
>NC_051404.1:19673957-19674086 GCF_015228065.2 Penaeus monodon | reverse complement strand
TAATGTGTTATGTCGTATGTCGTACATGTATTTATTTCTTTTATTGAATAGAAAAACAGTAAATAACTTCTAAATTTGTAAACATCCTAACATGCAAAACGTAACAGCTTACATATTTCAGATACCTGC
>NC_051404.1:19673523-19673922 GCF_015228065.2 Penaeus monodon | reverse complement strand
CAATGATGTGCCACTGCACTGTTTCCGTGTTTGCAAAAAGAAAACTACAAGCCCGCGGCGCATTGGCAGTATCCGCGTTCGCAAATCTTCGGTGCGATCCAGGAAATTTACGAGCGGCGTGGGCGTTTTTGTAAGGCTGCCGGACACCGTTCTTGTAACCGAAGCCGGACCGCAGATTTCCCGCGACTAGACAATGGCTGACCATCAGGCGGTCCGTATTTTGCTGAATTTCACTTTCAGAATCCTAAATCGCTTTTCTTTTTGCTGATGCGAGTGGTCAGATATCAGGGACTTTATTCTTTGCAGAGAAAACAATAATTAAAATGATTATAATCAATGCCTTTGGGTTTCCATATAGCTTGTGCAATATCCTTACTTTCTGCGTTTGAATGTGTTTAA
>NC_051404.1:19671065-19671287 GCF_015228065.2 Penaeus monodon | reverse complement strand
TTTCTGAATGTCTCATCACTAAAACGATCAAGGTTTACCATTGCCATGCGACTTTTAGTGAAGCACATTCTCCTATATACAGACCTGTTCTTTCGTTCTCAGTGTTCGTCTGGATTCTCTGTTCGTTTTTTGATTCTATGAGAGAATCAGAAAAAGAAAAACTAACGTGGTCAGCAAAAATAGGAAAAAGACTTTCTGTCTTTGTCTCTTTATATAGCTGCT
>NC_051404.1:19667935-19668432 GCF_015228065.2 Penaeus monodon | reverse complement strand
CCACGAACCAGCCCGTGACGCCACACGCGGTTGCCCATGCCACAAAACCTAGCCAATTACCTTTCGGGTAGATGAAGACGCGAGGTTTTGCCGAAGTGCGACCTTGATTGCGCGTCTTAAATCATCCCCGCGGTGTGACGTCACGCTCGCCTTATCCTGTAACACAAGGGCGAAGTTCGCGCACCAAATGAGAATGCACTTTGCAACAGTCCAATCATCGGTAATTAGCAGAAGGTCATGCACTCGGTCCAGGGAGCACGCTGATGACGGGAAACGCGGCAATGACGGCGAAATATACGGTGTCAGAGCGCATTTCCATCACCCGAGCGGACGTGGACCGGTGAAATGGGGCATGCGGAGACAGCGGATTTGATTCTCGCCTTCGATCCGCCAGACGCGTTCGCGCCGAGACGAATCCGCGCGAATCCGGCGGGAAACTAATTGGCGGAGAGGGATTGGCTATCGCTTGCTGCTTTTCTGTCATTCTGTCCTTACCG
>NC_051404.1:19664565-19664686 GCF_015228065.2 Penaeus monodon | reverse complement strand
GTGTTAATGAAAATCAGGTATTATAAATGAATGTGATATTCATAATTCATAAATGCGTCTCGTCATGGCTACGTTACTCGTTCCTTTAACCCCAATGCCTCGCTAAGCATGACCTCGTATT
>NC_051404.1:19664375-19664483 GCF_015228065.2 Penaeus monodon | reverse complement strand
TTGATTTCGAGTCTCGGCGATGCGGATAACGCCTGAGGTTTTAAGTGGTTTGTCGAAATCAAAGCATTGCCATCGAAAGCTTTATCAGTAATATAGAGTATGTAGAGA
>NC_051404.1:19663373-19664270 GCF_015228065.2 Penaeus monodon | reverse complement strand
ATAAGACACGCGTGGTGATAACAGCCCGTGTTATCGACCAGAGACCTGATGGCAGAACAGTAAAAAGACGGCAAATTATTATGATTGCTGGAAGAGTTGTTCCCAAAATGTTTTTGTTCTGTAAAAAATTGCAAACACTTCTGCTCACACTAAAATTGAAAACTCATGTGAACGCCATACCTGATATCATTTTGTATCTCTGTCGAAACGAAATCTGGCAGTGAGTCTGTATCAAATGAAAACCAAAACAAAAACATGCTTGGCATTATCTTAAAATTGCCATAATTTTCCGAAGAAATCTTATTTCGACTTTTGCGACTTCAGACCCAATCCTTCATCTCACTTTCCGTTTCATCATGCAGTTATCTTCCCCTCCCCCAGTAATTATCCTGGAGTTCATCTACATATTTATGGACAAGATCACCCAGGGAAGAGATGGCCCCCCCCCTTCAAAAAGGAAACCGTTGCGTGGGAAACGAGAAAATGGCGGGAAAGTTTTAGATTGATTCAGGTCAATTTCCACTTATTAATAATCTGACGTCACCCAAGTGTTATGAATATGGTGATACGTCAAGGTTATTGAATATGGATGTATCTGTATGTGTTTGATATCTTCAACATGTGGTGAGTTTTTAAAGCGAATAACATTGACAGACTTTCATTTCATACGAGCCCGTGAACCATCTTCGTTCCATGATTTCAAATACATTTTTATAACCGTCACAGCTACCTACATATTTTTGCTGATGAGTAAACATGAGATTCTTTTTTGTTCTTTTCTTGTTCATATACTATAGACATAATGATGTTGATTTTTATCCTTTTTTTTCAAGATCTAATTATTGGCAAAAACTCGTGTTTCCGCACACAGCACTTGTATTTTAAACACTCAGCTTT
>NC_051404.1:19661644-19661794 GCF_015228065.2 Penaeus monodon | reverse complement strand
GCTCTTTTAGTTTCTGTTGTTTTTCTTTCATCTCTGATGATTTTGACTCGCCCCAGCTGTAAATCCCGATTTTCTAAGTTAATGCTCCTAGGTCTTTCTGGTTCTTCCAGTACAACTTCAGGTGATCCATACAGAGCAGTGGTTCCTGAA
>NC_051404.1:19661200-19661311 GCF_015228065.2 Penaeus monodon | reverse complement strand
ACATAATCAGATAAAAAAGGTAATTACATAGACAAAAAGGGATGTATTGCTCATGTGTCTGGCACTGGCTTCCTACCCGCTAAATTCCTTTGGTTTTATATATACATATCC
>NC_051404.1:19660404-19661139 GCF_015228065.2 Penaeus monodon | reverse complement strand
CTCATGTAAGTCATAAGATTGACCTTTTCTTTATCTGACGAAAACTTATATCCGATTATTACTTTTGTCAGGATGCTTGTAAAAGGGATCACTGAAATAACAAACAACAGGAGTGATAATGCACCTCCCACGGAAATCCTCCTTCTATTTTCACTTTCGATATTTCATCTTTGCACAACCCTCCATGCTTTCACCGAGTCTCTTGTCAAATGCTGGATGTTTCTGGTGATCTTCAGTGCTTCGAAACGTTCCATGAGCCATGTATGTGGTGCCTGGTCATAAGCCTGTCGATAAAAACCCAAGCCACTGAAAGAATTCCATTTAAGCGGCTCTGAATAGTACATAATTTTTGTGTTTCTGGCACTAATTTCCGATGTTATAAATACCTGCTTGTCAATAATTTCATGTAAGTTATTGGGTAATTTCATGGAGTTATTGGGTTTTCTGGATAAGCACAATTCTTCCCTTGGCCATTGACAGTTGTGTTTACCCTCCTCTAAACATATCCGCAGAATTATGACGAGCTTAGAGTGCTTACTGTTGAATTTCTTCAACCAATATCCTTGCACAGAATCTTGTCCTGGTGCTCTCCTCTTTGGAAATTTCTTTTAAGATTTTCGTAATGATATCTTCAGCGATGACAATATCTTCTTTGCTCGAATTTTGATCAAAATAATTTTCACCACTGAATTTTCGCTATGGTTCCCTTCTTTGCTTCATGTATCAGACCAGAAT
>NC_051404.1:19660065-19660367 GCF_015228065.2 Penaeus monodon | reverse complement strand
CGTTGTTGAATTATCTGCTCTGCTGGAAGCAGGAAATTCTTTGGTTATATCTCTTTAGTTTTTCTTCTTTTGCTTTAAGTATTTACCTGGTTATTTCTTTGACCGTTTCTGGTCTCTTGCTTTTGGTATTGTATTTTTCTTCTGAAATGAACTCCATGCCGTTTCTTGGCCTGCCTTTTCTCTTTAAACTTATTAATTTCAGTAAATTTTATTCAAGTTTCGCAGTTGGATCTCCAGCCTTTCAGAATGGCTTATTCTTTTCTTTCCTATACGTAATAACACCGAACATCTAGCATCTCACG
>NC_051404.1:19658010-19658512 GCF_015228065.2 Penaeus monodon | reverse complement strand
CATGTCCTGATATGAATCTTAAGTTTAATGGATTTGATAATAATCACGAAGTCATTTTTTTTTTAGGGAATTGATGATGTTGATAACTGATAACTAAATACTTTTTTCCGGGACATGGCGCATCGGGAGAATCTGCTTTTATAGAATCATGAAAATTGGTAGACTTGACCGCCCATCACCTAGACTAGAATGAACCAACCCCTTAGATCAGAATTGAATGAAATTAGCAGGATTTAGAAGCCGCTTGCGCATCCCGAGCCTCACTTGGCCAACGCACTCCTCGAGCCGTCAGCTGTTCCACCTTCCCCGTCACTCACACAACAACATTGATGCTCATTTCAACGCTTTAGGTCAGTGCCGAGTCGCATTTTGGGATTCTTGGAGCATTTGTTGAGGTGCCTAGATGATGAGGAGATAGATGGGAGAGGAAAAAAGGAAGGGATAGGTAGATAGAAGGAAACGTTTTGTGTCGCTTTTATGGACCACTACTTCTCTTCGCCCA
>NC_051404.1:19657734-19657983 GCF_015228065.2 Penaeus monodon | reverse complement strand
CTCTATGTAGCCCTCTTCATGTTTTCTCTCGTTTAAAACCTTGTTTGGCATACAAATACACGCAAAGGTGCTGCCATGAAGGTTTTTGAAGCGGGTCTATTTGCGTTCGTGTGTGCGAGATGGCAGGTGTGTTTTAAGAGACGCAATTGTTTTCGTTATAAAGGGCCTTTGATGAATTTTGGGAAAGTTTTTGTGTTAGAATTTTGTTCACGATATGTCCGGAAGCTTTGGGGATCTCTTCTGCTACAG
>NC_051404.1:19657276-19657710 GCF_015228065.2 Penaeus monodon | reverse complement strand
AGCGACGTGACCGTAAAGGGGATTTGAGACTAGTCCTTGGGCGGCGAATCGGCCCCTTGTTGCAGTGTGGGGGCGACTCAGGCCCTTATTTAGGGCTTTAGGGTTTGCTTGGCGTGTGAGGCATGAGTTCCATGAATATTGATGTATATGCTGTATGGACATTCGTGCAGTCCTCTATGTTATTATAAATTCAGAAGCAGATATTGTGTGTGATCCCTTGCACATGCCATATTTTCAACAAAACTGAATTTCAAGAAAACATGTCTTGCCTTGTGTTACTGTTGTGTTTCCTTGCCTCTGTCATCCTATGAATGAAGCCTGGCAAGTGTAAGGTAGTAATTCTGGTGCTGTATAGCATATTTCATCTAGCTAACCCTAAATCTTCCCCCCCCCCTCCCCACTCTATACTATTATAGTATAGAGTTAAATATAAA
>NC_051404.1:19656354-19657169 GCF_015228065.2 Penaeus monodon | reverse complement strand
ACATATTGTAATCTCCCCCATTTTCATTCATACACAAGAGAACCTTTTCAACTTTGTGCTCTGCTGACGCTTACTATATATTGCAATGAAAAATTAATTTTCTGGTGTGTATTATATTTGAGGTATATATGTCAATTAAAAATTTTTTTTTTGGTGTGTAAAATTGAGCTCTTCAAATTTTTGAAAACCAAAATTTGCCTTTGTGAAACTCTGAATGAGCAGACAAGTTTGGTGGCTGGCAGACAAGTAATCTGAAGGTTTTGCTGCAGCTAGAGACCTGCTGATATCTTATTGACAAAAATGAAAGGTATATATTTGTTGATTAGTGAAAATAGTTAAGTAACCCATTTCTAATTTGACAGTGTCTTGAAATTTTTTAACTGATAAGTCTATGACTGAGAATGGCATGATATCATGTAATGGCTGTGGTGGACTGAACCACGGATGGCATTGCATAAAGACATACACAGCACCAGTGGCTCATCATCTTTCTCTTCCTGTAATTATTTTTGTGTGTCGCTATTAGAATACAGGCACTTCAAGTGTGGGGAAACTCTCAGTTTTTCACATGTTTGCTTATGAAATAGAGATACCAGCTCTTTAGGCTTCTGGCATTGTGCTTGAAGTGCTGGATGAGCCGGGGGCAATCGGGGGAAACTGCCAATATGTATTACTGGCCAGCAGCCAATTTTTGATACTGTAGTTTTAGATTGACTTAGAATGTTTATAATTATGAATTATAAACATTGATGACATTATAGAAAACAAGAAAATGTTAATTAAAATAATAGTCCTTTTCATATTGCCTGTGTTTA
>NC_051404.1:19655894-19656056 GCF_015228065.2 Penaeus monodon | reverse complement strand
GTCACACAACAGCAGAATATGTACATTTCACCATGCCAGGCCCATCCATGTGAGTCATGTGTGACTGATTTGGCTCTGCTTATCTTACAAGGCGCACTCATAAACCCCAGTCATGTGAATAATCCCCATTTACATGTAGATATGAATTTGTGAAATGTTACT
>NC_051404.1:19654972-19655853 GCF_015228065.2 Penaeus monodon | reverse complement strand
TGTTTGTATGTATAGTAGGTAATTTATTCAAAGATTAAATTTTTACTTGTGATTTTAGGCTGTTTATTTAGATACCGACAACTTTGTCTGTCATTATAAGTATGATAGTTTTGTAAGATTGTCTTTATTTATTGCAGTACAAGTTCGAAGAACCACCAAGATGATAGACGTCACGGTTAAAACCCTGGATTCCCAGAATCACCGGTTCTCAGTTCCAGATGATGTAAGTAAAGTAACACTAGTACTGTCCTATATTTGCAGTATTTATCCTTTAATCATTTAGGTTTTGTTGGGTTTAAAAAAAAAATTTAGTGTATGTAAATACAGATAAATGGATTTTTCTTTTCAGATCACTGTAAAGCAGTTCAAGGATAGGATAGCATCTTCCGTGAGCATCCCAGCAGACAAACAGCGACTGATATACTGTGGTCGAGTTTTACAGGATGATAAGAAACTTGCAGATTATAGTAAGTTGTATGCTGATTTTTCAGTATTATTTGTTGTTATATTTTGATCATAATCCTATTAGATGATAGGAATTACAGCAAAAATTATTGTACTTTTAAAGTAATGATGATTTTCATGGAATTACTTTGGCCTAACGTATCATGTGTCAAAGGTAAATTTGAAGTACAATTTAAGTGTTCTAGATTTAAGGATAATTTTGTTTTTCTTCCTTCATGAGAACTTGTGTTCATATACAAAAAGAGGACTTTAGAATGAGTTCGTGTTTTTTAGTCAAATTTGGATCTTAATGATGTCCCTTCTGCAGATGTGCATGAAAAAGTGGTGCACCTGGTGATGAGAGCCCCCCCACAGGCCAACAGTCGTACTGCAGGTGGAGGTGCCAGCTCCTCAAGCAACGGAGCCACAGGGAGCAG
>NC_051404.1:19654751-19654953 GCF_015228065.2 Penaeus monodon | reverse complement strand
ATTCGTCGCCAGCCAGGAGTAGAAGGTGCACAGGTCCTTCTTGGATCATTTGTTGTACCTGAAGATAATGAGCCCATAGGTGTGTTGTGTCATGTGCTGTGAGAGATGCATGTGAGCTGATTCAGATCTGTATTCACAGTTAGTTTATGTTAATTTACTTTCACTGAAAATGGGTACTCTCATAAGGTATAGCCAGGAGTAT
>NC_051404.1:19654563-19654690 GCF_015228065.2 Penaeus monodon | reverse complement strand
CTTCGGTTGTACTATCATAAATATATATTGATATCATGGAATACTTTTAAGGAAATAACAATATTTTGTAGTTAGATAAAGGTATGTGAATGTCTACATTCAAATATTTAACAATTTTAATCGGTAT
>NC_051404.1:19653690-19654362 GCF_015228065.2 Penaeus monodon | reverse complement strand
TTGTGAAATACGAAAGGGAAAACATCATAAGCTGTGCAATTTCCTTGAGATATGAACAGTAGTACTTGTAATGCTAAGGTATCTAATTCAGTGTATAACAGTTATAGAGGAAGTGTGAGGGAGTAGGGGTAGAGATGTGAAAAAATGATCTAAGGAGACCAGGAAGAAGGGAAGTAGGGAATGGGAGGAAGGGTGAAGGAAAAGAAGGAAAGCAAGTTGAAATGAGAATTAAAAGAGGGGAGGGAGAGAGGAAGGTGGATATTTTTTGAGAATAGAG
The DNA here is from genome assembly GCF_015228065.2 of Penaeus monodon. Taxonomy (NCBI): domain Eukaryota; kingdom Metazoa; phylum Arthropoda; class Malacostraca; order Decapoda; family Penaeidae; genus Penaeus; species Penaeus monodon. The sequence continues at coordinate 19,654,085 of NC_051404.1, read as the reverse complement.
GAAAATGAAAGTATAATGATAATGAGATACAGATATATACAGATAAAATGATTATAATTTGATAAAAGTTATTATTAATGCTAAGTCACAAGAATTGCTATCAAAAATCCTGAACAGTATCTTGATCAAGCTTGCATGTTACCCTTTTGAGTTCATGGCTCAATGTAACATGCTTTCTTCCTTCACATATTAGGACATGTATATATTGTTAGTCCTGTCAGCTGTTCCACTGAAATAGCACCATGTAAATTATATAGATAAACCAAGTAGTAGCCAGTTAAGTCAGTTGTACAATTTTTCCCTCTTTAATACTTTTGCCATTCAATTTTTCCTTGTGATCTAAATTTAAATGTGAGTGATTTATTGAGTTAGAGGGTTTCAATATAATTTTAGCC
>NC_051404.1:19651562-19653546 GCF_015228065.2 Penaeus monodon | reverse complement strand
CTTAGATTTACAGTATAGGAAATATTGTTTCATTATATTGAGGTATTTTAAACACTTCAACAGTGTTATGAAAGACTGTAAGTAGATCTGCTGAAACCAAGATTTACAAGTTTTTCCTTTGATATTAATATGCATTACTTAACATTGTGAGTTTGTAAATAGTTAAGGGTATTCAGATGTAAAAACTGGCTCTGTTGCTTTTATAATCTCTGAATGATATGACATACATTGTAAACTTTTTGATAACAGTATTTGTTGGTAAAATGTGAAGGTCTTGAATCTTTAATTAGTTGTAATTCAGAAATTTAATTCACATAATCATAATAATGGTAACTGAATGATACATCAAACAGGATTGATATAGAAGTATAAGAATAGAATATGGATGAGTGAATGCCTGTGTAGCGTGATGAGTTTAGGATCTAATTGCATCAAGATAAATCAAATTATTTTCATATAGAGAAAAATAATCCTTGCGTTCCCTTGGGCAAAGTGCACCCTGTGGTCAACCCGAGGCACTGTGTAGTGAACAGGTTGAGGGGTTGGGTTTAGTTCGCTTCACCTTGCAGCCGTTTGTAAACAATCAGAATGGCTGCCAACTTAGAGCCTTAAAAGTAAATCTGTCTGTACTGCAACATATATTTCTTTTTGCCTTTCCATTTTTGTTAGTCTTCTACATTGGTTTCAAGCTCTTGTTACAGTATCAATCAGAAAAGCAATACATCTCTCTTGTGACAAGTCTCAGTTGCAAGGGCAGTTTGTTTATGATAATCAGCTGATTAGTACATTGCACGGACAAACTGTTCACTGTGCAGTTTGGGCCAGGGCTAAGTGTACTGTGCAGAAAAACTCAAGTGAACACTGGGAATGTTATTGGAGTATGTCTTGGATATATGATTACCATGTAAAAAGATATATGCACATGGTCTTAGCAGCTTTTCAAATTTCATTTGGCATAAAAGCCACTGTATTGTCATTTATTAATAATTATTTGCTCATTTCATAGTACAATAGGGATTTTATAGAGGATTGTAAGTTTTATCACCTTTTTCTTTTTCAAAAATCTGTTTGTCATGCCCCTTACATTTAGTATGAGCCATTTCCTTATTGTATTTATATTAACATTGCCATTGTCATCCAGTTCCACCAACACAAGGCCCTAGCTCATCTGGTGTCCGGCTACACCAAGCCAGGACAATGCTTGAGCGTGCATCAAATGTCCTTGATCAAATGGATCGCAGACTTGGCTCAGGAGAGGAAAGAACACCCTCCACAGAATCAACCTCAGATAATGATCAAGTTAGCAGTCCAGTTCAGGTAGTATGTGTGTGTATGCTTTTTGATGTAATAAAAAGAATAAATATTTTTTGTATTAACCATCTATCTTGCTTGTAAATTAAAGATTAATGTAAGGCATGAAATTTAATATATTTGAAGACTAATAATTATATATGATGGAATAGGTTGATGATGCCAGAGGAGAAAGGGGAGCCATGGAGACTGATGCTGTAGAAGATACACGACCAGTAGCAGGTGAATCTATGTCAGATGAAGGTGTGGCCACAGCTTCTAGCACAGCCACAACACCACCCAGTGATGAGATGGAAGCACTGTACTCAGAGATGGATGCTCTAAATAAGTAAGTTAAAAGAGCTGCAAGGTAGAAATCTGGTTAGTTGGATCATTTATACATCTATTTTTCTGATAGTCAGTGCTGTCATCTGAAAAAAAAATTATCTTAATAATAACTGTTTTGTATCTCTTCAGTATGGACCCAACTGCAATGGTCCCAGCATCCATGACCCCTCCCATGATGGGTGCAATAAACAGCAGCCTGGCAGGTGGTCTTGCACAGGCTGCTTCAGCAGCCGTAGCTTCAGCCCTGTCCTCTCTGGCACGTGGGGGCTCCAGCAGTGGAATGTCTGGCTCCACCAACACAGGAACAGCTGGTACTTCCTCCTCCTCCACATCTACCACAGAGTCT
>NC_051404.1:19651101-19651512 GCF_015228065.2 Penaeus monodon | reverse complement strand
TTCAGGGACTACTGGCTCTGGCAGTAGTGTCGGTGCTCCTCCTCGTGGCATCCCTCCGGGTAGTTTGCGCACCCTAACAGTCAGAATTACAAGTAAGACCAGTAGGCTGCCTCAGAATCGCACATCAAATAATTCTTCACTGTTCATTTGGGTATTGGTTCAAAGTACATATTATAAATTGATAACTGAAAATGTTTATCATGTTTCCTATTTTATTTCAATGTTAATTTGTCATTCTTATTACCAAGGACTTGAAGTTGTTTTTTGTTCATGACTCTGAGGCAGCTAAATGCATGACGTAGTAGAATTTAAGCTGAGCCATCTTGAGGATATTTTCTGTGAGGGATATGCCCTTTGTGTGACAGTGGTATTCATGGGTAAACAACTGATATAATTATTTCAGGTTTATAG
>NC_051404.1:19650952-19651029 GCF_015228065.2 Penaeus monodon | reverse complement strand
ATTTAGTCTACCTTTGTTTCTGGCTTATTCTCATGTATTCCCTTTTTGTTATTAATCATTTTACCATTAACCTGGAT
>NC_051404.1:19650474-19650693 GCF_015228065.2 Penaeus monodon | reverse complement strand
TAACAATAGTAATAAGCAACATTTCCCGTCGTCTGCCCCTCAGACTTGATGGCATATTCAAGTCATCCGGCCCTCAGCCAATTTTCATGATCTGACAGTCACATCACCTGGATCCATTAGGTTAACAGAAGGTCATTGATTTTACTTGTATGAGTGACTAAGAAGTTACAGAATTCCCATTTTGTGCCATTGTCATATAATGTAGTAGGCCTAAGCATT
>NC_051404.1:19650117-19650440 GCF_015228065.2 Penaeus monodon | reverse complement strand
GTTAAGGGCATTTTCCTGTGAAATGTTGCACATCTGAAATAATAACTGGCTCTTTCTGAGATTCTGTAGAGTATTATTGTAATAAGTGTATGGCCTTCTAAATGATGGATCCTTATTAGATGCATGTTCTAGTAGCATTGTTATTTCCCAATACAGTTCTTGAAGTAGATTTAGAAGATGAAATGTGTATTCCTTGTATTTTTATATTCATTCCTAGTATTTATATATTCTTACTATCTTAAGCATGAAAAATATACCTCTTTTTTATCATACAGAACTGTGCATGATTATTATTAGAAGTAGAAATTAATGTAAAGTGAATG
>NC_051404.1:19648337-19649105 GCF_015228065.2 Penaeus monodon | reverse complement strand
GTAGGTGTATGTGTGTTTCTGTACGTGCAGCATGTAGATAGTCTAATGTATGAGCATTTAACTTCCTGGACTAATATGCCTTTGGTATTTCATATAATATGTTTGATTTTCTGGTCCTTGCAATTTAACTATGCTTATACTAATTAGTATTATATAGGTCATATGTGCATCAGTAGTAGCATAGTTGCATTTTGTGTCTAATTTTTGAGGAAATTTGTTTTTATCATTTTGTCAGTTGTATTTGTTTTTAAAGGTAGTTGCAAATGTTGTAGTATAAAATATTTGAAGTAAATGTTATCAAAACAATTGTTTTGAATAGCCAGATAGGGGCTGTATTGCATTACATTGTTCTGCTAATAGATAGTGGACTGGCTCATTAGCAGCAAAATTGTTTTTGCATGCAGAAATTTAGTCATGCCATATCCAAAATATTGTTTCCCGTTATTTTATTTATAATGCATATAAATTTATCATAATTATAAGCAGTTTCCCCCTTATCCCCGACATGAGACCAACAGGTTCAGGGGGAGGCAGGCAAAACACACCTACCACAGGTGCTTCAAATACCACTGCAAGTACCACAACAGACAATGCTGCAAGCACATCTGAAAGCACGGGCAGCAGGAGTGGCTCAGAAGGACACGAAACCCCGAGTGGGCCGAGCAGCGCAGCAGCCCAGCGGGGATCTACTGCTTCTTTTCCCAGGTTGGTATTGCTGGTGTGGGGAAAGAACAGAAATATCAACTTGTCTTTGCTTGCTGTTTTGCT
>NC_051404.1:19647449-19647668 GCF_015228065.2 Penaeus monodon | reverse complement strand
AGTAATTCATTTCTTCATGGGTTTTGGTTTACCTTCCCTTCTTTCCAGATGGGGCAAACAGTAGTGATGGTGGACTAGGAAACCCCTCCGGTGAGCACCACGGCTGTTCAGTAAGGTGAATTACACAATCAAATCCAGCGTCGAAACCTACAGACCCACCAAAACAGGCCAAGAACAAAAATTTAAACAAATTTCCCCCAAACAACACGCACACCCCAC
>NC_051404.1:19645752-19645917 GCF_015228065.2 Penaeus monodon | reverse complement strand
AGGCAGAGTGAGTGAGTGTTAATGGGTATTATTAGTATTGATTTTTAAAGATCTATTTTGATATTTTTTATTTGTTCTTATATAATTATTATTATTATAAGAATATTTTTCTTGAATCAGTATTTCTATTAATTTCTTCCTCTTCTTTTTATTTTTTCTTGTTAG
>NC_051404.1:19644478-19644600 GCF_015228065.2 Penaeus monodon | reverse complement strand
ATGGATATTAACCTCAATACTACCTCTTCTACATCCATATACACTTCTTCATGCATATCTTCCTCTTCCTCTCCCTCCCTCTTTTAGTTACCTGAGAAAGAATGTGTATTCAAAGGGAGATA
>NC_051404.1:19644116-19644354 GCF_015228065.2 Penaeus monodon | reverse complement strand
CAGAAAATATTTAAGTGTCTACAATAACCTAAAAAATGAACTGCGCATTGAAGGTAGTTGTGGATTCTATGAATATCATTGCATATCAATTGAAAATTTTCAAGAAAGAAGTCGCTAAACTTAGAAAAGCCAATCTACCCCGAGGGATGTAATTATGAAATCATAAAAACTCAAGTTGAGAGGTAGCAAATACTATAACTGAAATTGAGTTAAATATTATTAATAGTCGATCATAACA
>NC_051404.1:19643823-19643968 GCF_015228065.2 Penaeus monodon | reverse complement strand
GTCTGAAGTGATCTCCATCTTCAGCATGTCAGAGTGTGTGTGTGTTTGCATTCCTTAATCAATTGAATTTTGTCTGGAAAATCTTTAAAACTTTAGTGAGGCATTATTGTTAGTTGTAATATATATTACTGATTTCTAGCTTTGT
>NC_051404.1:19642604-19643646 GCF_015228065.2 Penaeus monodon | reverse complement strand
TTTTATGAACTTTTGTGTACATTTTATATGGTAAGAGCTCATTTTATATGGTAATAGCTTTTTTTAAATTCTAAAGTCTTATTAGTAAAAATTTCCTTTATCTAATATGATATGGAAGAAGCTGACATCCAAACAGTGGAAAGAGAATTTGTATGTAAGGATTTAGCTGAATAAGTTGAATGGCCTTTCAGGATGCAGCATCACTTCAGCAGGAGCAGTGGCTTTTGTGGAGAGTGTCAGAAGTACTGCATTTTGTTTCACATGCTATGCACGCGATCAGTGACATAATGGTTGACTTGCGACGACCACCGCCTCGACAGTTGCGTGCTCGACCAATTATTATCCAGCAGCCAGCTCTTGTTCAGGTTAGTCAAGTGTTTGATGTTTTCTATTTACACAGTCATTGATTGTTATGGCAGCAGCTAAGATTATTTTGAGTTTTGATGTTTATTAATTTAGTCCTTCAAATTATTTTGAACATTGTTTTGTAATTTTGCAAAAATTTGTCCTGTCATTTGTATTGTTTTCTGAATAAAAACATTTTCCTCACAGGCTCAAATCAATGTCACTACAAGCACAGACCCAACAAGAGTAACCATTAGTTCAAGAGGGGGAAATCGTCCAAGCTCCACAACTGTCACATCATCTGCCAACAATGTGACCTCAAGTTCTAGTACATCTAATTCCTCAACCCCACGGCTAGCATCTACATCCTCCTCCACTTCCAGCACCTTTGGTACTGCACATGTAGAGGGACAGACAACTGGTGGCTCTAATCAAATAGGTTCCTCCTCCAGCACCACCACATCTGCTACAACATCAGCAGCCCCCAGCTCTTCATCAGGAGCTACCTCATCAGGAAGTCAGACAGCCTCAGCTCAGGCACGGAACATAGCTTCAATGCTGAATCTCGGAGCTGTACAGGGCTTCCCAATGGATGGGGGGGACCTAGTGCTCATGGAAGTGGGGCCCCATGGAATCACAATTGACTCTCTCTCTGCTGAAGGGTCAGGAAGTGCAGGTATGTTCCTGCTCATATATA
>NC_051404.1:19641970-19642306 GCF_015228065.2 Penaeus monodon | reverse complement strand
TGATGTTTGTAATACTGATTGTATTTATTTAGAAATGATAATTTTTATTTTTCATCATAGTTTGTCAGGGGATTAACAGTTACTGTAGAGTAATACTTATACTTGATAATTATTTTTTCTCTGACAGATTTAATTTTTGCAAGATGTATACAAAGTATATAGGTGAATTTGCAATGCAAACTTTATTTTTTGAAAAATCACCTGACCACATGCAATTCTAACACATTTCAGGAGGATCCGCCCCCACTCCAGAGCTTATTCGAAACCTTGTATCCTCTATCACGAACCAGTTAGGAGTTAATCTCAGTGGCGCTGCGACTTCTACATCATCCACAA
>NC_051404.1:19636329-19641923 GCF_015228065.2 Penaeus monodon | reverse complement strand
ACAGCAACATCCAGTGTATGTTCCTCAGCCCCAGCATCAGGTCCAGGTGTACAGAGAACTGCCCCTGCTCGGAATAGCCAAGCAGCCGGTAACAGGTGAGTTCCAGGACTCATTCTTGTTGGCTACATAGTATCTGAAGATTGTGAACAGCAGTCATGATGGCTGTGATACTAGATGTTTGTTAAGAAAGTTTATTTATATGGAATGCCATTAGTGGAGTCTTGATCAGTAAGTTGGAAGTTTAATGCTGACATACTAATACATCCAGAGTTTGATTTTCATGTCATTAGTAATTTTGATTTATATGCAATATTAAGAAATTGGTGAATATTTGTGTTCTGAAGTAACCTATAGAGTAAGTATTCCTCAGTTATTCTGTTTTTAACTATTGTAAAAAAGTTCTTTGGTGAAGCATGTATTGTATATCTTCTAGGATCTACAATGTATCCTCCCTCAACCTCCCTCCCATATCCAAAGAGTTTATTTAGAATGCATAATTTTGTTTGATTAAATTTGTTTTAGTCAAAGAGAGTGCAGTGTGATTTCATTGGCTGAACATTGCTTTTTTGTATAAGCAAGTCCCTTTCATTCCTGTTAGCAATCTTTTTAAAACCAACTTAAACTGTACAGACATTGAATTAGCACTTGCATATCATTGTTTTATTATTTTGACATTCTTGTGCAGTCTTTTTTTTATGAAGGTTTTCTAATGTTGATTAGATCCAAGAAATCTGTTTCATAATTGGCTCTCTATTTATATTATCTTAGGATTTGTTCTTCATTGTGAAAGATGTGTAAGACTCTTGTTTTTCTTGTGTAGTGAAAGGTTTTTATAAATATTTTTGTTCATTCTCTCAACATCTGCATAGTATTACTCATTTTTCATAAATTCCATATTTAAAGCATTGAATTCTCATTCTTAATATTGAAATTCATTTTTGATTTTCCATAATATTCCATTACATTACATTGTTTCATATCATCCCTTCTGTAGGTTTCATTTCTATTCATTATTTTTGTTGCGAAGGTCGGTAACCTTGTTAGGTTTATTTAGTCTTTGTTAGTTCAACATACTTCAATCAGTGCAATAGATATTGCAGGTTATACAGAGCAATTTAAGAAATTTTTATTGACATTGAAGTTCTTTTGCTTCTTAATAATGAAGCAGAGAAAAAAAAATACGTAAGAGGTGGACATTTGTCTTTTCCTGAGTTTCATTTGCATTAAATATTTTGCAAAGTGTTTCTTGAAAACCAGAAACCTTATGCAACATATTGCTGATTCACACCCATTATAAAATCTCGTATCAGCTGATGAGCAGTAAAGGCTTGAGAAAAAATCTGTCTAATTATTTAGTCTTGAATTTGGTTAAATATTTTGTTCAAATGATACAAAAAAATATTAAATATGATACTTCATTTTCTAGTCATGTGGGCTCTTGAAATTGAATTTCATTTAGAGGGACATTGTAAGGATTTTAGTGCAGGAATGTTTGATATATCAAAAGAGAAATACATCATTATTGTTGTTAATGTTATTGTTACCACTTATTTGCAAAACCCTTTCAACAAGGGCATTTATCAATTCCTTTGTGACAGGGAAGAGATTTGCTCATTTCTTTTTAGACAGAATGTATTAACTTTTAGATTAAGTATCTACATTTTTCAACCAGTGGAAACTTGACACAAAAGTCTTACATGTCTTTCTACATAATATAACAAGGAGGAGTTACATTTTCTAGAGTGAATCAGACTATTTAAAAAGCATTCAGTCAGAACATGATGTAAAATTGAATAAATTTTGTGAAATGTAGATAACTTTCAACATGTCATTTAAAAAACTCAGTTGGCTTGTTCATGTTAAGACAAAATGCTTTGAGCTTCTTAGTTGTTAGATATTTTTCAACTAGTAATGTCTACAGGCAGATCAAAGGCACATTTGTTCATCATGAAGCTGTAAATACTAAACGGATTTATCTGTTCTTTGCTACACATGTCCATGCTAACTTGCATATAAATATTTACACATTACCACACACCAGTGAAGAGGCAGAATCTTTCCACAACAGCCTCTGGAGGACAGAACAGCATTTTTTATCTTTATGGAATGTATGCTGGATAGTGAAGTGGTTAATCATTTTGTAGATATATTTGTATGGCTTCATGTTAAATTTAGATAATGGGATAATCTTTAATCTGGGGAATAGTGGTAATGCTAGATACTTGAATTCACATCAGTTCCCAAAATTGTAAATATTAGAGTGCATTAAATTTCTTATTGCCTTCCTTGGCCATGCATCTGAAATAGTTAGGGAAATGTAACTGTCATGGAAAAATGAATTGACACATTATACATTGTTTACTCAGATCCCCCCTCCCTCAATCTGAAGGACATTCTTCCCTTATTTTCTTTTAAAGCATATCATTCCCCTCACATACACATAGTTCAGACACGCTTCTAAATACCTTTAAGTGTAAAAATCTTATTGAAACCTTAATCTCACATCCTAATATGGTTATCCAGCTTATCTCCGCCAATGATATCAGTCCTGTAACTAACCTTAACCATTAGATAATGGGAAAAATAGAGCTTTATGCACACACAGGATGGAAGAAACATATTTTTCAATTATTTTAACTCATTAACTGCAGTATTAAAAATTGGATGGTGGCCACTAATGCAGATTTGCTGGCACACAATAGCAGTTTCTCATTTGCACCTGGGACTTCAAGGACAACACTAGGCCCCTAATAGCTTGTAGCTATAATTTATAAACATAATTTTGAAAAAATTGAAGGTTGCCCTTTCACTTTTAAGTGCCTGTATCAAATAATGACGCCAAATAAATGATGTCGATACTATTGAGGAAAGACAAGCTCCCTCTGGTGAGCCAGTGGCTTGGGGTAAGTTATTATGTAGTGCCATCTGCAACACAGTCCACCACAGCCATAGCATGATTGAATGCCTTCCATAATCAAAAGGGTAATATAAAATTGATTAAGCTGAAGTCATTCTAATTTGGAGATTTATTAGGGGGAAAAAAATCCAAACACAGCTACTGGTTAAGGTCTTGAAAAATTGGATCCTGTGAATTCAGGGAAGATATGAACAAATGTGCCTTACCTATCTGGGGAACATTATACCATTTCTAAATATGATTAATTAACTTCTTTTAAATATTCATGGAAGACTCAGGTGATAGTTTAGAAGGTGAATATTCATTGCAGAAAAAAATTAGTTCTTGATCGTTGTGTTCATACATAATGTCTTAATTTCTGAGATCTCAAAATCACAGTTCTCATTTCCGAACTATACTTCATAATCACTGCATTTAAACATTTTCTCACTTCATAAAAGTAGGTAATTAAAAATATATATATTTATAAAGTCTGATAATAATGATAAAAAAATCAAGGGCTTCTGTGGAGTTAGATGTGATAGCCATCTCTCTGTGATGCTATCATATCTGGAAGATGATTGGTGAACATTGTAAATTTTTTTCTCAAATTTTCATGCTAGCTCTGCAACCCTGGGCTCCTGGTAAGCATGGCTGCAGATACTTTGCAGTGACCTTCAGGGAGTTTGTTTGGCATATGGAGACCTTTTTTGTGAAGTCCATATATAGTTGATAGTAATATGTCGGCATACAGGTGCACACTTATGTTTATATACATTTATACTGAGACACTTCTCCTGAAAAGTGTACTTGACCTGATAGACTCTTTCTCACTTAAACACTTAAAACAAGGTCACATTCATGTTGACACTGAAAATCACACTCATAGTTACACTAAGCAAACTTTGACACATGTATAAAATCAGCAAATAAACTGACAGACAGAATCTATTGCATCAACACACATGAACCAGTGACATTCACAAACCCAGACACACAGACATCACTACAGTCAACACCCCAATACAATCAATACACCTCCACAAACAACACAACACTACACCACAAACAACACACCACCACAAACAACACACCACTGCAAACAACACACCACTGCAAACAAGACAACACCACAAACAAGACAACACCACAAACAAGACAACACCACAAACAAGACAACACCACAAACAAGACAACACCACAAACAAGACAACACCACAAACAAGACAACACCACAAACAAGACAGTCCCCCAAGAAAAAAAATACTGAAAAGAAAACAAAACACAAAAATTTGTTCACATTCAGTGCATGAGACTGTAAAACCCCCCAAACCATACACACCTGCACTCAACCAGTCACCCTCACACCCCCCCTCTCACACCCCTGCCCTCTCACACCCCTCCCCTCTCACAACCTCCCTTCACACCCCTCCCCTCTCAACACCTGCCCCCTCAACACCGCCCTCCACACCCCTCCCCCTCTCACACACCTGCCCTCAACACCCTCCCCCAACACCTCCCCTTTCAAAACCCCTGCCCTTCCACACCTGCCCCTCCCCAAAACCTGCCCTCACTCAGCCTCCCTCACCCCAAACCCTCCCTTTCACACACCTCCCCTCATCTGCCTGCACTCTAAATTATTTTTCAGAACCACCTTACTTTACTATGCACATAAAAATTCTCATCCTAAAGAACACACTCATGCCATCCCAAAAATACTCTTACCGTTCCCTTGTGCCTCTGCACACACCCATTTTGAATACTACGTATGAAAATACCATATTCTTTGTATACTTCATATCTGTACCCCTTTTAAATTTAAACTCTGCTTATACAATTTTTTTTTTCAAAGAGTTTTTTTTGTATTGTAAACATTTTTTTAAAAGATTTCCTGATCGATTCTGCTAATAGTATAAATAGATAGAAGGATAGTTTCTAGAGGGAAATTGTTCATGATTACCATTAGAATCAAAGTTCGAGGATTTTGTTTTTGTTATTCAAATTGTGAAATAAAGCCTGTTGGTGGAGGAAAGGGGTTTATGTCATCTTGGTTTTCCTGACAGTCTGTGGAAGTCTTCATCTTCCTGACTATTTTGAGGTTATTTTTATTACTTTTATCATTTCTCTTTGTGATTGCATTATCAGTCTTATAGTCAGGTATTAAATAAAGAGAAAATGAAATTTGATATATAATAATGCTCTGTAATTACTTGGATTTCTGTTCTTTTTTTTGTTTTTGGGGGGATTTATTTTTGTTTGCGTATTTTTGATTTTTTGCTTTGATTTTTTTGCCTTTTTTATCCTTTTCTTGTTCTGTTGTACTTAACCCTTTTCCTAATGAGAATGAAAATAATAGATTTATATTTGTATGTACACGTCATGTATATAAAACATTATTGCCATTGTCATGACCCTTTCCCTTACCGTACTCCTCTTTAAAAATGTTCCGCTCTAAAACAACGGGGGAACAAGCCCCCACAAATGTGACCAGACCGTGGATCACCGCCCTCATGTGCACGTCACACCCCTGAATGTCCCAGGGATGGGAATGAACCAGTTTGATCCTTTCCTGCCTTGCCAGAGTCACCACATACGCCCTGCCACCAGACGTAGGCATCAGGCGCAGACACAGGTGGGTTGGTTATGCTCCTGGTTGTTTGGTTGAGAAGTTTTGGATTACTGTGCTCGTTAATTCCGG
>NC_051404.1:19635613-19636137 GCF_015228065.2 Penaeus monodon | reverse complement strand
TTTTTATGAAAAACCTAAACCCTTTTTTTTGGTTTCCTAAAACCCAAAAATTCCACCCCCTTTTGGCCTTACCCGGGTTTTCCGATTTTTTTTCACAAAAGTTTTGGGGGGGGAAAAAAAGGGGGGGGGGGGAAAGAAAGGAAAGGGGGGGGGGGGGAAAAAAAACCTAACCGGCGACGGGAAAGGGAACCGGGCCTTAAAACCCCCTTTGGAGGACGCAGGAAAAACCAAAAAAAGGTTTGGGGGGGAAAGGGAAGGGGGGAAAGGGGGGGGGAAATAGAAAGGGGGGGGGGAAAAAATTTTTTGGGGGGTTTTTTTTTTAAAAAAAAGGAAAGGGGGAAAATACCAAAGGGGTAAAAAAAAAAGGGGGTGGGGAAAAAAAAAAAGGGGGCAAAAAAAAGAAAAATAAAAAAGTCAAAAAAAAAAAAGGGGAAAACAAAAAGGGAAAAAGGGAAAAAGGGGGAGGGGGGGAAAAAAAAAGGGGGAAAAAGGGGAAAAAAGGGGAAAACTTTAAAAAAAACCCC
>NC_051404.1:19635131-19635259 GCF_015228065.2 Penaeus monodon | reverse complement strand
TTTTTTAAAAAAAAAAAATTAAATATATAATAGATTTAAAAAAAATAATATTAAAAATATTAATTTAAAAAAAATTAATTTTTAAATAAAAAATTTTTTTTTATAAATAAAATAGTAAAAAAATTTTT
>NC_051404.1:19634538-19635073 GCF_015228065.2 Penaeus monodon | reverse complement strand
TTAATTAAAAAAATTTTAACATAAATTAATAATTTTATATATAATATATGATAATATAGTATAGATTTAATAGTATATGATATTTTAATATATATATATAATAATATATATATATATTAATATACAAATATTTTATTATATTATATTTATGATATTATATTATATATTATATATATTTGGTATGTATATTATAATGTATATTATATATAGATGATTATATATAGAATTTAATGGATATAGTAATAATAGTATTATGGGGGATAAAATTAAATATTATTTTAATATATAGTTGTATATAATATTATTAAATAAAAAGTTTAAAATAGTAATATATTAAATTTTAAATAATAAATTTATATAAAATTTATTTAGAAAAATAATATATAGGATTTTATATAATATGAAAGTATAATTAATTTTAAATTTATAATATGATATATATATAAATATAAAAATTTTTTTAGGAAAATTATATATATAGATAAAAGAAAATTTAGATAATAATAATTATATATTAATAATTGTATGATATAAA
>NC_051404.1:19633227-19634486 GCF_015228065.2 Penaeus monodon | reverse complement strand
TTTTTAATTTAAAAATAAAAATTTTTATTTATAAATATAAAATATTATTATATTATTAAATATATTATATTTTTAATATATTTAAATTTTAATTATTATATGTAACTAAATATTTTATTGATAAAATATATATATGTATATTTTAAATTATATTATATAATTTTTGAATTTTAAGTATATATTTATTAAGGGGATATATATGTATATTAATAAAATATTATTTATTTTATATAAAAAATTTTTAAAATTTTGAATATATTATATAGATAATATAAAAATAAAGTATATATATATAATTTATATATTTATGTAATTTTTATATATTTGTTATTATTTTATATATTTATAATGAAAATTAATATTATATATTATATTTGGTATTATTATTTATATATTTATATTTTTAAAATGATTTTTATGTTTTTGAAAAATTATTTTTTATGTATTTGTTTATATATATTATAATTGTTTATTGTAAAATTTAATTTAAAATTTTAAATATAATATATGATTATTAATTTTATTTTGTATAAATTTTTTATATTATTATATAAATTTAAAAATGTATTTTTATATATAATATAATAAAATGGTTAAAGAAAATTATTTTTAATAAAAGGGAAATATATTATATATTAGATATTAAATTATTATATTATAGAAAAATATATATATAATATAATAAATTTTTTAATATATAAATATATTTTAATAAATACTTTTTAATATATTTTTATAAGATTATTTAAAAATTTTATTTTATATATATAAATTTATTATTTTTATTATATTAATTATTTTTATTATTATATTTATATATATATATTATATTTATATATATTTTGGGGGGTTTTTTTGGGGTGTGTTTTGAGGTGTGTGTGAAAGAGTGAGTGAGAGTGATTTTCCCACCTACGCCTAAAAAAGGGGAGTATGGGGAAAGTATTTCTGTGTGTTTGAGGTCTACTGCCCAATTCTGCTATTTCCCTTTATTTTTGGGCCCCCCCTTTTTTTCCTTTGGGAAATGAAGTAGTTGAAAGGAATTTATGTAAATAGGGCATGTATGCTTTAGTTTTTTCAGAAACAACTTGAGTCTCTTTCTTTGGTCATACCTCTGTGATTGGATAGTAAGTAGAATTAAAATTCAGTATTATTTTTTTCTCTTTACTGACTTAAAAAAATGATAGAAAATGATGTGATAATATGTGGTTTAAAAGTGCCTAAAACTACCCCCTTGTACCACTCCAGATACTGTGTTTATC
>NC_051404.1:19632128-19632825 GCF_015228065.2 Penaeus monodon | reverse complement strand
CCCTTAAAAACTGGCCCTACTGTTATATTTGTTAAAGTCCAAAAGCGATCTACAGAGTTTGTTTTCGATAGCTTTTTTTTTGGGAAAACCCCCTGTTTATATTATGGTTTGGTTCCCGGGGTTTGGAAACTAGAGACTTAACTCTAAATACATGCATGCTAAAAAAACAAAAGGGAATTGCACATTTTGCCACCAGTTCTGTTTCTCCTGGCACGACATGCTAGGGTCATGCTTTTTCACCACTTTATTGCATTGTCTTTGTTTAATGATGATCCTATAACAACACTGAATATTTGTGAAACTGGAAAATATCATGGTAATTATCAAAGAGTTCTTTAAATTCATCAATGAAAAGTTTGGAAAAAATCAGGAATTATATTTTCTGGTCTAGTCTTTAAAAATCTTTTATATTTTGTAGGGTTTCTGTTTTTATCCTTTTTAACCCATTTTTTCCCGGTTATAAAAAATTTGAGAGAAATTTAAACCCCTGGTGAATCTGCTGTGGCCCGACGGGGCGGGGACCCGCTGTGTTAAAGCCCACGCGTTGGCGGTTGCGAGCTTACGAGCTAAAACTTCCCAAACCATGTGTTCCTATGTGTCCTAGCACGTCACTCGGCAAGAAGGGGTTTAAAAGAAAGTGAAAATGATTTGTCTTCTTTCAGGAATAATTCCTAAATTTTTTATAAAATGGGGATAC
>NC_051404.1:19631803-19632031 GCF_015228065.2 Penaeus monodon | reverse complement strand
ATACTAAAGAATAAGTCTGATTATAACTATGAACAGATGCTGAGTAAATAATTAGCAACAGTCTGCTTCTTACCCCGAAAAAGAGCATAGCTTCTTTGCAGATATGAAATAAAGAGAGGTGAAAGTCCAACTGTTTTCTAGTAGTTTGACTGGAAATTGATTTTTTGGGCCCGACAAAATTATTTTTGGGCGATACAAGGGGCACAATTTGGAAAATTCTGAAAAAAA
>NC_051404.1:19631226-19631732 GCF_015228065.2 Penaeus monodon | reverse complement strand
GGGGTGTTTTGTTTTAAATTTTATATATATATTTTTATAATGTATTGAAAATTTAAATTTTATGTATATGTATATTATTATAATTATTTATATTTAAAATTTTAATTATTGTATTTTTATTTATAAAATATTATATTGTTTTTATATTTTTATTTTAAATTTATTTTATTTAATATGTATGTAATTTTATGTTTTGTATTTTTTATATTATTTATAATTTTATATAATATATATATTTATTTTATTGTATGTATATATGTATGTATAAGTTTAATATTTTTTAAAAAATTTTATATTTTTTTTCTATTTAATATATATAATATATTATATTAATGTTTATAATGTATATATTTTAATTTTTATATATAGATATTTTTATGTATTTTATGTAAATATTTTATGTTAAAAAATATTTTTTTATTGAATATTATTTTTATTAATGTATATTTTATATGTTTATATATATGTATATTAAAATTTATATTTATATATATATAAAATATGTA
>NC_051404.1:19630952-19631179 GCF_015228065.2 Penaeus monodon | reverse complement strand
AATTTTTTTATATATTATATTTATTATAAAATATATTTTATTTTTATTTATTATATATTTTATTTTAATGTATATATATTATTATAGATATTATATAATATATTAAAAATATTATTTTTAAAATTTATAATATATAATTTTATAGTATTATATATTTTATAAAATATATTTATATTATATATTTTAAATTTTTATTTAAAATTTTAAAATTATGTTATTTAAAAAAA
>NC_051404.1:19630642-19630791 GCF_015228065.2 Penaeus monodon | reverse complement strand
GTGTATATATTATATGTGTTTGTGAATATAATGTTTGGTTATAATATATATTTGTGTGTGTGTATTATATTGGGGGTGTTTTGGGTTGTGTTTTTTTTGGTTGTGTGTATTTATTTGTGTGTTGTGATATTATTTTTTGGTGTGGGTTA
>NC_051404.1:19629783-19629996 GCF_015228065.2 Penaeus monodon | reverse complement strand
CAAGTTGATTTAGCTGATGATGAAGAATTAGCATCCTGCTTTAACAAACAAGGTGGGAGTTCCAAACTCAATATCATTAGTAAAACAGTTCCCTTGAACAGGAAACCATTACAGAATGAGAAATATGAAAGTTAATTTATATGAATGATTATATTTGAATAGCATGATATGCAAATATTGTTTGCTTGTTAACTTGATGCCGTTGGGGGTGGC
>NC_051404.1:19629202-19629295 GCF_015228065.2 Penaeus monodon | reverse complement strand
GGTGGCTTAACCAAACACTAAAACATTGATTCAATAAACAAAAAGCAGTGTGGTGTGTGCAATGTTTGTGGAAATATAAAGTCAACATTTGGT
>NC_051404.1:19628693-19628777 GCF_015228065.2 Penaeus monodon | reverse complement strand
GTTCACCTGGAACTTGCGTAGTTTGAAGAAAGAGGAACCATCTAGAAAATACAAAACATGAAATCGTATATATGATACTCTCTG
>NC_051404.1:19628063-19628131 GCF_015228065.2 Penaeus monodon | reverse complement strand
CAATTTGTTCATATACTATGTTTATACATGATAGTGCCCTATACCTCATTTCGTGTGTTATGATTATC
>NC_051404.1:19622244-19624917 GCF_015228065.2 Penaeus monodon | reverse complement strand
CAGTACTATGGCCAACACAACAGTTTTCCCATTGACATGGGGTTGATTTAAGTCTGGGTCCATGCTAAAATTTTATTGTATTGCTTTGCTTTTGTTCTATTCAGATCCTCTTTACATGAATAGCAAAAAGTCCAGCCCCACTTAAGAGAGGAAAAGGAAGAAGGAAAACATGCCTTTGGTTTCACTTCACTTTTTTTTTGTCATGACTTTCAAGAGCCAAATCCCAAGGTTAAAAGAGGTTCTTCTGTACTTGTACTACTGCTACATTTTACATTCTCTGCTCTACATTATCTGTTGGGTGGACATTGTCCTCTCTCTGTGGTGTTTCTTATTGAAAGCTGTCTTTTTTTTGTTTTTGTTTTGTCCCTTATTTGGTTGTTGGATATTAATTATAAACAATACTCTTTGTTCAGTGATAAAGTTTGATTTCTTGTTTTGGAAAATATGAATACACAACATCAAACAAAAATTTGAAAAAGCTAGATACAAAATGGAAAAAAATGAAAAACGAACACTGAAAACGATGGCAAAGATATTTGCTTCTGTCATGACTATTGCATATTTCGGGGAATTATTGTGGGAAAATTTAGTTGGTGCCCATAAAAATTAGCCTGGAAGTACACTTGCCATCATTGGCTTTTTTCCTCACCAGACCCAATTTGGCAGCGCAAGCCCAGAAAGGAGGAAATTTAAGCAACAGGTGGGTTAAAAGTGGATTCAAAATTCATTGAGTAATTTAGAGGAAAAGGGGAAATTGAAAAAGGAAAAAGAAAGAATTAAACAGTTCATAACAATTATACGTAATTTTTAACGAGGCTTTTCAGTGGTAAATTTGGGAAAGGGAAAATTTGATCGACCATATTTTTTTTTTGAACTGGGAAAATGGGACTGTGTAAGTATTGGAAGGTATTTGAGTTCTAGTTTGAAATTATAAAATAGAAAATTCTATGTTTTCTATTAAAGGAATTCCTTTAGAGGAAGTGCATAAAAAATAAGCTTTTCTTTGATGCAATAATAAAAAATGTAGGGGTTGCTAAAAACTAGGCCCGGGAACAAAAAACTTTGCAGTTGAAAGTGAGCAACTAATGAATTTTGAAAACACAGATACTTCATTTTAAATTGCTTTTAAGTCTATTTGGGGAAATTTTGTACAAATGGACCTAAATATGAATCTAAATTTAAGAATATGCTGGAAACTTTTTTAATGTATCTTTTTTATTTATGATCCTAATTCTTTACTTGTTTTTTGGGCTACTTTCTTATTTTAAAAACAACCCACTGTGTTTTTCATATGTTAGACTGTATTTTTTACGTATTATTATTGTATATTGTCAGTTATCCCTAAATACATTGTTTTTTTGAAGGGGGCTAGCTGATAAAAGTGAGATTAAAATTTTAAAATTGCATTTTTTATCAGTAAGCTCACAAACAGGGGCCATTAAAACAGCAAATTTATCTTTGGTTTTTTTTCTTAAAAAAAGGCTTTATAAAACATAAGACACAAAAAAAACATTTTTTTGGGCTTTTTTTATATTTTTCACCAAAATTTGTAAACCTTTAAATAAGAACTGTTTTAAGTTGCATATTTTCACTTCTTCTGTCAAACCCTTAATAGAATTATTGGTTCATAATGATAAGACTGGTGCAGAAGATTATTACTTAAGGTTCACAGAGTGATATTTATGTATTTTATTACTGTAATTACATTTTAATGATTTCAGTGTATTTGTTTTGCAGTTTTGAGAATGCAAAGACCGTCCTTCTGTGGTTCTATATGTGATGTTCATTTTTTTTATTTGCATTCTGCCATTGCAGGCCCAGGAGAGTGGGGAAAATGAGAACAGTCAGCTCGACCCCAGGTGGGCATTTCACCCACGCTTCATCCTCTGATCCTCTGGCATTCTTTGCCCGTTAAGGCAGAGGCATTTGGGGGCAGGCAGGGGTCAGCTACACAGAAAAAGCAGCAGCAACACAACACAAAAACAGCAAAAACAATCACAGCCTTCTGCTGATGGTGGTGAAAACCCCCCATCATGACCCGATTTTGCCCATTAGTCCAAAAGTCAAAATAGGAAAAAAAAAAAAATTTTTAATATATTATTTCACTCTTTTAACCATCTATTTTTTATGAATTTGTTTCCTCATCTTTAATAATCTTTTTTATGATAGGGGGGGATATCAATCTTTTCACTTGAAACTAAGGCATGGTAGCGCATCAAACAGTCAGGTGCAACTGGGGAATTCCTACAACCCTTTGATGGTGGGTGTTTTTGTGAAGGGGTGAAAATTCTCTTTTATCAGTTGTTCCCGTGGTAAGTTAGAGGGTACTATAGGTACCATCCTAAAAAGATTACCCATATATTACTTTTTTTTTTGATTTTCATAAATTTGAATTATAGTTATATCCTTGATAAAAAAACCCCGGGGGTTTTCCCCACCCTCCAATTTTTTTTGTTTTTATGAAACAAAATGAAGTTCCCCTTTTTTATCTGGTGTTCCAGTTAATAGGAGATTGTTCCCGTTGTTTTTTTTTAAAACAACAAAAGCCAACAATTCTACACCCTTTAAAGTTTTGAGGGGGGGGGCCCTTAAAGGGAAAAACCCAAGGGAAATCTTACCCTCCATAACATGTCATCCATGACCTCCCCCACACTTGTATTTTTGCAGTAAGTG
>NC_051404.1:19620375-19622212 GCF_015228065.2 Penaeus monodon | reverse complement strand
AAGAATTTTATTATTCGATATTTAAAAATCATTGATGTCTTATCTTTCTCTTTCTGTTATTTGTTAGGTTTCAACAGATGCTACATTTTTATCTTATTAACAGGGGGATGCTCAGTACATGAAGGGGAAATTTATTCTCAATAAGTTCACAATTTTTTTCGACATCGTTTTCATGACATTTTCAACTTTGTTTTGAAACAAGTAAGTGAAATCTGTTGCTGTAAGTTTGGTTTGGAAATTAATACCCCTATTCCTTGTAGATTCTTGAAAATATTCTCTCATTTTAATGAAATTAATTTATAGTAAGAGGTTCTTGTGACATGATTTTTTCGAGTAGCAGTGCAGGGGGATGCAACCACTTGATTGAGCTAATATGCAGAAATAATTGCTTTTTGGTAATTTCAATTACATTATGTGATCTCCATGGTGATACTTCATGTTGATTAATGGGATTTTCTTCATAGTACTTGCACTTCTGATTTTCTCTTTCTTAGCGGATGCTGAAACATTTGGTCCTTCCCTGGTATCTCTGGTCCGGCGAGCATTGTGGGAATTCATAGCACTCTCCCTTCACTGCTTCACAGATGGTGCCCAAGGGCTAGAGAGAGTTATCCAGGAACGAGTGGTAAGTAATTCAGCCATTGGTTGAAATAAAAGTGATATTATTTAAGGCAGTAGTCTTAAACTTTTACCACTATTCGTTCTTAGTAGTTGATTCTTGCTTTCATGCCCCCTACCCCACTTTTTCATGTGGTTAAGAGGGGGGGGAAAGTCCTTTACATTGGAGGTGAAGAAACTTAAAAAAAAGTTTTTAGTCTTTGTAAACACTTGTCAAAAGTATTCCTATATAATAAGGACAATTCCTACAGTTTTCTCTAGGGCTTGTACCTGATGAAATGGGTTTGTATTATCTTCTCAGTTTCCATTTTGATGTCATTGATTTTTTTTGTTTTATTTTTTACGTCTTACAGAGATCTATAATGGCTGGAGTCAGTCCTGCTATTCAGACGTTGGTCCGTAAACACTTCAATATGCAGCTGAGATCCATGATGAGCCGCATGACCATAACAGATGATCATATTCGCCGTTATGTAGTATCTCCAGATGAGGGAAGCGTATGGAGGAAGAACGAAGTCGTAGACTACGTGATAGTGGAGTCTCCAGCTGCGGAGCCTACCCCTTTACCACAAATGACCTCACATCATTCTTCTACAGCAGACATGGTTCATGTGACCCCAGCTAATGTACCTGCTGAAGAGGTTGGTTTTTAAGGATCTGGAAGCAGATATTTAATAGTTTTTAATTTCACAAATTAAATGGAAATGATGGTACTAGCTGACTGAATTCCTTTACCAAACCTCTGTCATTTTGTTTTTCTTTCCTGTTAGCCCATGGAAGTGGAAGAGGTTGGATGTATGGAGGAAGTCATAACCACAGGGGTTGAGGCAGAGTTAAAATTGCAACTGAAGGAGCCACTGGAGGAACTGAGGAAGCAAAGGAAGATGAGTCTCTCACAGAGGAACCACCTGTTACAATAAATGTTGGATCTCAGCCTTGGCATCCAGCTGTTCCACAGGTGAGTTTCTAGTGGTGTCTGAAGGTGAAGCTGATGTGTGAGCTCTAACCCTTAGTTGCCAGGATGGTATGGCATCATACCATCATGTGATTTTAATTTATAAATTTCGCTTACACATTTGTCTCCAGAAGAGTCATTTATTAATCTTAATAGATCTCCCCTTTTCCATGATAAGTAATTTTAATTTCTTATGTATTGATAAAACATAATTCCAGTTTCAACAAATAATAATAACTATAGGAATTATGTAAATAGCATAAG
>NC_051404.1:19619751-19620074 GCF_015228065.2 Penaeus monodon | reverse complement strand
TAATAATTGTAATGAGGTCAAAAGTAGAATTGTTTTTAGTGATAAATTTCATGTATTCTTCATTGTAGGACTGGATACCAGTTATAACACGTGATGTTAGAGAGACAACAGCGCGGTGTTCCAGATACAAACTTGAGTGATGCCTACCTTTGTGGAATGCCACTTAAACGTCGCAAACTTGCTTCTCAGCACAAACCTCATGGGACAGTGCAGCAGGTTATACAAGGTTAGTAGAGGCTTATTATAGTCCATAGCAGCTCTAAATTAAGTTATTTTTATTATTATTTTTTTTTTCCCAAATTTTTAGGAAAATTATGGTAAGT
>NC_051404.1:19617858-19619651 GCF_015228065.2 Penaeus monodon | reverse complement strand
GTATGACTTTCAGAGCCAAATCCAAGTTAAAAGAGGTCTCTGTACTTGTATACTGCTACATTTTACATTCTCTGCTCTACATTATCTGTTGGGTGGACATTGTCCTCTCTCTCTGGTGTTTCTTATTGAAAGCTGTCTTTTTTTTGTTTTTGTTTTGTCCCTTATTTGGTTGTTGGATATTAATTATAAACAATACTCTTTGTTCAGTGATAAAGTTTGATTTCTTGTTATTGGAAAATACTGAATTACTACAACATCTAACAAGAATTGAAAAAGCTAGATACAAAATGGACAAAAATGAGCAAACAGAACACTGATAACAGATGGCAAAGATATATTGCTTCTGTGCATGACTATTGCATATTTCTGGGAATTATTGATGTGTAAATTTATGTTGGCTGCCCATCAAAATTAGCCTGGAAGTACACTTAGCCATCATTGGCTTTTTTCCTCTCACCAGACCCAAGTTGGCAGCAGTCAAGCCCAGCAGAGAAGGACAGCATCAAGCAACAGGGTAGGTTAAAGTGGATTCAAAATTCATTGAGTAATTTAGAGGAAAAGGAAATTGAAAAAGGAAAAGAAAGAATTAAACAGTTCACTAACACATCTATACGTAATTCTTAACGAGGTCTTTTCAGTGGTAAATTTAGGATAGGAAATGTTTGATCTGACCATGATTTTGTTTTTGAACTGGGAAATGGGACTGTGTAAGTATTGGAAGGTATTTGAGTGTCTAAGTTTGTAATTATGAAATATGCAAATTCTGATGTTTTCTATTCAAGGAAATTCCTTTAGAGGAAGTGCATAAAAAATAAGCTTTTCATTGATGCAATAATGAAAATGTAGGGGCTTTGCTGAAACTAGGCCCAGGAACAGAAACTTTGCAGTTGCAAGTGAGCAACTAATGACATGATGCAACATCAGATACTTCAGTTAAAGTTGCTTTAATGTCTACTTGGGAAATTTCTGTACAAATGTGACCTGAATATGAATCTGAAAGTTAAGAATATGCTGGAAACTTGTTTAATGTATCATTTTTAGTTATGATCCTAATTCTTTACTTGTTTATTGGCTACTTTCTTACTTTGAAAACAATCCCACTGTGTTGTTTCATATGTTAGACTGTATTTGTTACTAGTGATTATTATTGTATATTGTCAGTTATCCCTAAATACATTGTTTTTTCTGAAGCTAGCTGATATAAGTGAGAGTTGAAGTTTGAAATTGCAGTTTTATCAGTAAGCATCACAAGACATGGCCATTAAAACAGCAAATTTATCTTTGGATTTTTTCTTAAAGAAGGCTTTATAAAACATAAGACACACAAAACATTGTATTTGGCTTTTTTATATTTTTCACTCAAATTGTAAACCTTTGAATAAGACACTGATTTATAGTTGCATTATCTTCAGCTTCTTCTGATCAAAGCCTTAATAGAATTATTGGTTCAGTAATGATAATGACTGGTTGCAGAAGACTTATTACTGTAAGGTTCACAGAGTGATATTTATGTATTTTATTACTGTAATTACATTTTAAGTGATTGTCAGTGATATTTGTATTGCAGTTTTGATTGAATGTCAAAAGACCGTCCTTCTGTGGTATCTATATGTGATGTTCAGTTTGTTTGATTTGCATTCTGCCATTGACAGGCCCAGGAGAGTGGAGCAAGTGAGAACAGTCAGACTCGACCACAGGTGGGCATTTCACCTACTGCTTCATCCTTCTGATCCTCTGGCATTCTTTGCCAGTCTAATGGCAGAGGCATTTGGTGCCAGGCAGGGCTCAGCTAC
>NC_051404.1:19615177-19617825 GCF_015228065.2 Penaeus monodon | reverse complement strand
ACAGCAACAACAATCACAGTCCTCTGCTGCTGATGGTGGTGAACCCCAGATCAGTGACCAGATGTTTGCCCAGTTAGTCCAAGTAAGTCAAACATAGGAAAAAAAATGTATGTAGATATATTATTTCACTCATTTTAACCATCTGATTTGATATGAATGTTAGTTTCCTCATCTTTAATAATCTTTTTCATGATAGGGTGTCATGAGTCAAGTCTCTGGTTCACTGAATACTGAAGGCAGTGGTAGCAGCAGTCAACAGTCAGGTGCATCACTGCATGAATTCCTACAACCCTTTGATGGTGGGATGTTTAGTGAAGGGGATGAAGATTCTCTCTTTTATCAGTTGTTCAACACTGTGGTAAGTTAGAGGGTACTATAGGTACCAGTCCTAAGAGATGTACCCATATATTACTTTTCTTTTGATTTTCATTAAATTTGAATTACTAGTTGATATCCTTGATAAAAACCCAGGGTGTTTTCCCCCACCCTCCCATTTGTACTCGTGTATGAACAAAGTGTAAGTTCCCCTTTCTTTCAATATCAAATAGGCAATGTCACTGTCAATAGGAGATCTCGTTCAGTTGTTCTTTGGAAGAGCAACAACAGCCAATCAATTGCGTACACCCTTGCAAGAGTTTGTGAGGGAGAGGGCATTAAAGGGAAATCAACCCACAGAGGAGAATCTTGACCGTGCCATAGACAGTGTCATCCATGACCTCCACCCACATCTTGTATTGACTGCAGTAAGTGTGTTTTAGTTTTGTTATTTTAAGTTTGTGTGTGTAAGAATTTTATTTATTCGATATTGAAAAATCATTGATGTCTTATCTTTCTCTTTCTGTTATCTTATGATTAGGTTTCAACAGATGCTGACATTTTATATCTATATTAACAGGGAGATGCTCATGTACATGAAGGAATTGATTACGTCAATACAGTTCACAATTTTATTCGACATCGTTTGCATGACATTTTCAACTTAGTTTTGAATCACAGTAAGTGAAATTCTGTGTGCTGTAAGTTGGTTTGGAAATTAATACTCCATATTCCTTGTAGATTCTTGTAAGATATTCTCTCATTTTAATGAAATTAATTTTATATGTAAGAGGTTTCTTGTGACATGATTTTTACTGCAGGTAGCAGTGCAGGTGGATGCAACCACTTGATTGAGCTAATATGCAGAAATAATTGCTTTTTGGTAATTTCAATTACATTATGTGATCTCCATGGTGATACTTCATGTTGATTAATGGGATTTTCTTCATAGTACTTGCACTTCTGATTTTCTCTTTCTTAGCGGATGCTGAAACATTTGGTCCTTCCCTGGTATCTCTGGTCCGGCGAGCATTGTGGGAATTCATAGCACTCTCCCTTCACTGCTTCACAGATGGTGCCCAAGGGCTAGAGAGAGTTATCCAGGAACGAGTGGTAAGTAATTCAGCCATTGGTTGAAATAAAAGTGATATTATTTAAGGCAGTAGTTCTTAAACTTTTTACCACTATTCGTTCTTTAGTAGTTGATTCTTGCTTTCATGCCCCCTACCCCACTTTTTCATGTGGTTAAGAGGGGGGGGAAAGTCCTTTACATTGGAGGTGAAGAAACTTAAAAAAAAGTTTTTAGTCTTTGTAAACACTTGTCAAAAGTATTCCTATATAATAAGGACAATTCCTACAGTTTTCTCTAGGGCTTGTACCTGATGAAATGGGTTTGTATTATCTTCTCAGTTTCCATTTTGATGTCATTGATTTTTTTTGTTTTTATTTTTTACGTCTTACAGAGATCTATAATGGCTGGAGTCAGTCCTGCTATTCAGACGTGGTCCGTAAACACTTCAATAATGCAGCTGAGATCCATGATGAGCCGCATGACCATAACAGATGATCATATTCGCCGTTATGTAGTATCTCCAGATGAGGGAAGGCGTATGGAGGAAGAACGAAGTCGTAGACTACGTGATAGTGAGTCTCCAGCTGCGGAGCCTACCCCTTTACCACAAATGACCTCACATCATTCTTCTACAGCAGACATGGTTCATGTGACCCCAGCTAATGTACCTGCTGAAGAGGTTGGTTTTAAGGATCTGGAAGCAGATATTTAATAGTTTTTAATTTCACAAATTAAATGGAAATGATGGTACTAGCTGACTGAATTCCTTTACCAAAACCTCTGTCATTTTGTTTTTCTTTCCTGTTAGCCCATGGAAGTGGAAGAGGTTGGATGTATGGAGGAAGTCATAACCACAGGGGTTGAGGCAGAGTTAGAAATTGCAACTGAAGGAGCCACTGGAGGAACTGAGGAAGCAAAGGAAGATGAGTCTCTCACAGAGGAACCACCTGTTACAATAAATGTTGGATCTCAGCCTTGGCATCCAGCTGTTCCACAGGTGAGTTTCTAGTGGTGTCTGAAGGTGAAGCTGATGTGTGAGCTCTAACCCTTAGTTGCCAGGATGGTATGGCATCATACCATCATGTGATTTTAATTTATAAATTTCGCTTACACATTTGTCTCCAGAAGAGTCATTTATTAATCTTAATAGATCTCCCCTTTTCCATGATAAGTTAATTTTTAATTTCTTAATGTATTGATAATAACATAATTCCAGTTTCAACAATAATAATA
The DNA here is from genome assembly GCF_015228065.2 of Penaeus monodon. Classification (NCBI taxonomy): domain Eukaryota; kingdom Metazoa; phylum Arthropoda; class Malacostraca; order Decapoda; family Penaeidae; genus Penaeus; species Penaeus monodon. The sequence goes on along the minus strand of NC_051404.1, from coordinate 19,615,205 downwards.
ACTATAGGAATTATGTAAATAGCATAAG
>NC_051404.1:19614082-19614874 GCF_015228065.2 Penaeus monodon | reverse complement strand
TAATAATTGTAATGAGGTCAAAAGTAGAATTGTTTTTAGTGATAAATTTCATGTATTCTTCATTGTAGGACTGGATACCAGTTATAACACGTGATGTAGAGAGACAACAGCGCGGTGTTCCAGATACAAACTTGAGTGATGCCTACCTTTGTGGAATGCCACTTAAACGTCGCAAACTTGCTTCTCAGCACAAACCTCATGGGACAGTGCAGCAGGTTATACAAGGTTAGTAGAGGCTTATACTATAGATCCTATAGCAGCTCTAAGATTAAGTATATTTTCATTATTATTTCTTTTTCCAAATTTTGAGGTAAAATTATGGTAAGTTGAATGATGAATGTTGGTATGGTGTGGATGCATGTGTTGTTCTTTGCAGAATTAAGGGAAAATTGCTTCCAAAAATATACTTTGCAGAAATCCCTTAACATTTCTAAGGTGATACGTACTGTGTAATGAATGATATTATATATAATGATGTTATTTTACAGTCCAGTGGATATCCTGAGAAAGGCATAACTAGCACTTTTTAATTATCCTGTTTACCCACAGATACCTTGCGCCACAGCATGAGGGGAGTCGGTGTTAATCGGGTTGTAGTTGAAAGTGTTGCAGGAGAAGCAGCTAGTCAACTCGGTGAATCATTTGCTGGCCATGTGCGCACATCTCTCAGGCAGCGACTAAATCATAACAAAGACTTCAAGCCTGAGAAGTTTCCAAAAAGCGAGCAACATATACTAAAGGAAAAGTGAAAGGAGGGCAGATCACTTTTTTGTTTTCTCTCTCTCTCTTTCT
>NC_051404.1:19612423-19614054 GCF_015228065.2 Penaeus monodon | reverse complement strand
AAAATAGTCTGCAGTGTGGAAAAGCAGTATTAGTGAATGTGATGAAAGTTGAGAGTGGATACATGTGAAAAGCTTGTCACAGCTAACTTATTACAATTGAGTGTCACTGAAAATTAAATTATATTAAAAAATGATTCAGTGAATGGTATTGAAAAGCAAAGTAAATGCAGGGAAATGTTGGGAGTGTGATGGTATGGATAGAGTTAGCCACTTTTTTGTTTTACTTATTGTACAGTAGACAGAATTCTTCAGAATATGAACACATGTATTGTAACCAGGTATGATAGATGTTTAATGGTACTTCATTGCATGCACATCCTGTAACTTTTGTACATGCTTGTGTGATTTTATTTTGAATCCAATGCTTGCTGCTGATGTAACATAAATGAAAACAGTTGTAGAGTGAAAAAAATAGACATGCATATATTTTTTGTTATATATTGTCAATCAAATGTATATAAGTCTGCAGAGATTTTTATTCATGGCATTTTTTCTTAAAAGTAACTGCACATTATCAAGGCAAGCCAAAGGTTGTCCAAAATTGGCTGTTGCAAATTAAAAGTGACTGTAATCATTGATGTTCATACCCAGAGTATCAAGATCTCTGTTTTATATATATATATATAATGTAAGGAAACTTGTTTACCCATGCAATATAGAAAATGATAGGAATTCATAGAATATTTACAGTGTTATTGTACAGTGTGTAATCATTCTGTGATTGATGAGAAAATATCAGTTGTGACAAGTCGGGCTGTAAGCTAGGAAACAAACAATATTAAATGAGTTATAGGTCTTTAATTATTCATTGTACATAATATGGTTCTGTAGATTTTCTTGAATCCATTGAAATTTACTTGAGTCAGGGGTAGATGATTTAAAAAATAATCAATTTCAAGCTACTGATTAATTCACTCTTCACCCATACCAAATATTATGCCTTTCCCATGTCTGTATCTTTGCTGTAATACTGCCACTCGCACATATAAATTAAACCCATTCGGTAAATGGTTGAGTGTGGAATGGAAAACATTTGCACTAATAGTATTTTATGAATTATTTCTTATATGTGATGTTACTATTTTACACTCTTAGTTATCATTAGAGATGCATAGCTTCAAGAAACTGTTGATATATATGTGTGTGTGTTTGTAGGTGCATGTGTGAGAAAATGGATTAAAGTATTGATGGTGCATCACAAATTGAATAAATAATATTTGATAGTCTGTGGTTTTCTGTTTATGAGCAGTTATCTGGAGAAATTTGTGTAACCTAAAACCATGAAAAATTTAGAGTTTTGTATAAGTATAACTGGAGGTTTTCCTGAATTAATTCCATGAATATCAAGAATGACTTGATAGAAACAAGTTTGAGAAACATGATTAGAAATACCCAATCTCAAAAATGCAATATTTAACCATAACACTACATGAGGATGTGCTTGTTTAGGACAAGAGAGGTTGGGATTTAAATATTTGACTATGTATGCTCAACTTTTGTGCTAAAGTAGGCTACATCTGTTTAAACATATATAAAAATCTTTTAAAAGCTGTTTCATTATAGATCCCTAGTAATCCTTATCCTTTGCTAAAGGCATCAAGTCACAACAGTTTTTATCCCCCCCCCCTCCA
>NC_051404.1:19586089-19586223 GCF_015228065.2 Penaeus monodon | reverse complement strand
ATTACAGAAAAATAATTAAACAGAATATTTACATCATATTTGTCATTTTTTACACCAACTGTCAATACATTATAGTCCGGAGGCCCCCTCTTGGTGGGTGGCCCTGGGCCCGGGCCCCTTAATTCGGCCCTGAC
>NC_051404.1:19584310-19585623 GCF_015228065.2 Penaeus monodon | reverse complement strand
TAACCAAATAGCAGCATGTGACTAGTTTAAAGGTACTTCATTGCTGCGATCGTACGTAGTTACAAATCTGTCCCGTATGTGTATTACCTTATGACGTTTTAAAACTTCCGCGCGACCAATTTTTAAAATATTGATATAATCCACTTGCGAAGGTAATACCATAGATGAAAAATGTCTTATTTTCGTTCATTCTGTTCGTTACATGCAAAAATTTTCTTGTAATACGTTTTCGTGTGAAACTGAAACCTATTACCCTATTTATAATGGATCCTTATCCGCTGCCAGTATTCAGAAAGTTAATATGGCATGTATGTATAATTAGCGCCATTCTCGAATGTACCATGAAAAATCTATCTATATATTAAATGTCATCAATATGTAGGCCTACATTACCGAAAAGATACCGTAAAACGTGCATGCAGTCTTTATTTTACCTAATGATTTTCTTTCTTATTATTTTTTTTCGGTGTATGTATTCAATAAGATTGATTTAGCGGGGAATGACGCTCCTCCCCCTAAAAAATCTTTTATATAAGGATAATAAAGAAAAGTCAGCAGTGTGTTCAAAAGTGTGTTATGAGAACCTATTTTTCCAGAAGTGTTCTAATTAAAGTTATGTCTTTGCACATCTGTAAATTTGTCAAAAAACAACTGCACATTTGCATGACCTTTTCAGCGATTCAGCCAGATCTTAAATGCGTGTGGATCCTACCGAGTTGTTCAGGATATATGCTACAATACCTTAAAAAAAAAAACTTCTTTTCGTCCTCCCCTACTTTCTCCTTGGCCACGTGGGGAAGGAGTTACCGGAGGAACATTTGATAAACGTGAGCATGCTCATCATTTCTAACAATCATTCAATAAAAAAAATCATATGACGACGGTTGAGGTAATTAAAATACAACTAGAAAAAACAAGACGTGTGGAAAGAAGTATCTCTGAAGCTTACCATTGACAAAAAAAAAATCACTCTTCTCAAAGTCTTCACACAAGTTAACTAACGTTTTCTTCCATCGTAAACGTTTGTTTACAACAACGTTTCCATTGGCCTTCGAGCACCCGGGATTTGGCTTCTTAACAGCGCGTCTTAAACAAGTCTTTTTTCATGGCCACAGGACGCTTTTCTGTAATAAGAGGTTAATGTTAAGCTTATTGGTAAGGGAATTCCGGTTCGTCACCAAAAGACAAATGTGGTAACTTCTGGTACAAGTCACAGGCTGAACCAGTTTCTCATTTACGAACCCAGGTTGCACTAGGATCACAAGATTTACCATGAGGGAGAATCGAGGAACACAATCTATAGAACTTTATAA
>NC_051404.1:19577127-19580041 GCF_015228065.2 Penaeus monodon | reverse complement strand
GGACACAGCTGCGATTTTTATTTTACAAAAGCAGTTTCAGTAACTAAGAAGCCATGGCCAAGATCATTTCCACTGTCGTGACCCGGGGCGACCTCCACGTGGTGAAGATTGACCTATGGATTGCTCAGACGAGGTAATTTCTTCACCACCGTTGTCTATAAAGTAGCATGGATGTGATGAGGTTTGTATTTTTTTTCTCTTTTTTCTTTACGGATGTGACAAACCAAATATTTGGATGAAACTTAACATAATTACTAATTTAAAATGGACATTGATTAAACGGGTATTTTCACGCCTTGTATAAAGGGGAAAACGTCGAACTCTATCATTGTTCCAAAGGACCAAATACTGCTCGCATGGATCTTGTTACAGAATCGGCGAATCGCCGACATACAAGTGTGCAAGAGCGCAGCAGAAATAAGGGATGCAGACGGACGTTGCAGTAAACCTGTATTGAACAGCCTTCCAACATCCGCCTGCTCTCCCGCCATACATGCTTGACCCTTCTCGCTCATGACTGCAATCGTCATTCCCAGCCAAGGTCGAATTCTAACGAGCGGGGCGCGAACGAGAGAAGTGGTGGTTACGCACTGGCAATTATTAAAAGGACCTCGCGCTTCCAGCCGATGAATGGAACTAAAGTAAATAGATCCACGTGGGTGAACGAAATATGAGAAATAATGAAAATCAATGAAAATGAAAGGGGAAGCGTTCTAGACTTTGAAATAAGACTAGACAGACCTGGTAAAAGAAAAATAAAGATTTAAAATAAGAGTAAAAACAGTTGAGTTTTTCTTTTACATAGTGCGTGGAAATATCTTGGTATTAACAAGAAAAAAATAGTATTTCTGAATTATATCTAAGATAATTCTCTATTCTATTAGGATACTTTTTCTTGGAGGGGGGGGGGGTTGTATGTACATATCTATAAGAATGAAAGAAGTATGAAATAACTGAAGAAAGTTTAATCTTGTATCCCCTATCATTATTTTTCTTTAACAATACATATGAATTTATTATCATATATAATCAGAACAAATTACCCATTAATATTTTACGAGGTGAACATATACATACATAGAACTCCAACAGAAATTAATAATGAAGTTTGTTCTAAACTATTTTCATTTGGAAAACGAAAACAAATTGTTTCTTCCAACAGAGGGAATATACACGTATAAAGACTAAATAGAAATAAATTAGTGAAAAGAAATGGATGGAGAAAATATCTTCATGATTACCATGAAAAAGAGAGAGAGAAAAAGTATGTAAAGCTCACCTACCGTCACGGATAAAGACAAACCCATGCTATTTAAGACCCCCCCACCCCCAAGAGTGGGAGGGTGTGGAATAGGAACGAGGTATAGCATAGGGCAGTTGCTTCTGGGGCCGCCTCCTCTTCAGACGTCAGCCGGTATTTTGTTGAGTTTTTTTCGGGGGGGGGGGGTCTGAGGTAAAACTTTAAAACATGTTATTGTAGATATTTGTAAAAAGTTTGGTGTCTTTCAAATATTGAAATAAAGGTGTTCATACTTAAAATGGTTTCAAATCATCTTCAAGCCATAGTGTAAACATTGGAACAAACTATATAATGCAAATTAATTAAAGGTTCCATGTACCTATATCAACCAGTGATATAAAACGACTAAAGAGAACGACGAAATAAATCGTGCTCTCATGTGCATCACTATGCATCATACAGGAAACGGTATTCCTAGTCACGGTTACCACACTTCACGCTACCAAACTTACCTTTACTCACTACAGTGCATACGACACCACCACTCGAGATCACAGTCTACCATTTACGAGCTGTAATTTTAGTGAAAATCGAATTTAAATGGTTTAACTGTTGAAGCTGTAAACATTGATATATCATTTTAAATATGAAGAGTTAAATGTGAATGTTTTTTTGTGTGCTTACATTAAGTTACCAAGAAACATGTTCATAATGTAAATCAAACAAAGATTTGAATAATCGTAACGATTGTTAACTTCCTAAAATAATGAAAAGTCTATATAGTGGGAGGATATAGCATGCTACACCAGTACTGTCTGTATTCAATGGACTTGATGAAGAATATACATATAAATATTTTACACGAAATATGAAATAATCAATTTTACACGATAAAACATTATATAATAAAGTACAAAACATCGACCGGACTTTAGTGCGTGCTACAGTTGCCCTATATTATTTTCAGTCCTTTTTTCAACAAATGATATTCTTTACGAAAATAATCCACAGGTGACAATGTGTTTTCGGGTTAGCATTTGAATTTAAGGATATCTGCTACAGTAGCCGAGAAAAGTTGCAACCACTGGCACCTCTTTCTCAAGGTTAGATCTGAGAAGCTCATCATTTGCGTTCACTATCGCTGATGACTTTGCTCATGATGACTTACTTCCCCAGTGTAAACGAGACGAGGTAATTTGAATCATAATGCTAGGCACATGAAAATAAGTGTTTAAAAGATATTACTTCTGAGGGTGTACATTATTCTACCAGCCTGCTAGTAGTACAACATATGCTCTTTTCTCCTTCACCAGGTAATGTCATATCAACAGTACATGTACAAATTATGCATATTTATATATGTGTATATATTGTTTAACTAAGATTTAATGGCGTGAATGGGCGGTTAAGTTAAGGAAATAATGGTTTTGGCGGTTGACTCAAGAAATGCATTACAACAGTCTAAAGATTGATTTGACCTTGAGTATTCACTTTACTCAGCTAGAGCCTAGAAACGTTTGAAACAAGGCTGCCCATTGGTCAGTGCAACTCTGGACTGTTTAAATTTACATTTATTTTTTAAGTTGTGTATTTAAGTTTGTAAATTCATTCATCGGAAATTGCACAGTTAAGATAATTACCATAGCAAATGTTAAACTGATTATAAAGCAGTAG
>NC_051404.1:19576712-19576869 GCF_015228065.2 Penaeus monodon | reverse complement strand
TAAAACCCACGTTTTAAGGTTTATAAAGTGCATGACCCCTGCATGACGTACGATCATGCAGGGGTTCTCAGTCAACCAGTTACGTAATGTCTTAAATCGCAATTTGTCATTCGCACGAAACTCGTTCCGTAAGTATTCTGAAGTATTTGTTACTTGA
>NC_051404.1:19576297-19576658 GCF_015228065.2 Penaeus monodon | reverse complement strand
ACAATTTGCTCTTTGTACATTTGTATTTTTCCGTCCAGCCTTGTTTAATTCTTTTAATTGCCTACATCTGGCACAAGTGGATTACATGCTTATTCATTTTCTCAACTTATTAAAATATTTATTAGGCATCCGTCGGTCGTTCTTACAAGCACAATTCCGAAACTGTTATACCACCTCTTATTTCGTGTTGTTTTTGACAGAAAAATATAATTTACAGGCCTCACAACAGGAAACTACCGCGGAATAGAGGCCAGTCTGATATAGGGAAGAGACATGCTTAAAAGGCCCCCACAACCTAAAACGAAAGATAATATTGCAAAGCGCTTAAGATAAAAACAACGACTTGTAACAATAGTTGTGG
>NC_051404.1:19574871-19575129 GCF_015228065.2 Penaeus monodon | reverse complement strand
ACATATCACCACAGTATCCCCCTTCCCAATTATAATAAAGCACTGTCATCCTTTAGGTATCAGGATGGCATCGGATGGAAAGTGGCTGTGGAAAACCACATCAGTGGAACAGTTCTTCACTACTTATAATGTTAGTTACCAGCTCACCCTCGCAAGCCGAGAGCCCCTTCTTGAGGATCACTTCCGTCAGGCCCTCACTCATCTCTCAAGGTAATGGAAATATGGAAAGTGAATTTTACGCTAATTTACTAACACACA
>NC_051404.1:19574519-19574597 GCF_015228065.2 Penaeus monodon | reverse complement strand
TATCTAAATTTGATTTTTCTGGTTTCCCGACTGATGCCTCTTCTTTGACCACGGCTACGGCCACTGATACTAATACCC
>NC_051404.1:19572366-19574181 GCF_015228065.2 Penaeus monodon | reverse complement strand
TACATGGTTTTCTATATTAAATTTCACAAATTAGTGGATGAGAGTTTACATTATTTTTTAAAAATGTAAAACTTAACGAAAGAAGATAATCTACAGCAGAGAGAAAAATGTTTTTAAGATGACTGCCTTCTTCAGGAAAGTGCCTTTGTTGCGGCTGTGCTATGCTCAACGGGAGGGGGAATGGTGGCTCAGGGAGATGGCTCAAGAAATAATTGACTTCGAGGTATGCCTAGTGTTTCTCCTGCGTTTCAACACAAATCTATAACTAGATCTTTTCGTTGTTTGAATAGTTACCATAACCTTGTCAAGTTTTTCCTTTAATGTGGCATATATAATTCACTTCAAATGTTTGTGACATAATTTTATTTATGCACACTAAACTGTGAAAGTAGGAATTGCAGTAGGCCTATATACTTAGTTCGTTTTTATTTCGGAAATTAATATGTGTATGTGGTACATTTAGTAGGCATATGCACAGACAGCAGTTCAGTTGGCTTTAGAAGGAAATAGTGTTTATATTTCTAAAGTGTATACCGGAATTCATTACACTGTGAACCCAGTAATCTTTAAGGAATTATCCTTCGTTTCTCAGTGTAATAGGGGACTAGGTGTCCACTGTGATGAGTTTTTTTCTCCATATATCAGCAGTTATGTGGTTTCTTTCCAGATGATCCCAGATGTGACAATAGAAGACGCTCACCAGAAATGTCTAACATACCAGTACGATATCAAAACTGGTCCTTTGTGGTTTGCTAAACTCAGGCCAGACTCGCCTTCCATGGAGGGTATGCCGGAAATGGCTGGCTTTCCTTACAGAAGTACGGTCTTCCTGGGCCTCTACCACGGCATCACAGACGGATATTCCAACATGAAGATCTGTGGATTTCTAGTACAACTTCTCGAGGGTGTAATTGCACGTAATCCCATCAACGACGAAGAGGAACTAGGCATCTGTGTATCCGGGGAAAAAACACAACAGTTGGTAGACGAGCGGTTTGCAGCTGTAAAGGCTGATAGTGAGTATAAAGAAAAGATGATGGAGGAGTTTCAGGCCAGCCAGAAATCTTGCCTCCTTTCAAGCATAATACCTGAAGGTGCAGGAGAGAAAGAGCCCAAGACTCGCATGCTGCTACGGAACCTGGACACTGATACCAGCACCGCCTTCTTCAAGCGATGTCGCGAAGAAGGGGTTACTGTTAATTCAGCCTTCACTGCTCTTGGTAGCGTTGCCATGGTCGATTTCCTGGTGGAAGGAGGTATCAACCAAGACACTTACAGAATCAGCAGTAATCATGTGGTCAATGCCCGCAGGTATTGGGGAGGCGACACTTACGATTACCTGGGGTGTCACGCCCTGCCAACGAATCCTGTGACAATGGAAACACCACGCACTGTTGGGTCGAACTTCTGGGAGTATACAAGAGAGCTACATCGCCAGTTTCAAAAGACTTTGGAATCAAGCAAGGCCATACATATTGAGGCAATGAAACAAGTTTGCCGATCTGATAATCCGGACTCTGGTGCCCTTTCTAAACAGTCACAGTTTGACTTTTGTGTGACTAACATGGGGGACGTAACGGCGCTGGTGACGGAAGGTGGGGCTCATGTGCAGGCGACCCATGTCCTCAGGGTCACGGCCATTCACCCGGTCCCCAACTTCTGGGCTCATTTTCTGCATTCCTTCCGTGGCAGGCTTATCAATGCGTTAGCTTACAGCACTGAAAACATTAATGATGAGATGGCAGAGAATTACTGCAGCAAAGTTTTCCAGCATTTGCACGATGTAATTGATATTAAAAAGTAATTGCAACTCCT
>NC_051404.1:19571986-19572324 GCF_015228065.2 Penaeus monodon | reverse complement strand
ATCTGCATGATAATTTTTTTTTATACATTTCATTACAAGTTACATATTCTAGGTTTTAGTATGTGGTCTAGTCTCTACAACAAGATCAGTGTAAAACAAGTAATATGAATCAATATTTACAACAGAATTTTATGTTGAATAAACAAATATTACCTAATAAAATGTATCCATTTCCATGCATTCGAGATGTAGCAAATCCACTTCATAGTAAGATGAAACTGAAAGCATTGAAAGTGTACCTTAGATCAAATGAAGTAAGTAGTTATTCATAGCACCATATTTTCATTAAAACGTAGTTTTTCTGCCATACACCCACTACTACTACTACTGCTTGATTC
>NC_051404.1:19569700-19571412 GCF_015228065.2 Penaeus monodon | reverse complement strand
CCGAGTTAATAACAAAGCCTAAGAAATAGCTCTATGTAGTTACCACTTTATAACATATTTTCCTTGTGGATTCTATCGAGATATTTTTTTTTTATTGTTTTCCCCATGTACTATATTTTTAGGGGAATAATTTTTTAATATTTTTTTTATGAAAATTGCCATACACACAGTTGTATTTAAATCCCCTCATTATATACCAAACATATTCATACATATTAATTTATATCTCAATAATATTTCAGAGACTGAATTCTAAACTGTTTGCAATACTGTGTTAATAATTTCACTACCCTTCTGTTATGTTAATTTTTTACGCCTTGGTTATTGTTCCGCACCGGATCTCATCACATTGTGGCTATTCGTCCGGCATGCATGCTTTTCGCACGAACACACTTTCGTGCTTGCGCAATCATCAAAACAAACATTGGCGCCATATTTTGTCTAAGTCGCCCTTGATGGGGGATAACGGATTCCTTCAAAGTTGGGAACGAATTTACAAGTTTTGCTGCCGTGGAAAATGGTTTGACGGAGATGCAAGAGAGCACTTTCACACAGTTTTACGTGAAAGATTCGAGGACTGTAGCCGCAGTTTAAGCCAATGAAAGACCATATCTTAGACTTTCCTGGGGGATTATGACCTCGAGTTCCTTGTCTCCCCTCTGCTATCACCCTCTATCTATCTCTGCTATTTATTTTCCACACGGGGACCTTTGAAAACAAATAAATATGCCGAATAATGGCAAGTTGGAGATTTTCAATTAAATGGCAAACAAAAATTGCATCCTGCAATATTGCCGGAAAAAGAGCTCTACAGGATATGTGTCCGACAGAAAATGCTGGAAAAATATCCCAACAGGTATGAGATACGACAACGAAACTCGTGTAATTGTTAGACACAATTATCGCATGAGCGCAAGGCGAGTGTGTGTTCTTGTGTGAAAGTGCTCTCTTGCAATTCGGTCAAACTCTTTTTCACGGCAGCAAAACTTGCAAATTCGTTCCCAACTTTAAAACAATCCACTGTTATCCACCATCAACGGCGAGTAAGACAAAAAAGAGAGTGTTCGTGCGCAAAGCATGCATGCCGGACGAGTAGCCACAATGTGATGAGATCCGGTGCCGTAACAATAACCACGGCGTAATTTTTACATTAATTTTACACTCCCTCCTTTGTCTAGATTTTACCTTAATGTAAGTGGTATAACAATATTTGAGGTTTAAAAAGAAACACTTTAATGATTATATATTTACTTTTAAAAATTATTACTGACATTGATTAAATAACAACTTATTTATTGAATTCCCCCATGGGTCGTGTATTGTTACACTTCACAGTTTTTTTCCTCGTACGTACACTATTGTTCTTACCTTACTTAAGGATTTTCCCGCGAGCAACTTCTCAAATTGACATTTGGGCTAATCCTTCGAGTTCACCCAATCCGTATGCCTAAATAATTTTTATATTTTCTTATCCATTACACGTATTCTCACGAGGTTTTCAATTAACTTATTATACAGTATGAGGCTTTTTCCTTCAGCAACATTCGATATTCACCCTTAACAACCGAGCTACTAACGCCTGTAATCGCTCATCAGAACTTCTAATGTATTTGCAAAACACCGTTGAAGATTGCTCCTCTCATTGTAAAATCTACGTTTACTACATGTTATAAAATTTGAGTTATATTTATAATCTACGATTTATAAAACCC
>NC_051404.1:19568500-19569458 GCF_015228065.2 Penaeus monodon | reverse complement strand
AATAACACAATCCCTTTCCATCACTTCGAATACTGTTTATTTTCCGAAAATATGGATATAGTAAAGACTATCCTTTATTTTTCGTTTTCCTTTTATACATGATTAAAAACATATTTACTCACCAGGACAGACTGAGTTAAATTTCTCTTACAAGCGATTTCAGCATTTTTAGATGCCATTATTTCACTAATTATGTGTCATACCTTGTGTATTGCATTTACCTGATTCAGGAGCTTGATATTAAACCCAATAAATATTCTGCACTTTTTATTCCTCCTTAGAAGTTGGAATCTGTCACGACAGGAGCTACAGGGAGAGCTGGCAAGTTAAGGGAAGGGAAGGAATGTGAGAGTCGAGAACCGATGTAAAGTTAATGGTATATTTCTCTGTGTTCTCTGTTTTTAGTGACTTAGAGTTGAGGTGATGTATAGTAGTATTTTCAGTATATTGTGGTAATTCCATGAAGATTGATTTTGGTGTGGTGGTTAATTTACAACGGTAAAAATTATGGCATCCGGTTGGCAATGTGCGTGATTAAGTAATAATAAATTAAACTTGCTTCAAATTCCACTTGTGTTTGCTGTGATTGAGGATGTCTTCTTGGTTAGGAAGAGGATAATGATAATCCTCTAAGATGATATAATGTTTTGTTTTTTCCCTACGTTAGCTCTGACAGTTTTTTCTCAATTATTTGGCAATAAAACGTGTTCTGAATGATGGGCTATTTTACAGTCATTTTGTTAGGGATGAAAAATAGCCTTATAAATCACTTAGTCAGTGAAAAATGCCTTGTAGCTGGCTGAGTCCTGACAGTTGTTTTAATCACTTACATGGATATATTTTTAAAAGTTTTTCGATACACAACAGCTACTCATACATAGGTGTAAATTTTTGGCAGGAGTAGGAGACAGACAGTTGTTTGCTTAAACTACCTATGCTTTTCTTGGAACAAAACAAA
>NC_051404.1:19567702-19568260 GCF_015228065.2 Penaeus monodon | reverse complement strand
TTCTCTTAATCATGATTGCATATGGGCATCCTTTTATTAATCATTTTTAACCAGATAAAAGTTTTATGTAGACAAACTGATGAGAGCAATCCATTCCAAATTGAGAATCAGTGGGCCATGAGCACAGGGAGCATGGCAGTAGTAGGCTATGGTCTTAAAAATGTGGAAAAATCTACCAAAATTGTTATAATCCTTTATTAATAAATACACTAGGACTGTAATTCTCTCATCAAACATTTATAAAGCTTTTAAAATATCAACCCAAAACCCCATAACAGTAATGAATTAGAAATTATTGATAACAGAATGATACGAGATTAAGTGTATGAGCTAGGCTAACTCAATACAATATATTTAAACATAATTTAATTTCTTTCCTTCACTTACTCTATCGGAAACCCTTTTGTGTACATTTAGGAATTCACAGACTTAGCTTATGAAAGCTTAAGATTAAAGTGCAGGAGATTAAATAGTTTAATTTTTACAGTATTTCTACTTTTAATTTATTATGTAAGCTGTCTATCTCTATCTCTTTATCTTTTTTTGCATCTTATTGTT
>NC_051404.1:19562303-19562643 GCF_015228065.2 Penaeus monodon | reverse complement strand
ATTTTATTTTATCTATATTTTTAAAATACCCCTATATTATATTTTATACACACACACACACCCCCACCCCCCCCTATATATATATATTATTTATTTAATATATAAAATTATTTTATATTTATAACACACACAAAAACCTTATTTATAATATAAAATATATATATAAAATTAAAATATATATATATTATATATATATATTATATAGGGAAATTTTAAAAATCTTTTTTGTTGATACTTTTGGGAGAAAAAACATTTTATATATATATTATAATATTTTAAAATTTATATAAATTATATATATATTATAACACAACAAAACACCCCATAAAAATTATACATT
>NC_051404.1:19547975-19548474 GCF_015228065.2 Penaeus monodon | reverse complement strand
TAGTTCACACAGGAAAAAAATAAAATTTTCCCACCAGGATATATAATGGTTCCTGAGCAAGCGGACTGAATTATATATTATATATATAACCATTATATGAATACATAAAACAAATCCAACAAAATAAAAACCATAGTTCCCCAACACCATGATAAAATATAATTTTCCCAACACCAGGATATATAAAGGTTCCCGAGCGTGCGGCGAGATGGCAGCACCGTCGCCTCACTCGGCCTGTCTCTTCAGTCACCCTTTGCACGTGTTAGGAGGAAGGTGTGTCAGTGCGGCGCTGGCGGATCGCTGTCCATTTTCCTACCCTTCTCGTGGATCTATTTGCTCTCCTAAAGACTTCTCTCAGTGGGAAAGTGATGGTAGCATCGGTAACCGCAAGCGAGGAGACACCGTGAGGGAATATTGACCCTTGAGACGTATAAAGGGATTTTAACAGCTATCGTCTGCTGGTGGTCGTCCTCTCAGCTGATTTCGACAGGTCTGTACT
>NC_051404.1:19547151-19547938 GCF_015228065.2 Penaeus monodon | reverse complement strand
TCATAATGCTAGGGTCAGAATACCAGAAAATAGTAATGTCTGAAAATAGTAATGTGTTGGCCTCCAGAGCAGCATTACTCAATGTTGTGTGAACGTGAAAGGTGAAAAAATCGGGGATGTTTAGTTATAGCTGTGTAATTCTTTTTTGATTGGCGTATATAAGTGATTTTTGAATGACCACGATATATGTATATGTTGTATGATTTTGTATGTTTCTTTTTGAGTGGCGTATAGAAATATTTTTTCAGTGACCGCGTTGCATGCTTATTTTTATTATGTATTTTTGTCGTCTTTCGAGCGATTCCAGCTTTCATTTCCGCCGCAAGCTTAAAAATACGATATTGCTGCTTATAACACGAGAGGACATAATGAATCTAGGAAAGTTGGGAAAAACGAGGTAACGAAGTAAATATACCAGTAAATTTCGTTACAGTTACTTAATCAAATTATATATCGAGGCTTGTTTAGCACAGCTCGGGACAAAAGCACACGTGAAAAGCATTATTCTTGGACGACACTACACCTTGATTCCGCGTGTATATCAAACGCGGCCTTACTCCAAGTAACATTCAGTAATACAATACACTGATTATCCTCCCCCCCCCCACATGAAATGAAAACACTTTAATTGAATTTCAGACATCCTCCTCTCTGTCCAGAGAATGCTAACATTAATTATTCTTGGGCTCTAGATGAATTATTCCAGTACGTACAACATTGGTAATCATTGACGCCATTTAGCTCGGGATGTTTTAACTTAAGACGGTAGTTGGTGTTATGACTGGGA
>NC_051404.1:19546510-19547127 GCF_015228065.2 Penaeus monodon | reverse complement strand
CTAGTATCTTTATATAAACTTGGCAACGGCGCTGATAATGTTCTGTGAAATAGCGAGTTTTAGATTTTTTTATATATCGACTGTTAGGTGTCTGATCCAATAATACCAAGATTTTTTGTGGTGTGTGAAAGCTCTCCCTTTGCCAAGGGTAGACAGTAGATTTAAATATAACCTCAGAATGATAGAACACTTGTGTAATACGGCGAGAAAGGCTGACCGTGATGGTACTATTATTTTTATAATTATTTTCTCGAATCTTTTTTTTTTGGGGGGGGTAATTTACCTCGAATTAATGTGTCTTTGATAAAGGTAATTGCAATTCCTTCATGTATTTAGGACTATAGTTTAAGAGATCCTTCCTGGTCACGACGGAAATAACTGTTTCTATTTAGCCTGCGTGTACGTGGAAATGCTGTCCTCTCGATCCAAAGACATGGCGCGCGAGTGAACCCATTTCCAAGTACTACGTTAGTCCGTATCTTTGTAGCTGTTGTTTTCATCATAGAACCTTTATCTACAACCAGGGTCATTAGAGGTGATGTCGGAGAGAGAAACCACAACATGGTATGCTCGCTCACTTACTTGGGTGCACCCCCACACCCGCACTTGCTCTCGCT
>NC_051404.1:19545343-19545474 GCF_015228065.2 Penaeus monodon | reverse complement strand
CGGCAATTCACATCCAAGAGGTTTCGAACGAATGACGTCACTCGAGGGGGACGGGCGGATGGCAGTGAACAGATTCGGCGAGAGTTGGGGTCGGGTCTGTGCGTCGAATTTCCTCTGCGGTAAACACGGGT
>NC_051404.1:19542869-19545171 GCF_015228065.2 Penaeus monodon | reverse complement strand
CTGGCATAATTGGAGGGTTGTGATTGGCTGGAGATTGTGATCTTGGTGGGGGTGGGGTGGGGGCTCATGTGTTTTGTAAATTGCACCCCCCTTTTCCCCTCTATGAAATGTTGAGAATTCGTTCGAAATTTTGATTTTTTAAAAATGATTCCAATACAGTGTTACGTTAATACATGTACTTATCTGCAAATTATTTAATAGGAAAATTTCTAACTCAACGCCAGCATCCTCAAGAAATTAATAATCAGCTGCAGAAAAATCCAAATTGAAAATCTTTGTTCGTAGTGGTCGAAGGAGGCAGCTGCACAGGTGACCCGGGGCAAATTACGAAATGTTGATAAGGGCGGTTTTTGTCTGTGACGTCACGCTGATTAACCTCGGTACGCGAGCACCGAAAAAGCGAGCGATTTGCACTTTTGTTCTAATGTATTGAGGACATTTGTCAAGACATTAAAGAAAACGGAATGAATTTGGTAGTAGAATTAGGCTACATATATATAAAGATTTTTATCGTAAGGAATGAAAATCTTATCAAATCTCGTTTATCAGAGATTTGTTCATGTTTTGTTAAGTAATAGACGCAGTCTCATCTCCCGTCTTCCCTGCTGATTACGTGAACGGCAGCAGCCTTCCGAGCGCCACGACGCTGCATGGTACGGAAAGGGTCCTGGGTGTCATACAAGGGCAAATCTGGAACATCCCCGCCCATTACTCACGCGCGCATGGCCACCATACCGTCGTGAATGGAAGTGCAGTGTTCCTGTCTGCTTTTGAGACCCGTAGCATGTGGTTACTGATCCTTTTTTATGGCATTCATTGTCCCCCATTGATGGGTAGGATAATGTATGACATTTTTTAAATAGGTGTCTTGGTTGTCTTTTTTTTCTGTTAATCTGTTGCGTGTTCATGATGCTCCTCCGGCGTCACGGGATCGCGTCGAGGCCCGGAAGTAGAGGAGAGGCGAGGTTAATTAAGTGCGCCAGGACGTTGCGTTGTTAATTTCCAGGGCACATCGCCCTCGGTTGGTGTAATTTCGGATGGGCCTGCAGTGTAATGGTTGATGTTTATATTCTTTTCTGTGAATCGGATCGCCAGGTGCTGGTATACGGACGGTTGGCCAAATGATATAGCCTATTTAGTGGTCGTTAAGAGCCACGATAGACCATATTATACGTTGCTATAGGAAGAGACGAAAGCCTCTAAAAATATTGTTTTTCTCTAGTGTCGCCCCTTCCCCTTCTAACTCGCACGCTCAGTCATAACAAAGGCTCGTGGAAGACGAGATTCTGTCGTCTCCGCGAGATCGCTGACAGAAAGACTCCATGTGCGCATCTCCTCTTTGCCCTTGAGGCCTTTAGAACGACGTGAATTAGGAGCATTAGGCTGAAAGGACTCCGCCAGGACCTTGGAATGGCAATGAAAACTGCCAAGATCATGGCGCCTCGCCCTGCATTGAGCAACGAAGAAGAAAATTGTCTTCAGGTGGCTGAATTCTCGGTAAGGATAATTTCCTCTGCAGTGGGAGGGCAGGAGTCAGGTTTGGCTTCTCGAGGCGGAGGGAAGAGTGCCAGTCGGAGCACGTAGCTACTGCATGTGCAGGAGCGCCTGACCTGAGTCATGCAGGCGGCAGTTCCACCGCCGGCCACGGGCAAGAACTGCGGCGGAATTTTCCCCTGCGAGCGAGGCCGTGAGAGAATCCTCCAAAGAGTTCCCCAGGATTGAGCCTTCGAGTCGCAGCGTTTAAGGGTGGCGGCATCAGCGGCAACAAAAATAACACATCCAAGATAAACATGATCACAGCCGATAAAATCTCTTTAGCGAGACGAAAGTGTATGAATTTTAATGCTAACGTTGATTATATGCACTTGGTTTCGAGTTTGCGAAAGCTTTCATTATTCAATACACGCCGTGTTGCCGCTCCCTTTGTGAGATCACGCGGAGTTATTAGGTTCCCCTCATCGCAGGCTGGGTCGATGACCTGAGATTGTATTGGCAGTGTGAGGAGGCCCAGCCATGATGAATGACCGAGGAGGCTGCAATTACCTCTTGCGCTCTTGCACACCCCAGGCTTTAGGCCAATCCCGCCGGCCTCGTGGGGCTCGCCGACGAAAGGGCGCTGTGCTTGTTCGCCTCTTTCGACGGCCACACGTGTATTAGCCTGCGGTGTGTTCTGTCAGGATTTTTTTTTCCGTAATGTTGAGTTCGGGAATATTGGAGGCAGTCTGAGGGGAGGAAGTTGGGGGCTTTCGAGCAACATGTGCAATTTATCTATTGTGTTGTGACAGGAGTTCATACACGTTAG
>NC_051404.1:19542568-19542695 GCF_015228065.2 Penaeus monodon | reverse complement strand
TGTGATGGGGGAATAAAAGGATATTAAGGTAAACGAGGAGCAAGAGGTTGGAGGGGGAGCATAATGATGACAATGATAAGGGATATGGGGGAGATGAGGGAGAAAAACAGGGAAGAAACAACGTGGC
>NC_051404.1:19542226-19542505 GCF_015228065.2 Penaeus monodon | reverse complement strand
AATGACTTCCCTCGCGTCTGAAATGTTTGAAATGCTGGATCTCCAACCGACGCCTCTGCTCCACGTGATCCATGGTCGAGACACGTGTATGATAGTAAGACCTCATGACACGACGTTTCTGGTTCTGGGATTTCCTTTTTGTGTTTATGCCACCGTTCAGATTTCTTTAAATATTTCCGCGCTTATTTATCTGTCTTTTTAATTGAATATTGCAATTCTTGATAGAGGTAGGCCTACGCAAGCACGGTATGTAAGGTGAGCCACGCGATGTGATGTGTT
>NC_051404.1:19542073-19542183 GCF_015228065.2 Penaeus monodon | reverse complement strand
TCGTGTTGAACCATTAATTCTGTGTCTCAAGTATGTCGTTTGATTTTACTTTCACTGGAGAGTGAGGCGTGTTACTTGGGTCTCCCGTCGTCTTTACTTGTTCAAGGTGA
>NC_051404.1:19541315-19542014 GCF_015228065.2 Penaeus monodon | reverse complement strand
GCTACGGAGTGGATCTACGTGGTTATTACTCTTAAGGATTTTTTTCCTCCGTTATCCAAAGATTTTTATTTCGAAATATTGTGTGTATCGTGGATTTAATATTTTGTGATTTGTTTTATGTATTGAGGAAGGTTATCCATAATCTGAAATTCAAAAGTACTATGACTAATGGAGTTAAAACAATGATATCTCTCGACGTAAAAAAGGCTACAGCGACAGCCGACTCAGTGAAGGAGAGAGACGCAGATAAGGAAATGGTTCGACTGTACCTTTTTATATCCAGCTGATAAAGCTCGCTTAATGCGCAGCTGGTATTTCCCGTTCTGTAGGAAAATCAGTTGTTAATGTTCTTGTCGAGTTCGTTGTCTCGTGCCTGGGGACTCCGTGGCCGCATTTCCGCCGGGGGTGTCTATTCTAAATGGGATTGTATTTGGATAAGAATTTGTACTTATAGAGTTTTTTAAAGGATTGTAGGCCTATGGGGTAAAAAAGCCGGTGGTTTTGATACATATTGATTAGGATGTATGGGTTAGGCTCCGTGCTTTAGAGTATTTTTTTGTGGGATATTCTAAAGGAGCTTTCTTCATGTAGGAAAAAAACATTTTTTAGGTATATAGTTTTTTTCTCGATTCTGGTCAGTTTATACTATGATCTATGATATTGTTTTCTTCGATCTTTGTTACTTTGTAATGTAGTCCA
>NC_051404.1:19540889-19541269 GCF_015228065.2 Penaeus monodon | reverse complement strand
CATTTAACGAGGACCAAATGAAGCGACGCGATACTGCCCGTGGTGAGACGAGACTACGACTCATTTCCCGTTTACGTAAAAAAAAAAAATCAAGTTATTTTGACAGGGATGGGCGGGAGAGGGGGGGGGTGTTCTGCCGACATGCCTACGCAATGTTTTTTTTCCCTTACTGTTTTTTTTCTTCTTCCCGCAAAGCCTTATGTCACGGCCGTAAGAGGGAGGGAAGCGCACCAGAGAGGATGAAGGAAGGGTGGCAGCTACATTGCGGGGTTTCATTCACGTTGTGCGTGCATACTCTCTGCCTTGAGTGTCCGTTAGTATTGCCTCGTGTCTTGTGTCTGAGAATCTGCCTGTTTGTAAGTCTAACTGTTGCGCGCATG
>NC_051404.1:19540482-19540790 GCF_015228065.2 Penaeus monodon | reverse complement strand
CCTGTCTGGGCATTAGACTTACGATGTATTCTTTGTATAAGGAATATATGTTCACTCGACTATCCAAAAGTAGACTATGTAGATCCATCGTTGATGTTTGTGTTGATAATTGCATGTAATGATATAATGGCTTCTTTGGCATGACTAAGAATCCGATCGGTGTGGTAATAAATTACAGTATTGTTTCTGTGGTAGGTCAGTATTGTAACATCATTGTTAACGAGGGAAAATGAGAATGAATGTAAACGGGTATTGATTTATGATGGTTATTCACACGCATGCACACGCGCACACGTATGCACACGCGT
>NC_051404.1:19540167-19540324 GCF_015228065.2 Penaeus monodon | reverse complement strand
GTTTACAGCTACTGTTACTTATATGGCATTATTATATTCTGGCGTTAAGAGCTGAAATCTATAACAGCGCGAGTGATCCTGTTAACAGAAGCCGGGAATCAAGGATTTAGTGCGGAGTGTTCACATGTTTATAAGTGTGTGTTTGGGGAAGTAAACC
>NC_051404.1:19539864-19539992 GCF_015228065.2 Penaeus monodon | reverse complement strand
GATCTAGGTTGAGGAGGAGTAAATGGAGGCGACCAGGGCTTAAACAAACTAACATCCATGTGTCAGTACCTGGGGGGGGGGGGGGAGAAGAGGGTGAAGGGGAAGAGAGGTTCCTCCGCAGTGCTCTA
>NC_051404.1:19539227-19539513 GCF_015228065.2 Penaeus monodon | reverse complement strand
CAAGAGAGGCAAGCGAGTAGGAGGGCGCGGGTCGTATCCTCAGAACAAATACATGGCGCAGATGAGGAGAGGAAGAGAGGCAAGGGATAGGATTGGCAGGCTCTCTCACTCGCACTTCCTGGTGCCTGAGGAACCCCCCCTCGTTGCGTGAGGCAGGAATAGACAGCGTGAGGAAAAGGCCAGGTTGAGGGAAAAGTAGCCTGAGGAAATGTGGAGAGTGGATGCTTGGGAGAAGTCGTTGCGTCGCGTGGGGATAGGTGGCTTAGGTCCGCGATTTGGGTTATAT
>NC_051404.1:19538930-19539186 GCF_015228065.2 Penaeus monodon | reverse complement strand
CAAGGAAGTGATGTTGGGTGTGTGGAAGTAGTTTACCGGTGTTGTAGGGTGCGAGGGTAGACTTGGCGGCGAGTTCGAGTTCATTATCATTCTCCCTCCTTCTTCCTCGCTCTTCTTCCCTCCCATCCTCTCCCCTTCTCTGCTCTCCTCTCTTCTCCTCTCCTCTTCTCTTCTCTTCTCTCTTCTCTTCTCTTCTCTCCTTTCCTTTTCTCCCCTTATCTCCTCTCCTCTCCACTCCCCTTCTCCCCCCCCCCCC
>NC_051404.1:19538370-19538901 GCF_015228065.2 Penaeus monodon | reverse complement strand
CCCCTCCTCCCTCCCTCCCTCCCTCCCTCCTCCCTCCCTCCTCCCTCCCTCCCTCCTCCCCTCCCTCCCTCCCTCCCTCCCTCCCTCCCTCCCTCCCTCCCTCCCTCCCTCCCTCCCTCCCTTTCTCTCTCCCTCCCTCCCTCCCTCCCTCTCTCTACTTTTATATATATAGGTTTACACAAATGCTCATAAAGGCCCATTCGCTTCCATCATAGACCTACCTTTTCACTCTAATTATTTCCTGCTTCCCCTCCTTTCCTTTTTTATTCCTTCCATCTGCTCCTCGAAGTAGGCCAGGAGACCCACATACTACCGGCGCCGCTCGTCAAATATGAAAAGGATCGATTACTGGCCTAGGCACGGTGCCCCTCGTGGTACAGGCCGCCCCATGGTCGGGGTGTCCGTGGATGGGGGCCGTGTCCAAGGTGTTGCTCTTGTGATTTTTCTGTTTACTTACTTAGAGTGTGTGCGTGTGTAATGCGCGTGGATGAACGTAGGGCCTTGGTATATTTATATTTTCTGACATTTGTT
>NC_051404.1:19538017-19538264 GCF_015228065.2 Penaeus monodon | reverse complement strand
GCATCTATCCACTAATCTGTATGTGCATGGATGGGCTTTTTTCTTGTCTGTTTCTTTGTTACTCTTTATATCTTTATTTCCTTCTCTTATTTCCTTTTCCCCTTCTACTTCGCTCAGAACAGGGTGATTGCCCTCTTAGTTGTGCTTTTTATAATTTGTCAGCTTTACTAAGTGGGACATCGCTCGTCCAGCCTCTTGGCATGGCGTGCTGGCCTCGTCGTGTGCAAGATCAAAATTCCTCGCCACG
>NC_051404.1:19537526-19537832 GCF_015228065.2 Penaeus monodon | reverse complement strand
CATACGTTCACTTTCCCGCTGGCCTAGATTTATGTGGATATGTGGATTGCGTTGTCCTGTGCTTGGTGGTCTGGTATTTCCCATGAAATTATAACGGTGTGGGATGCGTGTCCATCGATTAAAATAGCCTCCTTGGCCAGATGATGGAGAGGAACGGTGATATCGGTGTTGTATTTGAATATGGATGTTGTTATATATAATATTTACGATTTTCACCGTGATAGAGCAAGATTGATATCTCACGTTATCGCTGCTTGTAATTTTCGGTGCGTGTGCTTATATCTCTCTTGTTGGATGTTATCGCTA
>NC_051404.1:19536963-19537486 GCF_015228065.2 Penaeus monodon | reverse complement strand
GACGGAATGGTATTTGCAGACGTGTTTTGTTTTCATATTTTCGAGGCGTTTGTCCCTACGAAGGGCGCCGACGAGCATCATCATAATAATGTGGGAAATTCAGGGAAATCATAATAATAAAAATGCAGAGAATATCATCATGATGAAAATGACAAAGAAAATCATCATAATTAAATAGAGAAAAAACATCAAAATGAAACAGCTAAGAAAATTCTCATGATATAAATAAAAAAATCATCATAATTGAATAATAATGCTGAGAAAATCACCATAATTAGCATGCAGAGAAAAATCACGATGATAACGAAGTGGCTGCTGTTGCTAAGTAGTGCTTAACACAGTTGGCAACTGCGCTGATCGTTGCCACGCGGTGATCACGTGTTTTGCATTTCCCCTTGAGACGCATTGGGATGTTGGGGGATAGAGGGGAAGGGGAGGGGGTTGTAGGCGGTACTACTGTCCTTGTTGTTGTTGTTTACTTCCGTGACTCATTTCCTGGTATTCTGGTTGAGGATTGTGACTT
>NC_051404.1:19536636-19536929 GCF_015228065.2 Penaeus monodon | reverse complement strand
AAACTTGAGAGAAAGGAGAGGAAGAGTATAGAGGGAGAAGGGTGTGTGGGTGCTTATGATTATTAAGCGATTAGGAGTGTGTGTTTGTCTTAGACGCGTAAAGGGCGGGATAAAAGAAAATGTCAGACGTTATTGAGGGTTGTAGTAACAAGGGCGGGATAAAGGTGAAATGGCAGCTAGTCGGTCACGTGCGTAAATGACCTTGTTAGCTAGGTCATTTGCGACAGCGGAGACCTGGATTACCAGTAGTGGATAATCGTATAGTTTTAAAGATGTAGATATTGTGTTTGTGG
>NC_051404.1:19536283-19536575 GCF_015228065.2 Penaeus monodon | reverse complement strand
GTAATTATTAGGTTTTGGAGAGTGTAAGTGGCGGTAGAAAGTGTAAGTTTCGGTATTAGAGGTTTTGTTAGTCGGTTGATATGTAGTGTGATGCTTCGGGTAAATGAGTCATGCATGGATCATTGCTCTTGTCATTGGTTAAACTTCCGTTTAACCAATGACAACACAAACACAAAAAAAACATACACACAATTTCACCAACCTCTTCATAATTAACCCAACACCTTCATCACCACGACAATCGACACACCAAAGCACATACCAGTTCCACACCCCCCCCCTAGTGCATGAA
>NC_051404.1:19536113-19536250 GCF_015228065.2 Penaeus monodon | reverse complement strand
CAGTGCATGAACCATCCACTGCATGCCCCCCACCCCCCAGTGCATGAACCAAGTGTCAACAAGCACTTTGACCAGCCTGCATACCCACCACCTTCCCGCCGCACACACAAGGCCATGCTATCAATAATGCCCAATGA
>NC_051404.1:19536010-19536081 GCF_015228065.2 Penaeus monodon | reverse complement strand
CAAGCGGGCACGTGCATGGATCGATCACTTACATTTGTTTTCTTCTTTGGTGCTGTTGGGGTTTATCTTCG
>NC_051404.1:19535903-19535967 GCF_015228065.2 Penaeus monodon | reverse complement strand
CTTTCGTCTCAATGCTAGTCTCGTTGGAGTCGGTGAAAAAAAATTAGGGACTGACTTGACTGGG
>NC_051404.1:19535161-19535233 GCF_015228065.2 Penaeus monodon | reverse complement strand
ACCCACATTTAATTCCAAGAAAACCGGACTCCCCCCCCCCCCCCCTGTTACTCGCGAGCATAGCGGGACCCG
>NC_051404.1:19534983-19535136 GCF_015228065.2 Penaeus monodon | reverse complement strand
TGAGGGAAGCAGAAGCAGGTTGCGGTTTCGAAAACTCGTTCGTTCGTTTTCGCAAGCGTTCACCTCGAGAGGGAAACCGCTGGACTTCGTTATATCCGAGGCCACTGCTCATTACAGTCGCACCCGCCTTTGCGCCGCCCACTGGCACTCTCC
>NC_051404.1:19534729-19534803 GCF_015228065.2 Penaeus monodon | reverse complement strand
CCCGTCGTATTTGTCTGTGCAACACCAAGAAGGATTTCCTATAAAAGGCTTTATGCAGGAGCGGATGTTCTGTT
>NC_051404.1:19534519-19534687 GCF_015228065.2 Penaeus monodon | reverse complement strand
CGTACTTTTCTCTCCGATATTTGCTTCTCATCTTCTCGTTACTGAATTTTGCAACATGATGGCTTGCAAGTTTGGACAAACAGTCTCCAACTCGTGGGGAAAAAAACGTCTTTGAGGGTAATTTCTGCAAAATACGAATACTAAATTTGAATTCCAATTTACAGATGT
>NC_051404.1:19534202-19534323 GCF_015228065.2 Penaeus monodon | reverse complement strand
CATCGCATTGCCTCAGCTGACGCGGAAATTTTGCAGAGATTATGGTAATTGATCTCATTAGTATGCGGTACATTTAGGTGTTGCAGGATGGATATTTTTAATCTCGTTGCGAAATGTGTGA
>NC_051404.1:19533791-19533975 GCF_015228065.2 Penaeus monodon | reverse complement strand
CTCGAGGCGGGAAAGGGAGGCGAGAATCACGCCCTTGGTGACGGGTTGGAAGGGCCTGCTAACGGGAGGAGGAGCGCCGGGGCGTGCCTGAGACGTCGGCTGCGGCACGTCCTGGCCGTTGCGCGAGAAGGGATTAGCTCCTGGCGACGGGGCTCTCGCTCTCGATTTCCCGATCTTGATTTCT
>NC_051404.1:19533137-19533626 GCF_015228065.2 Penaeus monodon | reverse complement strand
GGTGTCTATCCACGTACAGTCTCCGAAGCCGGTGGACGTGTTACACGGTTTGGATGTAGAGGATGATACAGATATCTATAGTTTGTAAGTGTGCGCACGGATTTTACGTGAATTGCGATGTGTTCTTGGGGATTTGCACAAGGACTGGCCAAGGCTCCAGGCATCGCCCCCCCCCCTTTACCCCAGCAAACCAGACACCAGCTGCGTGTGTGTGATGGAAGAAAATGACGGGCCATTCATGAGCAGGCCGGTCGGGGGCCACCTGCCACTGCCCTGCTCACGCCACCCGGGCTACCAGCTTCCTCTCAGCTGACAGTGATATGACCCCCTGTCTGGCCACTTGATATGGTTCCCGCCGAGTTCAATTGATGTGAATAGCATCGGGCTAACTGACATGGCCGACTTCGCCCCAGCTGACATGACACCGCGTCGGGCCCGGCCGGTGGACGCGCACAATGAACGCCTACTTGGGGTGCTACTAGCAGGCTA
>NC_051404.1:19532584-19532968 GCF_015228065.2 Penaeus monodon | reverse complement strand
GCCCGACATCTCTTCCGGGGCGCCCCGTTCGTGAATAATGCATTTTCGTCGTCCATCTGCCTCGCGATATTTGGGTCGAGGGTAAAGCCTAAGTATATCCCATCGGGGTGACAAGTGTTCGCGTACATCTGTGGCCTTGCTGGTTGGTAGGGCGTGTCAGGTGTGTCACATTTGTGGGTCTGAATTTACGTGGTTATTGTATATTTATTGACATGGTTATTGGGGGGGGGGTTATGTAGGTAGAACAATTAATTTTTTTCTTCTTCTTCTATTGGGTATTCTTAAAAGCCGTCTCAAGAATAGGAGAAATACCCGTTATACCTCTGCTAATTGACCAGTGCCTTGTTACTAATCCCCGGAACTTTGCTCCCAACTTTCTTACAG
>NC_051404.1:19532109-19532270 GCF_015228065.2 Penaeus monodon | reverse complement strand
TTAAGAAAACAATAAATTAGAATCTACTTTCCCTGTGATTGCAGATGGTGTTGCCATCTCGGTGGGCAGCGGTATGGTAGGCGGGAGCTCTTCCTTCGCCGTGGGAGGGGCGGACCAAAACGCCCTCGACTATGGACCGCCCACACGCCAGCCTGTCAGTT
>NC_051404.1:19531862-19532066 GCF_015228065.2 Penaeus monodon | reverse complement strand
GGCTTCCTCCTCTCCTTCCAGCCAGCCCGATCTGCCCCACGTGGCGGGCGAGACCCTAGGCGAGGCGCTCTACACCTCCATCAGGACCTTCTACGAGAGGATGACCAACTACACCAACTCGTGCCAGGCGAACTGCTCCGGGCGGGGCGAGTGCCTCAACGGAACGTGCTTCTGCCTGGTGAGCAGGGGAGGGCGTTGGGGGTG
>NC_051404.1:19530442-19530520 GCF_015228065.2 Penaeus monodon | reverse complement strand
TGCACACCTGTAATTCCTGTGATGAGTCATGAGGGGGAAAAACACATGTTTCGCAGTTGCAGATGTTCTGAATTCCGT
>NC_051404.1:19529652-19529851 GCF_015228065.2 Penaeus monodon | reverse complement strand
AGCCGCGTGCTTTCCCCGGGGCCCGAGGCGAGGGAAAGGCCGCAGTGCAGGAAGCGGGTCCTCGGCAGCACGTCAAGGAGGAGGATTGGGGAAGGACTCGTTTTTTTTTTTTTATAAGGAGGAGTTTCGGAGTTGGAAAAGGGGAGAGTGGGGAGGGGGTGGATGAGGGAGGGGGGGGGAGGGGGAGAGGGGAGGGGGG
>NC_051404.1:19529083-19529229 GCF_015228065.2 Penaeus monodon | reverse complement strand
CAGGACGCCTCCTTACCTAACCTTGTTTTGCCTCTCGAACTGCCTTCGTCACGAGAAAGTATGGCGAAAGTCTCTGTAATGATTGCAACATTTTCTTACCCCCTTTCTTCTTCTTCTTAATAAGTTGCCCAATGTTCAATTACCTT
>NC_051404.1:19528922-19529049 GCF_015228065.2 Penaeus monodon | reverse complement strand
GATCCCCCCCCCCGTCCTTATTCACTCTCGCCCCCCCCCCCCAGCTGAGTCCTGTTATGAGCTCACCCTAACGTGCATACACTCACAACCAAACGCACACACGCTTACGCCCTGACGCGCGCGCGCG
>NC_051404.1:19528259-19528779 GCF_015228065.2 Penaeus monodon | reverse complement strand
TCTATCCTAACGCACACTCTTTCCCCCATCGCGCGCGCGCCCCCAAACGCACGCACGCCCACCCTAACGCACGCTCCTTCGCCCACCCGCAGGTGCAGTACGAGGGAGACACCTGCCGGGACCCCAACCTGGCCTACTTCATCAGCTTCGCCACGGTCTTCTACCTGATCGCGGCGGTGAGTCTGGCGCAGCTGGTGGTCTGCGTGCGCTCCGAGTACACTAAGCTGAAGACGCCCTCCCTGAGACGCGCCTGCAGGGTCACCACGCAGAAGATGCTCTACGTCATCACCTTCGTCGCCGCCACCTTGCGAGGGGCCTACTTCTCGTCTCCGGTGAGGAACTGCGGGGGTTGTGTTGGGGGAGGGGGGGAGGGGTTAGAGGGGAACTGAAGGGGGATTAAGAGGGTTTGGGGGTTGAGGAAGCGGAGGAGAAAAGAAAAAGAAATAGAAAAAGGGAATGGGTGGAAAAGAAAGAGGTGCCGTGGGGTTTATGGAGGCTGGGGGTGGAGTGGGGTCGAAGG
>NC_051404.1:19527331-19527797 GCF_015228065.2 Penaeus monodon | reverse complement strand
AACCATACTTGGAGGGTATGATCGGACGCAGGGTAACTAGCACACCTGATGAACTCTATGACGTCATCTCTTGAGCTTCCAATTGGAATAACAATAAAGAAGCATTTTTGTTTCCTCTTGTGTCTATTGTTTGCAAGTCGAGCATCTGTTCGACCCGTTCTTTTATTTTGCTCACATTTTTTCTTCTTTTTTCGTGGCCTATCCACTTTCATAACCGTTTTGTTCAACATCGTAATGATTTCATTTTTTTCCTTCTACTTCCAGGCCAACATGGACCTCAACATCGCGCCCTCCTTCATGAGTGCTTTTTACCCCATTATCCTCACCGCGGGTTCACTCATCGTCTGCTTCTGGGCCGAGGTGAGTAGCGGCTGTGGTGTGAAGGGTACTTTTTTCCACTACTCGTCGGGGGCACGGCGGGCATAAGGCCAGTTGGAGCACCGGGGGGTGAGTTTTTCTGTGTGGG
>NC_051404.1:19526989-19527162 GCF_015228065.2 Penaeus monodon | reverse complement strand
T
Organism: Penaeus monodon; assembly: GCF_015228065.2. Classification (NCBI taxonomy): domain Eukaryota; kingdom Metazoa; phylum Arthropoda; class Malacostraca; order Decapoda; family Penaeidae; genus Penaeus; species Penaeus monodon. The sequence goes on along the minus strand of NC_051404.1, from coordinate 19,527,161 downwards.
GGGAGGAGAGGATGGACGGGCGGATAGACGGGGAAACGAACTGGGTGAGTGAGATTTTACTGATAAGAGACCAGGAAATATTACCAGCAGATAACAACCTCAAGTAGTCCTTATAATCGACGCCTAGTAAAGAAATTAGTACAAAAATAAAGAAGAGATAACCTTTGATTAC
>NC_051404.1:19526761-19526945 GCF_015228065.2 Penaeus monodon | reverse complement strand
ATGGGGGTCTCGCAAAGGCCAGGAGCCACACAAAGCGAGTGTTGCGCCAGCAGTAAAACGTCATGAGTGCGACAAATGGCAAAGGAGGTCAATTGAGGTCAAAGGAGGTCATCGGCCTCGCTCGCGGTGGTGGCACTTTGGATGCTTGGCCTTGACCGGGGCCAGCCGATCCTTTAGGACACGA
>NC_051404.1:19525716-19526411 GCF_015228065.2 Penaeus monodon | reverse complement strand
AGGAGAATGAGAGGGAATGAGGGAGAGAAAGATTGGGAGCGGTGTTGCAAACGGTACTCAACCAGATGTCTAATTATTATCTTGCCATGTTATATATATTTTTTCTTTCATTTGCATGATATCAGTGTGTCGAATAGCCATGTCAGTCGAGCATTTTTGCGCCATCGATCGCGTCTGCACTAGAGTGGAGGGGGCAAGGGGCAAGGGGGGGAGGGGGGGAGGACAGCGTTTATGATCAATAATTTTCTCTCATGTTCTGTGTGCGACATTGAGTTTCATTACACAACATCCGCTAATATTTTTTATGTGTGTGAAAGTGTGGTTGTTAAGTTCTACGTATGTTCACTTGTTATTGTTCTTTATATGAGGTAAAAAAAAATGTTTATTTATCTGTGACAAAAATTGATTATTGCGGTTGTTACCTGAAAATATAGGATCACTTAGAGAGAGATCATAGGTTCACTTGAAGAGAAAAAATAGGTTTAATTATTAAATTCACTTATAAAAAATAGGAAAAAATGGGTTCATTGATTAGGTTCACTCAGTGAGATAAAATAGGTTCACTTATTGTAACGGAGAGAAAGGACAAATGATTTTAATGAAAGCGGTGGAAAAAAGGCAGTTGCGACGATGAAAGGTGGAAGAGAAGCTTGATGAATGCTGGAGACAGGGAGATGACTGGAGGGAGTGTGCTG
>NC_051404.1:19524726-19525034 GCF_015228065.2 Penaeus monodon | reverse complement strand
TTCAGTGTGATAACTTTGGCCTATTTTAATTTATTCTGGATTTTATATTCAGGTCGCAGACTGTCTTTACAAATCATCTACCATATTATTTATTTACTTTTTTGTGGCCTTCACACTATCTGTTATTTAGGCCTAATTAGCTTTTATCTGGAACAAAGTCATACTAAATCATTAGGTTTATCTGCTTTCGTCAAGGCCATGTTATCGGGGCCTCAAGCTTTCTCATATTTTTTCCATATAATACTGGTGATAATGAGGGTGATAAGTGAATAAGAGTGTTTTTCTTTTTATCTCTTTTTATTAGTGGT
>NC_051404.1:19524534-19524641 GCF_015228065.2 Penaeus monodon | reverse complement strand
TCCATAACTGGGATGATAAAGATAATCATCAGTTACTAATAATATTTACGTGAATTCTTACGATGGTAAAATTAATAACACAAAACTCACCATGTTTAAACGCTGGA
>NC_051404.1:19524241-19524504 GCF_015228065.2 Penaeus monodon | reverse complement strand
GGGGGGGGGGGGGGGTTAAAATGGCATGTCCGATTTTGTTATCACAAATCAGTCAGAGAGGAATCTCACTCTTATGGGTCTGAGGCAGTGACTTAGCAATTAACGGCAACGTGGCAGGCGGCAGACGATAAGTAACTGGGCAACACCTGAGTCAGCGGCGGTGTTGACGAGGCATCGAGAGAGATTGACTCGGGCCTGAAGTAAACACGGGGCGAGAATGCCCTTCGCTCGTCCTTCGTGTAATTAGTGTGACATGGGCGAAT
>NC_051404.1:19523909-19524063 GCF_015228065.2 Penaeus monodon | reverse complement strand
CTTCGGGCATCACGAGGGCGCTACGAAGGGGAAATGGATTTGGGGTAAAAATAAACCTGAAATGTTCATATTGCGAAGGGAAGGCATGCGCCGGATACGGAGAGATAATGTAACTCGAAGTGCGTGTTACCGGCGACAGGAAACGGCACCTCGA
>NC_051404.1:19523112-19523222 GCF_015228065.2 Penaeus monodon | reverse complement strand
GCTAGAGAGATCACCAGAACAGGTCAGTACACCTGGCAAATAGGATTGTTGTCGTATGAAGAGGGGGAGATGAGTGTGTGGGAAGATTGATTGTTTCTGTGGGGGAGAAT
>NC_051404.1:19522609-19522971 GCF_015228065.2 Penaeus monodon | reverse complement strand
GCTCAAAGACCAATATTCTACTACCCCTGTTTTTAAAAGGCTGGAAGGAATGAAGGCATATTTGGCAGACAGACTTAGAATAAGTTTGACTCCTTGCTATAGACGTTTATTTACTTCGGAATGTGTAGGGAAGCTGGGGGTAAGAAGCGAGGGGGGAGGGGAGAGAGGAGGAGTGCCAGACGCACGTGCGAACGCCTTCCCCCCCTTCTCCCCTCTCCCGCATTCGTGGCACCCCGAGGGCCAGCCGCCACTGCTTCGAGGAATAAGTTTATTTTCCTTCCCGCTGGCACTTCGTAGGAGGGAGGGATCTCGACGGCGGTGTGAATAATAATGTTGGAATATTCTCTTCAGAACGGCGCCAC
>NC_051404.1:19521755-19522527 GCF_015228065.2 Penaeus monodon | reverse complement strand
ACTGAATTTTCTGTTCGTTTGGAAGGACGCGTGTTTTCAACTCAATCGCCCGCTTCATGACCTTCCCTTTACATTGATTCATGGCACAGTGCTTGCTGCTTCTACTGTGACGGTTCGCCCCGCTTCTCGTCAATACTGTGCTTCTGCTCTCACTGTGCTGACGTTCGAGAGCGCTCTAGTCTCGCCCTAGCTCTGGGTTTTCTCTGGTGTCTGGTTGTGCTTGTGGGTGACTCAACCATGCCGGGACAGGAGGAAGGTCGTGGCGCCGCGATTCGTGACAGCCGGTTTGTCCATTATCGGCGGCACCTCCGTGTGATAACGTGGCGTGGTTGTAGGTACGGCCAAGGGAGGAGGGTGATAAGAGTGTGTGGTTAAGTTACAGTCTTGGGATATTCTGTTGACTTGTGTTTATGCTGTTGTGTTTGTGTTTGTAGTCGGTACCGTAGAGTGTGGTCTCATCTGTCTTTATATTTTTGTTATACAGTTTATATTTGTTATCGGTCTTGTTATGTACAACAAGAGTATGATTAATTTAGGTTTTGTCCATACGTTGCTTCCACACTCGGGCCAGGGTGCCATTCAGAACTGTTTGTGTCGGTTTCATGTAGCCGAGCGTGGCATTGTGTACTGCGGATCACGGGATATTTCACAAAGCCGTGAAAAGGTTGATAACATGTCAGATATGATAACGCTGTCTCGTACATTCAGTAGGTGGAACAAAACATTGTTTTTTTATGATTATTCTCTCTGGTCCCGCTGTTGTTATTCGCGC
>NC_051404.1:19521412-19521690 GCF_015228065.2 Penaeus monodon | reverse complement strand
ACCTTTATCGTTGCTGTTCTCTTCCAGTCGCCACCGCCACTAATGTCACAGCCATTAGGTTTAAGCACCAATCTTCGGGTTAAATACAGCCATTACGATCGCACCCGCGGCATGCTAATCATCTTCCCGGAGGAATGATTGCAACTGCATGCATGATAATGGCCTTCGAGACAAGCAAGTTATGGCTATATACGAGTCGCCTTGCACGGGCCGGGTCGAGCACGCCATTGCGGTGGAGTCGCCTCGAGAGATCTTGCGGGGAATGCTGGAAAGATGGA
>NC_051404.1:19521060-19521233 GCF_015228065.2 Penaeus monodon | reverse complement strand
AAAGCAAAGAGGAACAAAAGGAAGGAAGAATAATACTTAAACATATTTAGAGAAAGCGAGAGAGCGGGAGCGATTCATATACGTGAGCGCGGGAGACTCCGGGAGCCCACCACGTATCGACCGGGTGCAACTGCACTTGCCTCGGTGCATGTGTACCTGACAGGCTGGCTGCG
>NC_051404.1:19520704-19520825 GCF_015228065.2 Penaeus monodon | reverse complement strand
GGCCGCTCTCTCAAATACAGCACCGACAATCATCTTGCACCCCCCCCCCCTCTTTCTTGACCGGGGCTTCAGGGAGGGGAGGAGGAGTGTGTGTGGGACGCCGTAGGACACTGGGTGGTGG
>NC_051404.1:19520329-19520613 GCF_015228065.2 Penaeus monodon | reverse complement strand
GATGAAAGACATTGGGAGGATATTAGGGGAAATATGGAGGAGGAGGAGAAAGGGGAGTTGGGAGAATGATGATAATAATAATAAATAAGAAGAGAAGCAGGAGAAAGAACAGGAGAAGAAGACGGAAGAGAAGGTGGTGATGGAACTAGGAAAAGAAGATTAAGGGAGGAGTAGGATATAGAGGACGAGAAAGACGGATCAAAGGAGGGGGGGGGGGTTAAGGAGACGTGATTTTGAGAAAGGCAGTACGCTTGCTTTCTCTCTCGCTCTTCTTCTCTCTTTTC
>NC_051404.1:19519856-19519991 GCF_015228065.2 Penaeus monodon | reverse complement strand
TCAGCGCCGCGTTGGCAGTGGGCGATCTCAGCAGTCGGGGATTGTCCATTTAGCAGGAAGGGAGACGCTGATGTAAGCAGCTAGAGAGAAGGGCGATGAAGGGGATGGGAGGAGGTGTCTTTGTCAAAAAGTTTT
>NC_051404.1:19519438-19519591 GCF_015228065.2 Penaeus monodon | reverse complement strand
GCAATGAACTGGGAGATATATAGAGATAGCTTCATATTGTAAATTAATATAGAAAATACATATACAAAACAACTAAAATCTCGAGGAAAAACAAATGTTAGTGTATCTTTATAATCTAAAATATATTTTAAAATTCGATTTGACTCCATTCAT
>NC_051404.1:19519133-19519316 GCF_015228065.2 Penaeus monodon | reverse complement strand
AATTCAGTTCAATATACACATGATCTGATCTAAAGCTACATATAAATTAGTTATCCCTTTTTACAAAACTAAAAGAAAACGAAACCATATAAATTTATTAAAAGAAAACGAATAATTTCAAAGCGGAATCTAAAAAGAAAAATTGTCTTCCTCATTTACTACACACTATACATGTGTTCCCTC
>NC_051404.1:19518690-19519097 GCF_015228065.2 Penaeus monodon | reverse complement strand
TTACATATATCAACAACCTCTTCACCACACAAGAGTGATAAAAATAGTAGAGACAAGGGATAAGCAGAACATACAATACATAGTAAACACGGAAAATGGGCTTTTCTAGTGTATGTGAAAATACAAAAAACTTTCCTTCTCTCTGATAGTGAATATTTGTTTATCGTTAAGTATTTCACTATTTTATGTATATATAACTTTGTATTAAAATATATGGTGGTCAGTCTGAAGTCTACAAATATATGCAAACCCTTTTTCAAAAGTTATGGGTTGCTTCCTACTTGAAAGTGATAATTTTTAAAAAATCACCTTTATTCTGAAAATTATTTGGTCAGATATATAAATGGTATGAATATTAGTTCGATACATAGCTGGTATAATTATTTGCTGATATTATTTTTAGTTTA
>NC_051404.1:19518118-19518482 GCF_015228065.2 Penaeus monodon | reverse complement strand
GCTAGTATGAGTATTAGTTTAGATATATAGCTGGTATGATCATTAGTTTAGATAGCTGTATAAGTATTAGTTTATATATATAGCTGGTATGATAACTAGTTTAGGTATATAGTATGAAAGTACAGGTCTATATCAATGCAATTTTATTGTGATAAAGGTGCATTATCATAATCTTTATTCATAATGTTTTTCCAACTCGTTTAATTGTCATAACAAGGGAACAAATTCAAAAAAGAAATTTATATCCCTTTTAAATTTCTCTTGGGTAGACCTACGTTCACGAACCTTATTTATGCATAAACGTTCTTTATATACATATGTATGAAAGAACACCCATACATAAACACATCTTTTTCAAACTCCC
>NC_051404.1:19517306-19517979 GCF_015228065.2 Penaeus monodon | reverse complement strand
CTGATGTTCGTATGGGGTTAGGATAATGATATTATCGTATTATTTATATGTATTTAAAAAAAAATTAATACTGCCATTTCTGCCCTTCACGATGTTACAACATTTACTTTCTTGTTATTGATACCATTTTTACATGTTTTTGTTTTCATGATAGTAGGTTATTGTGTTATTTGTAAGGAATAATAATATATTACATACTGTATTTTTTATTTTTTTATTGCATGTTCCTTTTTTGACTCACTTTCACACCTATATTGAAAATACAAATGACAAATACAATCTGAAGATTGGAATAATTATGAAAAATGGGAAAAAAATAATTATAAAATGAGGTCAATGATAAGTAAACTATCACGTTTCTTTTGATTAACCTCACTAAACCGCCTCCTGTGAAGCTGTTACAGGCTATGGTCACGCATGGAATTTGTATCTGTAAATTAAGAAATATTTACGTACACTGGCTCGTTGTATCATGACTAAAACTTCAACTGGTTGACTGCCGTGGCCTCATAAGAAAGGCTTCATTTAAAAACAGTCGGGCACAACGGCCTCGCGTGAAGGAGGCTTTGGATCAGTGTTTGTTAACCTTTTTAACAATCTGATAAAAGCTTTGGACACCGTTTTCCAGGAAGTATGAATATAATTTGTATACGCCCTGTATGACTGCAGTGTC
>NC_051404.1:19517090-19517196 GCF_015228065.2 Penaeus monodon | reverse complement strand
TATTTTTAGTTTGGATATATAGCTGATATTATTCTTTGTTTAGATATATAGCAGCTATATATCTAAACATAAGAATAATATCAGCTATATATCCAAACTAAAAATA
>NC_051404.1:19516771-19517012 GCF_015228065.2 Penaeus monodon | reverse complement strand
GGACACTGCAGTCATACAGGGCGTATACAAATGTTTCGAGGCAGCTGTACTCAAGCATACAGTTCCTTGGATGAGTTTGTTACTGTTGGGGATGGGGAAGGCGAAAGACCGTTAGCCAAAAGTTACAAAGTAAATCGATCTAAACACACACCAACGAAAAAGTAGCTGAAACATTGGAATAATGATTCTTGAAAGGGCGGTTTGACTGTATTCTCATTTTGCATCATTGTATTCTCAATTT
>NC_051404.1:19516042-19516504 GCF_015228065.2 Penaeus monodon | reverse complement strand
TAGCAATGGCCGGGAAAATAACTTCATAAGTTGAATACAGGACTTCAAAAACACAAACTGTACAAAAAAAAATAAGAAATAATTTTGGGTTACGTAATCTTCAAATTTCATCATAGTTGATCTATAAGGAATCAGGAAGAAGACATACTAGAGACACACTCAGAATATTACAATTCTGGAAATACCTAACAAACATACCATAATCAAAACGCGGATCGCAGAGAGACTGAGAGACAATGCATCTCACAACCACAGTCACAAATGCAGCAGTAAGAACATTCTTAGCAGTCGGGCATTTTTGGGTCTAAACAGAGCGCCTTTTTTAAGCCATTTTATTTAATATTTAGAAAAAAAGAACGTAGAATGTCAATTGTTACAAGCTGATATTTCAAGTTTTCCACAGAAATACGTCATAAGCAGATAAATTCAGTCTGAAAAAAGGTGTTTTCTTTTGCCGATGTG
>NC_051404.1:19515844-19516007 GCF_015228065.2 Penaeus monodon | reverse complement strand
TAATGTAACGTTATACAGCGAAGAAATAAATGTTATTACGTAGAAACAAATAAAATATTATTTACGTCAACTATATTGCTGTGGTCAAGGATCCAAACTTTTATTTAGATTTGTAAAACCATAAATTCAGTCTGAAAAAAGCGTGTTTTCTTTTGCCGATGTG
>NC_051404.1:19515446-19515809 GCF_015228065.2 Penaeus monodon | reverse complement strand
TAATGTAACGTTATACAGCGAAGAAATAATGTAATTACGTAGAAACGATAAAATATTATTTACGTCAACTATATTGCTGTGGTCAAGGATCCAAACTTTTTTTTAGATTTGTAAAACCACTTGGTCGCCCATCACAGCTATACCTTATAACTTATTGGATAAACTCTCAGAATTATAATTTCTCCATACTAAATCTCCAAGGATATTCTGATTCATTGCCACAAGATTAGTGGACGTGATTATAAGATTCTATTGTTTCTTTTTAATAACTAACGTTCTTCGTCAGATGGGTTTCGCGTATGGGAATACACCACCGAAATGGAATATGAAATATTTCAGTTGGAACATATTTGATTACGTATG
>NC_051404.1:19515169-19515260 GCF_015228065.2 Penaeus monodon | reverse complement strand
CGCGCGTGCGTATGTGAATAATCGTACTTAAATTCCTCAGTCAGTAATCTTTTCCTTTTTTGTCTGTCCTCAGTCTGTGATCTTTTTATCA
>NC_051404.1:19514587-19515120 GCF_015228065.2 Penaeus monodon | reverse complement strand
CGATCGGTAATACACGTAGACTCTGGTCGTGTATAAAGAATTGTTATCGATAATGCATCCCAAAATAAGACAAATAAAACGTGATATTTAAGCTTATAGTTATAATAGGAGAGGAAAAGAACAAAAGTGAAGGAGACAGGCGTTAGGAGTGCCACGGTGGGGAAAACTAGTGTGGGTGAAATTCCATTACGTGTCGATAAGGTTACATAATCCTAGAACATCATAAAAGTAAGCTATAATCCCTGCATACGGACTTCATTAGACTAATTGCAACCCAAAGACATAATTAGTTAAGGAAAAGGATCTGGGAAGAGTCCTTATATGAACGCATGCGTAGTGTACTTGACAATATAAAGGAGAAATGCATAAAGAGTGATACCTTCTTGAGAGGAGGCCAGTCGTATTGTGTTTCAGATCTGCATAAAATGGTTACATAATGAAACTTCCAAATTCTTGTGTTACCGACGAATTTCGTTAGACACGAAGATTATAGATGGCTAATGCCGAATATATGTGAGAGATCATGCCAAACG
>NC_051404.1:19514020-19514514 GCF_015228065.2 Penaeus monodon | reverse complement strand
AAATTGTAAGTGCTCTCGACAGAAAGTGTTTTCTGGGTGCAAAGGCTCAATTTTAGATTTTTACATATTTCTAAATTAAAGACTTTGGGAGAATTCTATTTATTGCGATTTTCACTTACCCGCTTGAGGAACTGAAGTTTCCTTCACATTGGTTCTCGTAACAGATTGGCTCAATAGCTATCAGCTGTGATTGTGACAATTTATAGCACGTATTATGGGCATTAATAAGCAGATCACTGTAATTAATTGGTATTTTATTTCATAACCTCAACATTTGAATTTACTGTTACATCAAACAAAAATGATCAATACACTATTCCAATCAGATACTCATTTCACGTATATTTATGTGCATGTATACAATTTTTTTTTTCAGTCTCTTTACTTCCCGTTCTTCCATCTTTCTCCAGTTCTACTAGCATCAACGATTATCCTTCCATTTCCGTTATCCGTTTTGCGAAGCCGTCGGCTGCGATGTCACGACATCTGTGTAA
>NC_051404.1:19513753-19513958 GCF_015228065.2 Penaeus monodon | reverse complement strand
AGCTGAAAATAAAAATATCATCGGATTAATCAAAGCGTTTGATGAATACCCAACGTGCTGGGGTTAGCTCGTACAGGGCCGAGCCGAGTCAGGGTATCACACACAAGGTCTATGTAAGCTGCATTAGAAAATATGAAATTGATACCAAGTAAAATATACTATATATAAACCTTCAAATAATTGTTATTAATAATCGCCAATTATC
>NC_051404.1:19513562-19513709 GCF_015228065.2 Penaeus monodon | reverse complement strand
CCTTCCCCAGTACTAAGAGAGATCACTGGGTATAACATATCGGGATAAAATGCTATTATAATGAAGCACAGAATGACAGCATCAAACACATGCATCGTAAACATAGATATAAAATGTAAGGCAATTCAATAAAAATGTATAATTATG
>NC_051404.1:19513036-19513438 GCF_015228065.2 Penaeus monodon | reverse complement strand
AGATGACAGACTCTGAACGTGTGTGGAGATTATTATATATTGGTTGGGACAACAGAATGAAAAGGTTGGGAACCAATGGTCTCGTCTAAGTGCTGACTACCCAGCGAGTTTGGGGTAGCCCGTACTGCGACAGCCAAAACGGGGTATCTCACACTGGGAAAGACCAAAACAGGAAAGTCATACCCTGCATTATGTATTTAGACTTTGACCAGACCTGGGAAAGGCCGAAGTGGGGTATCACATACTGTGATGATGTGCTAGTTATCAAACGCTATTAACTGGAGCAAATCGTGTAGTAATGACGCCCGCAGAGATTTTCTTAAATTAGTTATATTTATAAATAAAGATAAGATGATGCTATCATTATAACTATTATTTCGATAAAGTTGGTGGTAATAGGAC
>NC_051404.1:19512741-19512891 GCF_015228065.2 Penaeus monodon | reverse complement strand
CTTACCTATTTCATATTCAACCGAAAATTATAATAATGATAAGACAAAGTAAACAACAAAACAATTAGAAGAGTAAACATTTTCGTTTGCTTACAGTGATGCACGGAAATGCCTAATGGCTTTATTTACACTTTAACCTTAATTCAAAAT
>NC_051404.1:19511923-19512299 GCF_015228065.2 Penaeus monodon | reverse complement strand
TCGAAAAGCTATACCTCATATATCAAAATAACGAATTTTCACTCTAAATACCAAAGATACACGTAAAAACACTCTCCAATGAAGAAAAACACATTAAAAACTTACCGACATCGAAACAGAAATTACAGCAAATTTCTCCATCACAGCAATCAAAGTCACAGCAATCTTCACAGTCGGACATTATTTCAACAGGCTTGTCACCGCTAGTCTTTCTCTCAGCAGTCTACTATGGATAAAAGAAGAGAAGGTTATGGTCGTCTTGCTGATTTTTGGTCTGGAATGGAACTCGACTTATATTAGTATTATGAAGAGGTGCTTGTCATTGTGGTTTGCATTTGAAAGATTTTAGTTTTTGGGTGTTGTAATCTAATCTCCT
>NC_051404.1:19511324-19511769 GCF_015228065.2 Penaeus monodon | reverse complement strand
ATCTAATCTGCATTTATCTTATTGATATGCCAGTCATGTTATTAGAATTTGAAAATTTGAGATTTGGGAGATGTAATCTAATCTTCATTTGATAAAATATCTTACTGTTACGCAAGTCATGTTATGATAAGAATAGGGGTGAATCATAGCTTGAAAAAAGCAAGAAAGCAGTCTCACAAACAAACGAAGGGACGTATATAAATTACACTGGGTAAAACGGTCTGTTTTTTCAAATGAGGACAATTTTGCATTGCTATATCCCAAAATGACATCCGTGTCTTTTGTTCAGGTCAGGTTTTTATGCTGTTGATTTCTTTTTTTTTCTGATTTTCTTGCTAAATCGATTACATTTTTGTGATATTTTCGGTTGAATTTTGTTAATACTTCTTATCTGAAATAGGTTTAAGAGAAAATATAGTTTTCTAACACAGTTTACTAATCAAAC
>NC_051404.1:19510050-19510547 GCF_015228065.2 Penaeus monodon | reverse complement strand
GATGCTGAATGAAGAAACTCTCTGATTCAATGCTAAATTAAGACACAACTAATATTCCGAGCAAAGAGATAGGAGAAAAGTTGATTTACAGGAATGGAGGAACTTCCCAAATTACTATTATAATTTGATAACAGAAACACTCGATTCTGATGCACTTTCAAAAAGCACACAGTACCTCAATACAACACCTCTCTTTGGTTCTCCAAAATAAAATACGTAAAAGGTATCCCAGATCGTTAAAGGCAAAATGAAGTAACAGCTTTGCCGAAGGCGATGTATCAAGACTAGTTAACCTGAAATTCCAACCTCGAGAAATGGTGACGAATTGACTGCATGCCTCGGTGCTGCTTTCTGAAATGCAGTTTTGATTTCGAGCTTTAGCGTCACCCTCGCCTCAAACCAATTTCTGCTTGTCTTTGCTCGTGCCATGCGTTTTTTCCTTTTCTTTTCTTTATATCCTGTTATATGAGTATGATTATTTATAAATTTCACTGGAA
>NC_051404.1:19509279-19509997 GCF_015228065.2 Penaeus monodon | reverse complement strand
ACCGAGTAAGAGGAATGCACCTGGTTATTCGATTAATGATACCCCTATTCAGTTCCTGTCGTAGAAGCCGAAATCGCCGGAAAAAGAGTATGTAATTTAACAGTTAACCTCATATGTATGTAAGAAGGTAATGTTTATATATCGTAGACAATATATTTAAATATTTTCCATAGATTACACTTTTTTTATTCAGAAATCTGAAAATAAGAAAGAAAATTATTGAAATGCGATCTAGCGGTATTTTCTCTCTCTCTCTCTACACACACACACCAGTGCTGACCATTTGACACCTAATGTGCAAGTCACCCTGAGGTATGCCTGTCACGTTCTTTGTTGTGTGACGTCACATTCTTCTTTGTTGTTGTGTGACGTTCTTCGGACAAGCGGTCAGAAAACAGCACTCAGCTTGCCCAGCGAACGAAACAGCTTCTCGAAACGATGCCGTTCAAGGAAGCATCAAGTAGGCGAGATTTACCAGAATACTTCTTACGATTGGCAGTGGTACCATTATCCAGTCAGCGATTAGCAGCGACGTTACCACTTTCCCGGCCAGGTTGTGAGCTCCATTCCTTAACGCGAAGACTTCGTCTGACGATAGCCACTTGCCAAATTGTTATGAAGAAATATGAGGTAAGAATGATGACGAAAGAGTGAGTAATGTCAAAAGAAGATTGACAGTTACACTTACTGACCTCTCACTTCTTACAGGCAGCCGATA
>NC_051404.1:19508131-19508940 GCF_015228065.2 Penaeus monodon | reverse complement strand
TTTCTACAGGCGGCCGAGGGGCGTTTCTGGAGTGGGTTACAGACCGGCTGGGGACGAGAGCCACGAGATCCGATATGAAAGACTTTACGAGTAATCAAGTTTAGAAATTCATTCATCGTATTATAATGTATGCATTTCTGTGTATATGGATGACTTTGAGTTCTTACATGTCCACTTGCACTTCTTTTATTAGCATAGCATTCTCAATACATTTTAATGTATATCCTCTACGTATTCTTTCAGTATGGATATGGCATGTCATGACGTGTTTGTTAACTATAATGTGTGGCAAGACTTATTCTCCATCTCTTTCAGGTATGTTTCATGAACTTGCATTTTTTCTCATTTGTTATTAATATAGTTCTGTTTTTTCACGATACATCGTCTTTGGCTACGTCCCAACTTCGGGGCGCCATACCCACCTTGGCGACGTCACATATTTCCTCCTCTGATCTCGTCTACCTTTCCAATATACTTTTTGGTTCTTTCCTGAGACTCCTACCTCCCTGGGCGATTTACTACTCACATCCTGTTTATGAGTCTGTCCCTTTCACACAGACGCTCATAAGCACAGATTGTTACACAAACGTATAAAAAGGATTTACCACGACTGTAAGGACATGATTAGGCGTGCGTGTATTTGAAGGTATAATGCATGGTAGTGTACAAACATAAGGGATGAAAACTTTTTATACGTTTTTTAAAATAGCTGTAGAAAGATATTCATAAAAAAATAAACGGCCACACCTACAAATTTAATATATTTTTATTTAAAAACAATATTATAGTAAAATTTTTCAGTAGTGGCT
>NC_051404.1:19507776-19507969 GCF_015228065.2 Penaeus monodon | reverse complement strand
CACACCCAAAATATTTTTATATATCTATTGTGTGGTGTTTAGTGTGCTTCTCGTAAAATATGCAATGTGAGTATGTATGGGTTAGGTATAAAAAAATTTATAGACCATAATATGTATACTTACACAACAAAATTACACCAGACATACATAAGGGTGTCTTTGTGCACGTTAGTGTAATGAATTTTTGCGGTTT
>NC_051404.1:19507057-19507671 GCF_015228065.2 Penaeus monodon | reverse complement strand
GGGGAAAAGGAGGAGAGAGAGGCAGGGAAGTGTATTTATGCACAGGTGTATATTGCGGGGAATGAGTTTGGTGGCGGTTTGTTGTGTATGCATAAGAGAAATACAATTGCCTAAAATTATTATACACGAATGCGGGCATAGTGTACGGGTACGTGTATACATTACACGATCTTTTATGTTGTACAGCTATATCAAAACCCCCCATAGTTAGTATTTAGTCTGTTTTCCCGTGTTTGTAAATGAGGCATATATGTGTATATGTAGTAGATACATATATCGTGGTATGTGTGTATGATTGGCTTAATGCATGGAAAAGTCCTGTATAAAAATATATGCACAGGTATACAATTTGGGGTTTGGACACTAACAGAATATATTTTTTATGTGCGAACATGTACGTAAGCTTTTTGTATGGTTATATGTAGCATATTTATGACAGTGCATGATTATGTAAAAGTGGTTTGCAATATGTACGTGGTATATCATACGTATGCGTATGTAGGTATGTTTTTGTGCGCTTTTTCCTTTTTGTAGTGATACATATTATGCATAAAACATGTGAAAGGGTGGATGGAACTGGAGATGTTGCCATTAGCACGCGTTGCATTTGGTAA
>NC_051404.1:19504284-19504450 GCF_015228065.2 Penaeus monodon | reverse complement strand
TGTTGGGGTTTTCCTTTATTCATGTTTTTTTTTTTTTTACGTGGTTTAGTATGGCCCTTTAGAGGAGAAATTTTTTCTCCGGGTTTAAATTTATATTCCGAACACATTCCCCAAAAATTTTTACAATTTTTGAGGTAAGCAAATACCCATAGACGAACCCGCAAGA
>NC_051404.1:19502634-19504200 GCF_015228065.2 Penaeus monodon | reverse complement strand
TTGGGCTTTAATTAAATACACGTTTCCCCTTTCAAAAAAGAGAAACTGTAATGTTTAGAGAAAACCACATTGCATTTTATATGACAAAATTACTAAAATGTGTATAGGCCTGAACCAAGTAAAGGTCGTGCGAATGGATCCCCGACTTTGGGGCGGGAACGGAAAAAGGAACGTACACCACAAACGAGACCATTAAAAAGAAAAGGACTGGCAGAGACCCCATTTAAAGGGAAAAAAATACACAAACCCCGGACAATTTAATAAATAAATCTATACACAAAAATAAAAAAAATTTTGTGTCTAAAATTTTGTGGAAAACCCCAAAAAATTCTGCATACACATTTTAGAAGTAGCTCTAACCTAAACCTTGCATTAGGAAGTTGCCCCAAAAAATTTGTTCTAAATCTCATTTTGCCAAACACACAACAACAACTTTTAGGGATGGGCAGAATTTTAAACACGATTTTGTTCATAATTTTATTTATAATGAAAAAATATATTATGCCACAAAAAGAGCCGGGAATAATATAAAAAAAAAACACTAACATTAAAGAAAAATTGGTAAGCGATCAGTTATTACAACTATAAAAAACAAAATTTTTTTAAGGCTTGGTCCCAGCCTTAAAGAAAAGAAAAAAAAAACAGATCGGTCAAAATCCCCAAAAAAAATATAACTTTAAAGATTTGACCTATAAAGGGAAAATTTAACTTGCGATTTGAACTGAGAATGCAGAGGAAAAATCACGGGCTTAAACGAGACAGAACTTCGGCGATCAAGAATTTTTGAGATACAGATTCAGTACAATTAAAAAACCCAAAGCCAATTTTTCTTTCAATATTAATAACATACCAATGAAATAGGGTAAGTTTACTTCGGAAAAAAATACCATGGTTTTAAGAAAAAAATATACATATTTTACACAAAATAAAAATAACTTCCTAGCTTTCTCGTAGCAAAATTTCCATGGGTATTTGTTATGTCTGAGATTGAAACCTGTATTTGTTATTTCATTTGGGCCCCTGGGTGTTGGGGGGTTGGGGGGGGTTTTGAGTCGTCACTACATTTTTCCTTCTTTTTTTTTCCCTTTGTCTTTAGGGAAAAACCATCTGGGGAAAGAAAAGTATGAGAGAGTGGGCCATCTAGACACTTTAAAGGAATACCCTACTATTTTTTCTGCAAGTCTAACGAAAAAAATTTCTTGAAGCCTAAACCCAAAAGGGAGTTTTCTCAGCGCATGAAAGTGAGGGTTGAAGAGCAACCATATTTGTAAATAAAAATTTAAAGAACAAAGAAAAAGGGTTTTTTAAATGTTCCGGTACAAATCCCTTTTTTTTGGGTATACCGAAGTTTTCTAAATTTTGGACAGCTAGTGTTTTTATTCCTACTGTTAACACTAAATTGGGACAATTTTTAAGCTCAATATGGTGTGTGAGTTTTGGATGTGGGGTTAAACGTTTTAATACATAAAAAATAGGCTTATATTTTGGATATAATAAAATTTTAAAAAATTTATACACACATATATTTTACATTAATACGCATACACATACCACACACACAAAATT
>NC_051404.1:19502298-19502556 GCF_015228065.2 Penaeus monodon | reverse complement strand
CTTTTAATATTTTAATATATATATAAAATTACAATAAAATTGTTATATACACGCTCATCCAACTACACAAAAAACAAAACAATAATCTACTAATCATTATTAGTTATGGGCATATATAATAATATTGATACATATACGCATCCACAGCTCATGCCGCACACACACACATTACAAGATATTATATAATTTCTGTCTCTCCTCTATTATGTAGTATATGGATATGGTATCTATAGTATGTATTGGATAAGTTTATAAAAA
>NC_051404.1:19501694-19501947 GCF_015228065.2 Penaeus monodon | reverse complement strand
ACAACCCACGCACACCAAGTATTTTTTTTCTATGACTTTTTTTTTATTGATTTAAAAATCCCCATAAAGCCCGGGGAATTAAAAACAACCAGAACAATGAGATGCAGGGGAGAATTTGGAAAAAGGCAGACTTTTTTTTTTTTATACAAAAGAGGGAAGATGTGAAATCAAAGTTTGAAATTTTCATTTTTCATATTTTTTGAATTTAAACATAACGATGAACGGGTCTAATCGCACATGTTAAAGGGGACCC
>NC_051404.1:19501465-19501574 GCF_015228065.2 Penaeus monodon | reverse complement strand
CTCAGGAACCGGAAATCATAAATGTTTCCCAAGGGAAATTTCATTTTTAAAAAAGGGAAAGTTTTTTGCTTTTGTTCCTTTGTGTAAGCTGGATCTTAAAACCTTTGGC
>NC_051404.1:19501237-19501438 GCF_015228065.2 Penaeus monodon | reverse complement strand
TGACTCACCCTACCCCCGAACACTAGCGTTCTTTTTTCCCCTTAATTTGTTGCAGGGGAAACCCCTTTCACAAGTTATATATTTTGCAATTTTTGGGGAAATTTAACCATTTTGAAAACATAGCCTTTTACAACTACACAAACAGTATGTGTATGTATGTATATAATTACACATACATTACACTTTTAATATAAAATTTTA
>NC_051404.1:19500550-19501066 GCF_015228065.2 Penaeus monodon | reverse complement strand
TTTAATATAATATTAATAAAATATAATCAGGTTGAGGGGGAAGATACATGGGGGGACATTTGGGGTCGTGAGAGAGTGTGAAGACTTTTACAAAAAATCAAGCTTGTCAATTAAGTTATGCCGTATCTTATTTGTACTGCTCATTCCCAAAAAATTTGGGTATCGAGATTTTTTTTATGCAAGACTTGTTTTTTAATTTTTTAAAATTTAAATGCTAGCCCAAAGTTTTGTTACTTTTGCGGCGGTGTCGGCCTCGGACATCCGTATAAAAGGGGGAAAACCGAGTAAAAAAAAATTTTATTCTTGTTAATTATGTTACAAACGCTGGTTCGCCCTCTTTTCATATTGAATATAATTTCTTACTTTTTAACCTTGTTATATTTAATTACAATAAAACAAACAAAAAAATTGTAGCTTTTAAACATTCACAAATACGTTATTTACCGTTCAAAAATCGTTTCCCAATTGGAGGTATTCATAAACATGTCGTTTTGGCCTATTATTCCCCCTTCCAGA
>NC_051404.1:19499725-19500502 GCF_015228065.2 Penaeus monodon | reverse complement strand
CCATTAATAATGAAAAGCTTTTTCGTGTTAGAAAGCATACATTTTGCCCTTGATCCGAAAGAAAAAAAAAAAAAGTTGTCATCTTAATGCATTTTTAAAAAGGCATGTCTCTCTGATGAGTGTTTCAATGTATCCTACCTCCCTAGCATTTTCCTTCGTGCCATTGTGAGAGGCTTTCCAAAAACGAGATAATAAGGGGCTAACCAGGTTTTTCATTTTTAAGAACTAGTGCCACCCAAGCTGAAATCAACAAGTATTCGTCATATTGATTAAAATAAACCGTTCAAGGGTTCGTTTTTTCTCTATTTAGGGGTTTTTACATACTTGTGCTTATTTCGGGGTTTTGCTTTTTCCACATTTAAAAAGTCTTCCTGTATCACATTTCCCCTATAGACTTGTTGTATTTTGGCTCAGGGGTATGCGCGAAAGAGCGGCCTTGGGGCACCCCTTTCCGGCCGCACTTCCATACATACAACCCTTCAAGCACCCCCTATTAAAAAACTAATGTGTTACCCAACAGCGTCCAGACAAAAGAAACAGAGATCCCTTACAGCAAGCATCACATATATCCAGGCTAGCAAGGCAACAGTCAACCCCGTCAGACATGGTTGTAGCTCTATCTATAGTAAGTCCCACAAACGGCGGCTGCTGAGCGACTGAGCGAGCGGTGAGAAGTTGGGAACCCTGACGTCAGGTGGAGAAGGCTTCCAGATGTCGCCAGGTTTCTAATTCAGAACATAGAACAAATACACTAAATATATGATGTCCGATTACACG
>NC_051404.1:19499129-19499666 GCF_015228065.2 Penaeus monodon | reverse complement strand
GCACTTATTCGTTGAAAGCCCCTTTTTACCCCCGGACCAGATCTAAAAACATAGGATCATTTTAACATCAAAGGAAAAAATTTCGGGTTAACCAATTGCTTGGGAGTGTGGGCGTTAGGAACTACATATCATCTGAAATCATAACCATTAAACAGACCATGCACAGCGAAAAGTGAAATAGTTAAAAATGAATATGTGCGACCCGAATCGAATATGTTAAAAGCAAAAAGCCATTAATGAAAAAAAATGTCAACGAAAATGTCGTTAAAGCACTCATCGAAGTGGGAAAAGATACAAAGAAAAAGGGTGGAATATCGCCATTGGATGTTAAAATTCCCATTTCCCGGAAACCCAAAAAGATTTTAAAAATTTCCACTCAATCAATCGCCTTGGTCAAGCGCCGTGTTGCCCCCCGGTTGTGTGCGTGGGGTGCGGTTTAATTATATTTCGCTCTCTCTCTTCTTTTCCCATTCCCCGTATCGGGTGAAATTTTGCGATGGAAAAGGTATAAGAAAATCTGTGCACCACATGATCGTA
>NC_051404.1:19498092-19498551 GCF_015228065.2 Penaeus monodon | reverse complement strand
CAAAAATTAGAATTTTTTTTTCTTTCTGTAATAATAGCACCCTCCAGCTCCTTTTTTTGATCCAAAATAGTTAAAAAGGGAAAAATTGCCAAAATTGTTTGTCAGCACGAGTTTTAAAACAAACGAAAGGAAAGTCTAACGTGGGGGGACTGAAAATCTGCCTTTTGGGGGAAATTTTTAAATAGTGGGTATATTGCAGAAAAAAAATTCGATCTTAAGTCAAAAATGTGGGGTTAGAAAAAACACTAATTTAAAGAATAAAAGGCCCAAAGCGTCACAGGTACCTTCCACAATTTAGTCCATGGCAGAAAAACAGGTGTTTACGGAGATCCCCTTTAAACATATTTTATTTCATGTTTTTATATTACTGCTGAACTGTTTTTATTTTTATGAAGGCTATCTGCATGTAAAGATCACGAAATGTTTTTTTTATATTTATTTAATTCACCTTAAACTATC
>NC_051404.1:19497240-19498060 GCF_015228065.2 Penaeus monodon | reverse complement strand
TTTCACTAAAAACACTTCTAATAATTTCATTTTTACGATAGTGCACACCTCAAGTAATTTCCCATTTTTTTTTTTACCTGAAATTTTCGTTAACCTAAAAAGCACGGCGCAATTTGGGGTTTACAGATTTTTCATCTCAAAATTTCCTTGGTAGGAAACTGATAAGATTAAGAAATATAACCGGAAATTGTTAAGAAAGTTATTTTTGTATTTGGAGTTTTTTCTCAGCATCATTTCTATGATTTTTTTAAGAATTGACTAAATGCAATAATCATTGAAAGTTCAGGGGGATTAGCGAGGGAAAAAGGGTTTTTAAAAAGCTTTTTTTTGTTGGCCCGATTTTTGGTCCTGCGTTTCCACCCAAAAAAAAATTATTGTCCAGTTTATCGCAGTTTTCATCACATTTTCACCTGTTTTATAAAGAATTCTTCAAAAGTTTTGGTGACTAAAATATTTCTCGAGCAAACTAAAATTTAAATGTAATTTGAAGATTTTTTAAAAATATAATTACCCACTTATCCCTGAAAAACAGTATTTGATTACTTAGGCCCAATTGAAGTTGTTCTCCACGAAAAGGTACAGCCAAAAAAATTGCTAAAAAGGAAGTAGCAAGGTTTCTGTTAGGAAAATTAAGAGCCCAAAAAATAAAAGGAACAGTGAAAGAGGGGGAAAGGCAAAAAGAGAAGCGAGTCTTAAGGGGCCTTACGAGATAGAATGAAAAAGCCCAAAGAGCTCATGAAATTTTTTCATGAACTTAAGGGTAGGACATGAGAAACGTATGGCCAAGTAGAAAACCATTATTGACGAAAAAGCAAAGAAG
>NC_051404.1:19496583-19497085 GCF_015228065.2 Penaeus monodon | reverse complement strand
CTTCTAGGTTTCTTTTAAAAGCAAAAGGGGTGGCCGATTTTACGAAAACAATGGAACAGTAAGCAGGGATATTAAATTCAATTAAACAATTTTTAAAACGTTTTTATCTCTAATCCACTATTTTGAGGATTGGACGCGTACCAGCAGGACAAAACTCCTGCCACACTGCAAAAAATTTAAAACCCGAAAAAGGCAAAAATATGGTAACGGTTTTTAAAGGCCTGGTAATAATCCTGACGAACCAAACGAGATGTTTGGGCTAGCAAAGAAAAAAAAGTCGGGGTTTTAAAAACAAAAGATATTTGGGAGTGGATAAAAAAAGAGGGGAAAAATTTTATTAACTATAAAAATTGTGTGGGAGTATGGGAAAGGAGAATCAGGCAAAACGACTTACATAGAAGGACATTTTTTTATTAATGTGGGAAATTCATCACGTTTCCAAAAATGTATATAGGTATTGTGTTATGTATATTATGTTTAGTGCGCAGTCATACAAATGTGT
>NC_051404.1:19494397-19494901 GCF_015228065.2 Penaeus monodon | reverse complement strand
AACATACCGTCTGTCTGCCCATTTTTCGTCTCTGTCTTTTTTTATTTGACAAATTTCAACTAGCCTCTTTAAGTTTACTTTAAAGAAGTTTTCTCCGCATTACCCCAAGTTGTAGCCAATAAAAAAAGGGGCAATCGCTACTTTTTTCCCCAAATTGCTGGGGAAAAGATGAAACGCTGGAAACAAGATAACAATTCACTTTTTGTTATTTTGTTATATAAAATGCAAAATAATACTGCTTCCTTTTTTGAAATAAAATTTCTCTTTCGCCCAGAAACGAAAAATAGCAGCGAATACCCCTGTATCAATGGGGTGAAAAAAAAACAAACAAGGAATTCGTCTTCGATTTTTGAAGGGTAGCTGCCCGGGCAAAAAGTGTGAAATGCCTAGCTTTCTTTGTGGGTTTGGATCAGTCAGTATGATTTCTTTTCGATGTTATTTCAGGTAATAGGGGGGATGAGCCCTTTGTCCCTTTTTTCAAAATCAAAAGTCCATTTTATTTTG
>NC_051404.1:19494100-19494205 GCF_015228065.2 Penaeus monodon | reverse complement strand
ACCCTTTGGGGCTGCCCCCCGAAAATCACTATTTTCAAATTATGGGTTTAATAGGGGGCGCAAGCAAACCCCAAGCGGTGCAAAGCTAAAATGTCATCAGAAAAC
>NC_051404.1:19489365-19493924 GCF_015228065.2 Penaeus monodon | reverse complement strand
TACAATGTTTTTTAAAGGTTATACACTTAGCTGTACAGTACACATAAAATACACACACAAAATTTCACTACATAAGACAAACACACCGCGATGAAACATGCAACCACATACGCACATGTGATATGGTTTAGAATAGTCTTTAATTTTTTTTTTTTCGTAATCGTAAAATTTATTTTCGCGCCCGGGCAGAGTCCGTTTAATTTGTCAAAAGCTGTCCTGGCCAAATTTTGTGTTATACGCTGGGGTTTGGGCCCTTGACCGAGTTTGGGGAGGGGGGAAGGATAAAAGATGAAAGCAAGGCGCTAGTTTTGGGAGGGAACTATGGAATGACCAGTAGTTTTCCTCGCATTTGTGGCTTTGCTGTTGGGCATTTAAAGATGGTAAATTTTTAATAAACCCCCCAAAAAGTCGCGACGATTTTGGATCGATGGGTTCCTCTCACCCCCAGTAGCTATGAAAAGGGAATTTTGGCCCCCCCCCCCCCTCCAAACCTCACATTCTTTACCCCCGGGAGTTAGGGGCCCCGGAGGTCCAATATAAATAAAATACATTATGAAGATAAAACCTACACACTGCTGAAAGCAGGGCCTCAGATTTTGGCAGGGGGCAGGGAAGTGTGGGTGGGGTGCCAATGCGGGAAGAGCTTTCCCCCCGTTGCTCTTATGGATGATATTAACCAAGGGTTGATGAAAAAGGTTTTTTGTTTGTAGATTATGGTAATGTGGGAAAAAAAATGTCAGCGAGTGAAGAGGGTGGGTTTTCATTTGAGGTGGTAGGGTTTGGGACGGGAGGATAGGATACGACCTACAGGGGGGCGAAGACGGCAATTTAACCCAGGGAAATTTAAAATATAACCTGATGATAGTGCCCCGGAGCTGGGATTCACTCTGCTTATTGCCAAACAAACGAGGGGATTTTTTCCGGGCAGGGGTTTGGGGGGAGGCGGACAAACCCCTGCATTCATCGTTGTTATGTGTAGGAGTATTTACTGTTTTCTATCATATTTACCCCCCAATTTAAGTTTCCCTCATGCCCCCCCGCAATCGCGGCCCAAGACGTCGCTAATGGGGGGGTTTCCCCAGCATGTTTTGAAATTTTGGGTAACAGAGTTTTAATAATCCATTGATACCAAAAAAAACGTCGCGTTCGGGGATGCTAAAGTATTTAGAAAAATTACCAGCCAGATAAAAGATCATTTATTTTGAAACAGAAAAGAAGCCAATTGATAAATATTTTGCCTCTTGTAAAACTAATTTATAATATTCTCATTATTGGTGAAAATCAAGCTTTCCATTTTCTCCTATCGACTGCTGATTCTTTGATTAAAGCCATATGATGTTCTTCAAAGCCATAAACTGTCTCATAGATCTCCATACTTTTTCAGTTAAGATAAAATACTTGTCTATTTGTAATAATGATGTCAATCATGGCCATTTGATGCTAATCATTTATAAATATTTAATCATCTGAAGCTTAAAGAATTTTGTTGACATAGGATGTCAGTCAAGTATGCCATTTATTTCCTCTCTGGAAAGTGTCACATTATATCACTTATTTCATATTTTTTTATCAGATAAATACATATCTTAACATCTTCATTCCTTAACAGTACTGCAACTCGATAAATTTACTCAATTAAGTGTTAGAAAAATGACTGCATACTGTATGATGAGCAACATTTATTACAAAAACTAGCCCAGACTATAAAATCAACCATTGATAATATTTATTATATGGCTATTATTGGTTATAATTACTACTTACACAGTAAATGTATCAAAAATGGTTAAAGTTCAAATGCATCTAAGCTATACAAAAAGGCAACTTTAAATACAGTACATATGGCACAAAAAGATCAGATTTCTATTTTACACAAAAGCATTATCACATTAGATTACATACTAATTAGGGTAATGAATAAACAGTTAGAATGACTTCATTTATTGAATCACAATTCAGAATATTTGAAGAATAATGTGTGGTACATAATGTAGAAGAATAATTAAATGGCAATACACATTAAGTATATTAAGACTGAACCCTATTCCAATCAATGCAATACTCCATCAATAATGTATGCTAAGGATGTTCACTATCCACTACATTTGTTGGAGTCACCTTTCCCTGCATAGCCTTCTTCTGTAATTACTGTCCTCAAGTCATACACAGTCAACAGTCAAGAAAGATAGTTAAGAATGTACTCATTATTATTAAGACAAACGTACTAACTATTTCTGGACAGACTAAACTTGTATAACCACTAATTTCTTAGTGTTAAAAATCTGTTGAACTTCAATTTCATTCTTCATTATAATATAGTTCCCAGCATGCACGACTCTCCCCACAGTATACTCTACAGGTCACTTCAGCACTGCTATCCATAGCAACTGCTGAAGTATATAATATATTCTATGACCAGCATAATTTTATTACTATAGAATATAGTACTGTACAGCATTAGGATGAAAGATAACCCTGTGTAGCAGTAATATCATACATCTTATACTACTCTCATTGTTAAATATCATGAGTTTGGCATGTCTGTGGTCAGTGTCTGTGCTCTTATGTAAATTATGAAGAATATGTGCAAGTAAGTTTTTCTGTATGAAATTCCATAATGCTTGTGCATAATATATATGTATTCTTATGAAATCTTTAAGAATATTGCAGTATTGTACTACATACTATCATAATAACAGTGAAGCTGTACAGGGTCATTGTACAACTGCAGGTCACATCTTGCTTTGAACATAAATGAGTACTGATTCATATATGAAAATGGCCACAAATTTATTTAAACTACTGCAAAGATCAGCTATCAAGTTATTTCTAATAAAGAATTTAGACTTCCTTTAGTATATGAAAATTTGCAAGAAATAGCAGCATTATGAATAAACTGCTGAAGCTGCACCAAAAACATATCATATTACTTCTCATATTAGTACAATTTCCCTAAAACTGTCAGTATTCTCAACAGACCATATCACTTAAACACTATACTGTAATTTATCTTTCAATTTAGTGAAATGGAACTTCAGCAATAATGAAACTACTGCAGATATATACATTCCTTGTAAACCAGATGGACCTTAACTGACAACATTCACTTACATCTGGGTGTGAATACAATATGCAAGAAAACATCCAGACACTGACCAGTAGGTATAAGTTATAAGTTTATTACTACTCCAGTGTTTTGTGTTTAATATGGTGTCACTATTTTGTGTGGACGACCATCTTTCAAGTACATTTGGTTGTCTATAAAATATAAAATTTTCCTCTTACACATTAAACTTACAGCCTAATTGCATTTCTCACCATCACTATTATTAAAAAGTGAGAGTTGAGGAATGATTACCAAAGTCATATATCCTCTGAAGACATTCATGACTCTACATTCCAATATACAAGAGGAAGGGGATACAGAGGGGAGTTGAAAGGGTGGAAATAAATTGTCTTGTTCTGAACAATACATCTGATGATTGTATATCAAGGGCATTTACAAAAAAAAAAAAAGAGGAAAATGGATGATGCAAATTCAGTGACAGTTTTCTAGCAACATGACAAACTGATTATTTCAGTTATATAGTAAACAAAAGCAAACTTCACCTACACATCTACATATTGTTTAACATGTCTTATAGGTGACAGACACGGTTACACAGTAACTCACAGCACTGCCAATTACTGCTAGATACATTGTACTAACACTGATCACTGAAGGGCAAATTAATTTACAAGACAAGAAACAGGAACATATGAAAAAACTCATTGTTTAATTTTCTAGTACAAATGAAACATCAATAACTGCAATCATAATAACTAATGAAGACAAAACATTTAAACTTGGTCAAATGGCATCAACTGCCACATAAAAAGAGACACATAAATTTCTTGGTATCACATTACCCTTGACATCAATGGGACCCCAAGACTCCAATCGCCAACTTGGGAATGTGGCTTGGGTATTCCAAGAAATTCTACGGAATGATCAAGTCCCTTCCAGCAGAGCTAGAGGCTTTACAGGCAGTGGGGGAAGATGCACAGAGCCCACTACTTGTACATCTCTCCATATTGTGTCATATCTTGTCAAGGTTCTGGTCCTCCTTTAGATCTGTTGAGTGGATTTTCCTCTTATTGTCAACATTTGTCTTTTATCCCAATCTTGTTAACTTCACAGAATAACATCTGTAATTCCTACGAAGCCGGCAATAAGGTCTTTCTTAAGAAGATTGGTCACTTGGATCTCTGGGTGTACATACCTAATAAGATATACATCATCAATAAGAAATGAATGTACAGAAAAAAACACACACACCATGGTTGTCAGGCATTTTTCTACATCACATTCTGTTCCATTCCTCAGTTCAGAGTTGCTTTTTCTCTTTTCACTATCACAGACTGTTATACCTTAATCTGTCCTTCAATGGACATATCACAATTCTTATTCAGGCCAACTGGTTCTCTTTCCTCTCTATTTACAGAATCACTGGGAACAAAAGTGATACATATGGAACATTAAAGCATTTATCACAACCTAACTGGAGACATATTTACCT
>NC_051404.1:19488827-19489316 GCF_015228065.2 Penaeus monodon | reverse complement strand
GTCCGACTGTTCAAGTTTTGTCCTTTCAGCTAAGATGTATTTTTGGAGTGATGAACAATTAGGTAACTTAGCTTTCAGAATTTCTGTATTAAGAACTGTGGAACTGAAAGTGATCAAGTAAAAAAATATTAATTCATCCATAATTACATTCTGTTTAATACACAAGTGCATATCTGTCAAAAGGATTTTTTATAATCTGGTATAATTAATTTACCCTTAAATTTGAGCATATTTAAATTTTCATCAATACTTGTAATTTTTTCAAATGCACATCAATTACAGAATGTAGAAGAGATAGTGAAGGGAGAAAAAATAATCAGATTTTTATATGAGAAAACAAAAAGCAATGAATGAATAAATCCATTAATATTTTATCAAATTACTCCAGGTTTGGTGAAACATAAAAAAAAGGTTCAAAATGTTTTAAAATCTTTGGTTTAAGCAGATATGCAGACACAAAATTGGTGATTTTCACATGATATAGTGAAT
>NC_051404.1:19488583-19488769 GCF_015228065.2 Penaeus monodon | reverse complement strand
TCTGAAGATACCTACCTACATCATGTCTTTACTGAAAGGGTTGATACAATCTTTGCCTTCTTTTAAGAATGACTTTACCTTTTTTCCATATTTCACTAATACTGATGTTTTATCAGGGCCTATTTTAAATGCATTATTTTTTAATACATATCAATTGGGAAATACAGATATGAAAGGGAAGTGACA
>NC_051404.1:19488375-19488483 GCF_015228065.2 Penaeus monodon | reverse complement strand
ATGGATTGGGGGAGTGGGGTGAGTGAGTGCTAGTGAGGTAGGGATGAGAGTGAGGGGGTTGGGAGGAGGAAAGTAGGTGAATGAGTGAGTAAAGTGAGTGGGTGGGTG
>NC_051404.1:19487990-19488281 GCF_015228065.2 Penaeus monodon | reverse complement strand
TATTCTAATGGAAGGGAAGCGGGGAGTCTTTCGGGAGTCATCTGGGAGGGGGAAAGGCCTGCAGGGTCCTGTGAGATATTTGAGAAGGGGAGACGGAGGTCCTGAAGGATGCCACGGCTGTGTGATGCCGCGGGGGCCGGGGGCGGGGGCGGAGGAAGAGGGTCATTGTATATATTCTTTCCCGACGATACGCGCCGATTAGCGAGTCAAGAGTGGCATCCTTTCCTTGCAAGAACGCGTGTTTGTGTGTGCTTGCGCGGGCTTGTCTCGTGACGTCATACGATTGTGTGT
>NC_051404.1:19487701-19487918 GCF_015228065.2 Penaeus monodon | reverse complement strand
TAGAGCGGCGGCGCTCGAGTACTTCTTGGCATCCGAACTCGCGAAAGTCCGGAAGACATGACCTGTCGCCCGAAGACAGGAGAGCAGATATAATCTCGTGTTTTATGAGAGTCTCGCAAGTGATTCGTTTCCCCGAAGACGAGGCTTTCTTGGCAGATATTTCCTTCTTGAGTGTGCCAGAGGAAGGGCTTGTTACTGTGTGAAGATTTTTATTTTC
>NC_051404.1:19487379-19487495 GCF_015228065.2 Penaeus monodon | reverse complement strand
AAATCATTAATTGGAAATTAGAAGGCACCTGGAAAGCGCATACAGACCTCCACTGAACGCCCCCCCCCCCAAATCCAATTTCAAAATTTGTATAATTGGATCATAGGTGTATATGT
>NC_051404.1:19486651-19487299 GCF_015228065.2 Penaeus monodon | reverse complement strand
TGCATTATATAACGAAATGACTACTAGATTGGATCCTTTTAGTACACTTTGGGTCCAATTCGCTGCCAAACTCGTATCCCTTGAGTCATACATGGTCAACCCCGTACGTAAATGTTCATCGCAATCTTTCCAAAACTTTCTGTATAGTTTTTTTTTTTTTTGACTTGGCCAGGTAAGTAAACAACTAATTTACCAAAGCAACCAATTATCCAATTAAATGAGACGAATCAAATAATCAATAAACCGATTTTCCAATAAAATAACCAAGAAGCTAGTAATTCGATAGATAGTGAACGATGAACGTTATCTCCAAAGGCATAAAAGAACGTTTTTGAACTCCCTCCCCTTCAACCCCCATCCCCTCCTGTCTCTCATGGCTATACTTTTCCTCTATAATTTAACCCTGATTGATCAAGGGAACGTGAGACGGATTTATGGAAATCGAATGTTTTTTGTGATTTTTTTTTCCAATTTCTATTTTATTTTCTTATTTTTTCTTTCTGATTTTCTTTCCAGATTTTTCTTATAATTTTCATGTGATTTTCTTTGTGTTTTTTTTTCTGATTCCCCCCCCCCCCTCGAAAATGCCCACGGGATGTCGACCTTAGTTTACGGATGTTTAACAGAGTTGGCCTTGATATATGGCAG
>NC_051404.1:19486318-19486539 GCF_015228065.2 Penaeus monodon | reverse complement strand
CTTTACATAACTAACCTATATCGTTTTTTCTCGACCCCCCCCCCCTTAAAAAAAATGTTTACCCACGTCTTTCGCTAACCCTTCGAAGGCCAACGCACGCCTCATCTCTCACGTCACGGGCTCACATCTCGGTCCCGTGCTCGAGTCATGTCTTGCGTCACCACATCATGTCTCTCAAGATATAGTTCCCGTTACGTGGGTAAGGCAGTCGTTGCGTCACG
>NC_051404.1:19485885-19486288 GCF_015228065.2 Penaeus monodon | reverse complement strand
CGTTATCGCTATATCGGTCCGTGTTCGTCGATAGTTCGTGAGATTGAAGGCAACTTTGAAGAAGTATTTTTTTCTTTTTATGGTGTTTTGAGGGTTTCTTTTCTCGTTCGGTGGAAGGTGATTTTTTTTTTATAATAAGTTTAAAGGGTTTCATCTCAGATGTATCCGTTACTTGTACCGGATATGTTTATCTGTCTCCTTTTTGTCCTTGTGTCTACATTACTGTGTTTATGTTAATTTATTTATCTCTTTACCTACTTCCGTAGCCCTGGCTTCTTTTTCTCTCTCTGTTTATTTATTCATCAATCTATCTATTGAAAACGTGATTATTTTCCCCTCGTTTCCCCCTCAATACTGTTGTCTAATTTCATGTTAGAATGGGTGACTCAGAAACAAGGGAATA
>NC_051404.1:19485554-19485747 GCF_015228065.2 Penaeus monodon | reverse complement strand
CTAGGCATCATGACGCGTGGCCGCAGTGCAGAGGCCGCAGCCAGCTGGCCAGGCCCGGGTCCGAGGGCTGGCGCGACGCCATCTTGGCTTGGCCCGGGATTCTCCTCCGCAGGACTCTTCTGGAAGGATTCTGGGCGGGGGGGTGGGGGATTAGGGGGGTAATCACGGCCTTCGGAGGGAAAGGAATGTGTGT
>NC_051404.1:19485306-19485416 GCF_015228065.2 Penaeus monodon | reverse complement strand
GTGAGTGACAGAAGGAAATCTGTATCGTCGCCACATCGATAGCCTTTTGTTCCGTAAGATATCACAACAAAAAACAAGGAAACAACTAAACCAAAACAGAACATTTTAAA
>NC_051404.1:19485064-19485268 GCF_015228065.2 Penaeus monodon | reverse complement strand
TATCCAAGTCATTGCTTTGGATCGTAACAGAAAGACTAAATAAATTCTCGAGATTCCTTTTTTTTTCTCTCTCTCTGTTTTACTTTTCGTCCGTTCGTTTCCTTTTCCCTTTTTCTGGAGGAAAAAAAGTGTAATAAAAGCGGAAAAAACGAAGAAGTGAAAAACAAGGTAAGATGTAAAAAAGCGAAAAAGTGTTACAAAGCT
>NC_051404.1:19484791-19485012 GCF_015228065.2 Penaeus monodon | reverse complement strand
TGTGCAGAAGGGAAAAAGGTAAACAAGGGAAAAAAGCTAAAAAGATGAAAAAATAGCTAAAAAGGGGGAGGGAAAAGTGGAAAATCGAAAAAGAAGAGGAAACATGAAGGTCACTTGAGATGGCGGCGATTTGAAACGATGTCGCTCTCCTCGGGTTTAATGTTGCGTTCCGCGGGAGGTCTCTGGGTCGAAGGTCGCTGCCGGTCGTGATTTTCCCCTTT
>NC_051404.1:19484232-19484491 GCF_015228065.2 Penaeus monodon | reverse complement strand
ATCCACACTCCCTTCATTAATTCATTCATTCTTTTCACTCTCCTCTCCATTCATTCTTTCTCTGTATACATAACATAGAGTGTTTGCGTTTGAACCAGATTTAGGAAAGGAATGCCTTCTCAGTTTAGTTTCATAACAGCGTAATCTGGTTCCGGATTATCAGGGTTCAGTTTTTTTTTTCCTTTATTTATAAATTAATTATTTAATAAAAATGCAATAGCGAGACCAAAACACGGGATTTTTTTGATCCCCCCCCCCC
>NC_051404.1:19483872-19484065 GCF_015228065.2 Penaeus monodon | reverse complement strand
GCCTCCTTCCTTGCCCCTTATTCAATCAACTCGTGTTTCATTTGAAGTTGAAACGAGATCCGGGGGAAAACTAAACCTGTGTTTAAAATCCAGATTATGCGCGTCTTGTTTGCATAATCCCAGCATGATAGGTGTGAATGCGAGTGGTATTCGTTTGAGATGAGGGGGGGGGGGGTGAGTGAGTGAGTAGGTT
>NC_051404.1:19483440-19483785 GCF_015228065.2 Penaeus monodon | reverse complement strand
GGGGGGAAGAGAGGAAAGAAGAGAGAGGGGGGGGGGGTGAGAGACAGGGAACCAAAATACAAACAAAAGATAAAGAGAGAAAAAACGTAACAACAGGGAAAAAAGGTAGAAAGAAACCCAAAATTTTAGGATGGGACAATTGACGCACAACGGAATAAAAATTTGAAACTGTTTTTTTTTTTTACGCAAAAAAGAAGGGTCACATTTTTCTCCTTTTGGGGAAAAGGGGAAAAAGGAGGTGTAAGAAAGAACGGCGAGAGGGGGGAAAAAAAGGGGGGGAGGAAGAAGAGAAGAAGGAAAGGAGAGGGGGGGGGTGTAAAGGGGAAGTGTGGGGTAAAGGGAAAA
>NC_051404.1:19483142-19483411 GCF_015228065.2 Penaeus monodon | reverse complement strand
AAGGGTTAAAGGAAAAAAGGAAGGAAGGAGAGGTGTAAAGAAGGAAGGAAGGGAGGAAAGGGAGGGGGTGGAAGGGGAGAGAAGAGGAAGAGAGGGGAGGGGAGAAGAGGAGAGTCCCCTGAGTGCTGCAACTGACTCAGGTGCTTGCAGATAATTGGTGATTGCTACGCTTGTATTGATCAAGCTGATGGGCCAAGCTGATAGCTGAAACTGATTCACTAATCTGTAGTTTGCCGGCCGATATCGGTGGGGGGAGAGGGGTTGGGGTA
>NC_051404.1:19482189-19482618 GCF_015228065.2 Penaeus monodon | reverse complement strand
TGCGGGAGGGGTAGCGAGGGAGGGAGGTGAAAGAGAGAGAAATTGAATCACCAAAATGAAAACAGAAGACCCGAAAATAGACATCCTTTTTTACGTGGCTTGTGGGTGGGCGTGGGCGCATTAATATATATAGCAACGCGACCTTTCTCGGCGGGGGGATTCCTGACCTTAGCATTCATTCAGACGTTAGAGCGGGGAGAAAGGGAGGGAGAAGAGGGAGGGGAAGATGAAGAAGAGAGGGGAGGGAGAGGGGGAAGAGGGAAAGGAGAGGGGAGGGAGAGGGGGAAGAGGGAAAGGAGAGGGGGAGAGTAAAGGAAGACATTACCTGGTGGAGTATTAGCCTTGGTGTGACCTTCAAATAAGGTCATGCGTGTATAGAAGAAAGAGGCGGGGGTTATGGGGGAGGGAGAGGGAACGAAAGCAGGACAA
>NC_051404.1:19481723-19482027 GCF_015228065.2 Penaeus monodon | reverse complement strand
GAGGGGGAGGAGGGGACGAGAGCCACAAATCATGGAATTACCCCCACTTCCCTTTTTCCCTCTTTTCTTTCTTTGTCTCTTTTTCTTTCTCTCTTTCTGTACCCCCGTTTTTCTTCTCGAAAAGTGGAAATCCATCCGTCAATAGTTCGGAGAGCGTAGCGAAAATATGAAAATGTTCCCCTGTCGTGGAATTTGCCGTTTGCCTCCGTCGCCTTACTCTCCTACTACGGTTTTCGTGGCATTGGATTTTATGTATTTATTTATTGTGGTTCTGTTGTGGAGTGGTTGGTTGGTTGTTTGGGAT
>NC_051404.1:19481226-19481381 GCF_015228065.2 Penaeus monodon | reverse complement strand
GAACATCGCAGATATGCTTAACAGAGAGATTAGGCATAGTGCTAGTCCTAAGAAATGCATTCGTGTCGTTAATCACCTTCTCGTGTATATTATGTTACCGCCATGATGCCCCCCCCCCCCCTTTCCCCTTGGCGTGTTCGTAATCGTGGTTGGTA
>NC_051404.1:19480189-19480275 GCF_015228065.2 Penaeus monodon | reverse complement strand
TTTCGTTTATTGATGGGTCGCATTTCCCTTTCCCGTGCGGCCTTCTCCTGTTTTTAACCCGCACGGTTCCGTCGGGTTTTTAAATG
>NC_051404.1:19479726-19479973 GCF_015228065.2 Penaeus monodon | reverse complement strand
GCCCCTGCCTGTTCTTCGTAAAATCCTCTTCGAAATAAAATGTGAACATTCCATCTATTTCTCGAAGAAAAAAATATCTCGAGAAATGAACGAATTCCTGATCACTCGTTCACGTCACCCTCGAATTAATCCGCCGTTGTCCTTGAGCACTAACCTTGAGCTCGGCCTCGATCGCTGTCCTCGAGGTGGAGGTGTGGGAGCGCTCGAGGGCGAGTGCCGTGATGTGTGGGTGGCGAGGGAATTTTAA
>NC_051404.1:19479064-19479460 GCF_015228065.2 Penaeus monodon | reverse complement strand
TCGTGGCGTCATCGATCGACACGTCCCTCCCCTTCTTTCCCTCCTTCCCCCTCCCAGTCAACCCCTACCCCCACCCTCCTCCCCGACCCGCCCGCGCGAATCATATGTTCCCTTCCGCCCACACTCGCCCACGCCTCTCTTGTGTTTGGGGGCGTTTCCGCTTCCCCGCCTTCCCCCCCCCCTCTCTCTCTCTTGCTCCCCTTTCCACACCACATCTGCCCCACTTCTGACCACTTTTGACCCCACCTTTACTTTCCCTTTGTCCCACTTCTTCCCTTCCTCTAACCCCCCCCCCACCTATTCTCCTTTTCCCCCACTTCATCCTCGCTCCTCGCCTTTCTCCAATTCCTTTCCTCCCCAACATCTCCCCACCCCCAACTTCTTTCTCCTTCCCCT
>NC_051404.1:19478420-19478880 GCF_015228065.2 Penaeus monodon | reverse complement strand
CCTTCCCCTACTCCCCTCAATTCCCCATCCCAACTTCTTTCCCCCTCCCCTCCTCCCCCAATCTCCCACCCCAACTTCTTTCCCCTTCCCCTCCTCCCTACTCCCCTTCCCCTGCCCCCCACTCCCCTTCCCTTCTTCCCCCAAATCAATTCCCCTCCTCTCTCCCCCCAGTTCCCACACCCCTCCCCACCCCCTCCGTGCGCCTTTAGGGGGTCCTGTCCCCGACCTTCTCGCCCAGGCCGGGTTACGCCTTCCTTGCGAAAGTACCAGATAAAGGTCACGACAGAAGAAAGAGATGAAAGAAAAGAAGAGGGTAAGAATGGGGAATGGGATCGTTTAAGATGGGGGGAGGAAGGAGAGAAAGAAAAAGTAATGAAAGGTGTTCAAAGAAAGGGGAAGAAAGAGGCGGGGAAGGAAATATGAGACTGAGGAAGATATTGTTTCATGATGGTATCAGCGT
>NC_051404.1:19478043-19478242 GCF_015228065.2 Penaeus monodon | reverse complement strand
CACTACCACATATATTCGCTACGAAAGATGGCGAGGGACAGTGCCAAGGCCTTAGTTTACCGCGATCCGTTAACGATAGAATCGCGAGGCGCTGCAGGTCGTCATGGTAATGGGTAAACAACGCGACGGAATGAAGACGTTACGCGGGGCTGTCTCGTCTCGAAGTGCTGCAACAGACTCAAGATGAAAGCAGTAGTAC
>NC_051404.1:19477533-19477861 GCF_015228065.2 Penaeus monodon | reverse complement strand
TTCCTCTCCCAATTGTCTT
This sequence comes from Penaeus monodon, assembly GCF_015228065.2. NCBI lineage: Eukaryota > Metazoa > Arthropoda > Malacostraca > Decapoda > Penaeidae > Penaeus > Penaeus monodon. The sequence continues at coordinate 19,477,842 of NC_051404.1, read as the reverse complement.
TATTATCAACGGTTATTTGATTATGGTAATCATTGGTATTTTGATTATATGTCGTCATTTTTCACCACTTTGTCATTAATACTGTCGTTAGCTCTATCGTTATCACTATCTTTATTGCCTTTTATCTCATAATGATCTGTATCGTTCTTCTTACTGTTTACACTTTTGTTACAATTATCACTTTCCTTATTATTATTTATTCCATATCTTACGCAAGCATCAACACATTATCATTATCACATTCCTTATCATAATATATTTATGTATTGTGTATTTCTTTCTATATTTCTTTAAATCTTACACACAAAC
>NC_051404.1:19477283-19477377 GCF_015228065.2 Penaeus monodon | reverse complement strand
GATTCCCCCCAAGGGCACAAGAATCCGTTCGTGAGATGAGGTCTGCATGACGTGACTGCATTAAGGGTTATTGATAAGCTTGTGAAAGGGCAAA
>NC_051404.1:19476221-19477041 GCF_015228065.2 Penaeus monodon | reverse complement strand
AGAAGCAAGAAGAGGAGGAGGCCGAGGGGCGAATGGAAGCCAAATCAATAAAAGAAAAAGGCCAGCCAACCAACTGATTTATTCATGAAATTTTGATATGAATATTACATCTTTTTTCTCTGTTTATATATTTATTGTTTGTTTATTGTGTGTTTATTTTATTATATTATTTACCTGAGTATTAGTGTATGTATTTCTGTTTGTTTTATTATGATTTTGTTTCAGTAATTTTTTTTAATGAAAGGGAACGAAAATCCTCTGATAGTCGATTCATGGTACCAAGTTCGAATATTTGGTCTGCAAATGTTGCACTAGATTTTGTGAAATATAGCATAACGCGGAACACGGACCACGGACAAGCTCTTACTGTCCTAGTCTCCGCTATAACTGCGTATTAAGGTCCATGCAAAAGTCTCTTGTTAATTACCCATTCTTTCCATGCTTACTTTGATTGTTTTTAGCGAGTCCTCCAAAAAGAGGGCGAGGGTGACATCTTTGAAACACACACAAAAAAATATTATCTCCGGATTGTTTACACCCTTCGGCATCATGTGCTTGTAGCCCTATCATTACAGCTGCATGACCCAGAAAGGGAGATGTTGTGGGGAATTGTGATGCAATCTTGTGTGCTCGTGCGTGTGTGAGAGAGAAGGGGAGATGTGGAGCGGGAGGGAGAGGGAGGAGGAGGGAGAGGAAGAGGAAGAGGAAGAGGGGGTAGGAGAGATGAGGAGGGAGGAAGAGGGAGTGGGAGAGATGAAGAGGGAGGAAGAGAGAGTGAGAGAGATAAGGAGGGAGGTAGAGGGAGTGGGAGATATGAGGT
>NC_051404.1:19475903-19476012 GCF_015228065.2 Penaeus monodon | reverse complement strand
ATGAATTTGCCCTTTTTTCATTGTACTTTTTGCTTTCGCTTTTGAAACTCTTAATTTAGGAAACGGTTTATCTTTGACCCGCTATTCTTAGGATTTGGCCGCTGATTGT
>NC_051404.1:19475498-19475580 GCF_015228065.2 Penaeus monodon | reverse complement strand
CCAATTTAATGTACGAATCACTCAATGAGTCACGGGGGCGGGGGCGGGGGGGGCGGTCTCTGCATCATGAGTCATGGTTTTA
>NC_051404.1:19475097-19475302 GCF_015228065.2 Penaeus monodon | reverse complement strand
CTTGGTGAATCAGCACTGGCGTCGGGAGGCGGAGAGCAGCCTTCGAATGAGAGAAAGCTGTGTTATTTATCGGTGATTTATAATCTTCAGTTTTGCATTGCTGTCATTTTTACCATTTGTGTTGGCTCCTCTTTTATTTGATTTTCTTTTTGCCGTGGTCATCGCTTCTGCCGCTGGTTTTGCGTGCTGTTGAGTTTATGGCTGA
>NC_051404.1:19474897-19475051 GCF_015228065.2 Penaeus monodon | reverse complement strand
CTTTCTGACAAGGGGCGTGTGGGCCTCATCATGTAAGAATAAACATTTGCACGATACGAGTTTAGCGATAATGATAATGATTATGATAATGAGCTATTATCTTAAGCTCAAAAGTCCCATGATGGATTTTTCTGTCATTCATCGAGTGTGTGTG
>NC_051404.1:19474352-19474768 GCF_015228065.2 Penaeus monodon | reverse complement strand
GACATTGACCACTAGTTTGAAAGCATCGATTTTGATATTGGGCAAATGCCTCTGTTGCAAGGCCTTGTTGCTAAATGCTCAGTGGTGGGTTGAATGATTACAAGGGACGTGGGAGAGATAATGGAAGACATAAAAAAGGAATGTTATGATAAAAGAAAAGGTGTAGAAATGGAAATGGAACCAATTATAGTGATTAGAGTCATTACTTTTTTATTTCCCGAAAAAGAAAAGGATTGTAATTCTAAGTATGGATGAATTTTTGAAAGTGCCTACCCCTACGCCCCCGATTGCACACATAATGACGAGGACCCAGAGGGTGAAATTTATTGGGAAGATGAATCGAAAGTCCCATTGGAGTGCCAGTTGAGAGTGCCAATGGAGAATGCCACAGCGCTTTACGGGACGACCAGCTGGCG
>NC_051404.1:19473936-19474308 GCF_015228065.2 Penaeus monodon | reverse complement strand
AGTTACATGACATCAAAGCCGAGGACGACCCCCCCCCCCTGCTTGCACCAAGAAAACAGAACGACTTGTATTAGAACGACTGCATCCAAGGGGGGGGGGGGAGGTAATTTGAGCTCTGTGTAGGCTATCGACTAGGGTGGGAATAGCGTGCGTCGGGAGGGCAATTAAGTGATATGTAATTGGGTGAATTGCAAGGCATTTAATTACATGAACTCATTAATGCTAATGGCTTAATGTTGCCGGGACAAGGGGCGCTGTGAATGACTATTGATGATGGGCGTTTTATTATTGTTATTGTTCTTGTTCTCTTTAATTACATCTGTTCGGTTACAGTTTCAGAAAATAGAAAATGCTTGTATTTATAGAGAATTT
>NC_051404.1:19473539-19473744 GCF_015228065.2 Penaeus monodon | reverse complement strand
GACGTACTCGCTCACGTGTCGTAGTGCACAACACAAAGATGTGTCTTTTTAAGCGGAGTCATGGCTAAGATAGAAAAAAATGCTTAAAATAGTTAAGTGTTTTCCTTATCTTTACATATAAAAGAGAATATAAGAATAGGAGGGCATCATAGCGGTTTAGTGTCTCGCATGTACTTAGAGTATATGATACGTATATGAGTGCAGT
>NC_051404.1:19473140-19473329 GCF_015228065.2 Penaeus monodon | reverse complement strand
CACTTTTTTTATACATTACACACGTAATTTGTAATTCTAGCTCCGCCTTTTTTCATGGGCTGAGTTTGGTAATGCAGTGATTGAAATATTGCTCATGGTTTACAGTGCAGACATAGACAAAGACACAAGTTTGTAAAACATGGGTTGGGTGTTGCGAAGGTTGTGAGTCCGGGAAAGAATGATAGAATT
>NC_051404.1:19472649-19472885 GCF_015228065.2 Penaeus monodon | reverse complement strand
TTGGGGGAGTTAGAGTAGGTGAGAGGGGTGTAATTTTGTTTTCTTCTTTGATTAATTATATTTGTTTTGATTGTGGGTAAAATTGCATGTCTGTTTCGAGTTTCTTTTTTTCTCCAATGAGGGTTCCCTGTGATTTGTGTAACAGTATGAATAAATGTGAATTATGAAGACATGTAAGATAGAGAGATGGAAAGAAGAGAATTATGCAAACTAAAATTATCTGCTGTATGCCTCGT
>NC_051404.1:19472418-19472537 GCF_015228065.2 Penaeus monodon | reverse complement strand
AACGAGCTTTTTAGCAAACCAGAGCACGACTAGAGTGCTATTCTCGCCTGCAGATCCTGTTTCCCCGGGAGCTTCGTCATTGATGCCCTTCATTTTCGTAATGTTGATCTCCGAAGCCC
>NC_051404.1:19471808-19472299 GCF_015228065.2 Penaeus monodon | reverse complement strand
ATCAAGTATTCTGTTGTTATAGTTGTTGCGACGTGTGTTGGTTTAGGGGTTGTGAGTTGGAGGGGCAAGTTGTTGTGGTTGTGGTTATGTGGATTGGTGTAAGGGTTGGACGTAAGATCATATGCCCTGTTGTTGTGGGTGGAGTTACTTGTGTAAGGATTGGGGATAAGGTCAAATGCCCTGTTGTAGTTGTAGTTAGGTGTCGTGATGTTGGGGTTGTGGGTAAGGCGGGCACACACCCTGTTGTAGCTGTATTCACGTGTCTTGATGTAGGGGTTGGAGAAAGGGAGATACGTACCCTGTTGTTGAAGTTGTAGATCCGGGGACACATATCCTGCTGTTGGAGTTGGAGTTGTTGGGTGTAAAGAGTTTAAATGCCCTGTTGTAGTGACGTTCCTTGATGTAGACGTGGCCTTAGAGACAGTAGGAAGGAAAGAAAAAAAAGTCTATAAATATCCCAGAAACGTGTCTAAGAATATAATTAAAGTATC
>NC_051404.1:19471516-19471731 GCF_015228065.2 Penaeus monodon | reverse complement strand
GTGTGGGGAGGGGGAGGTGTGTATGCGTGCGTTCATTACCTCTTTTCTTTTCACCAATTCTAGTTTGTTTTATCTACCATTTATTTCTTTTTCTTTTTCTTATTTATGCACACAAACAAGAACGTTCCCCGTTTTCTTCCCTTCCTCTGCAACACGCTCGGCCGCCTCCGTCTCCGATTGCAGGTTTCACTCAAATAAGACTCGGGTGTCCGCAA
>NC_051404.1:19470603-19471173 GCF_015228065.2 Penaeus monodon | reverse complement strand
GGTCACATTAACCTCCGGGAGGGCGCACGTGTTCCGCGAATGGGGTGGAAGTGGGGAAGGAGGGGGATGTTGGAGATGGGGAAAGGAGGGAGTGGGGTGTTGGAGATGGGGGAGGGAAGGAGTGGGTGTGGGAGATGGGGAGGGAGGGAGTGGGGTGATGGAGATGGGGGAATGGAAGGAGTGGGTGTGGGAGATGGGGAGGGAGGGAGTGGGGTGATGGAGATGGGGGAATGGAAGGAGTGGGTGTGGGAGGTGTGGGGAAGGAGAAAATCGGTGGGGAGGGGAGGGAGGGGAGAGGGAGTAAGTGGGGTGTGGGAGGTGAGGAGAAAATCAGCGTGAAGGGGAGGTCAGTAGGAGGTGAGGGGGAGGGAGGGAATGAGTGGGGTGTGAGAGGTGGGAAGGTGGGGGTAGGGAGAAAATCGGTGGGGAAGGGGGGAGTGGGGGAGGAAGGTGTGGCAGAGATAGGGATGGAGGCGGATTGAGTCATGAATCAGGTTTTCTGTTTGAAATTCGATCTCGGGAATAAAACGTGACTTGTTGAAGAGGGAGGCGAAGAGAGGGTCCGCGTGA
>NC_051404.1:19469600-19469779 GCF_015228065.2 Penaeus monodon | reverse complement strand
CAGCAACAGCTTTTATGGACTCACCTGAGGGAGAATTATCCAGGTGGGCGGACTAGAACGGGTTACGTTGCGGTGGCGGACTGATGGCACTCCTCCCCCCCTACTCATCCCCTCGCCCCCCCCCCTCTCCCCAGAATGTGATCCGTCTCGTTCGTGTGGGCTTTCTTGAAGTGTTAATC
>NC_051404.1:19468182-19469444 GCF_015228065.2 Penaeus monodon | reverse complement strand
CCCCCTCCCCGCAATATGCATATTTAGTGAAAAAAAAATATTTGAGATGCATTATTCGGTTACACAAGTCCATTAGTCATTTGCATGAACATCAGTTTTTTAAACACACGCGCTGTTTATAGACATTTGGTTGAATAGACTTTTGACTTAATAGACTTTCGGCCTAATAGAGTATCGGTTTCAGTTTTCGCGATAATCGACCCTCCGTTCCGATGGAGCCCCGAAAGCCATTGGAGAGGCGAGTGCAGCTGTACCCTACAGTGTACCGTCATTTCGGAGTGGTGATGCAGGGTACGGGGTACAGTTGGCGGCAGTCGACGGAAGGAATGGGGGGGAATGTTTTTGAGAGGCGGTTAGGTTGAACTAGATGAGGGGAAAGGGGAGAGAGAAGAGAGGAAAGAGGTGAGGGGAGAGAGGAGAAGAGAGGAAAGAGGAGGTGAGGGGAGAGAGGAGAAGAGAGGAAAGAGGAGGTGAGGGGAGAGAGAGAAGGGGAGGAGAAGAAGGAAGGAGAGGAGGGGAGAGGAGGAAGGAGGAAAGAGGATGGGGGAGAGAGGAGAAGAAAGGAAGAGGAGTGAGGGGAGAGAGAGAAGAAAGGAAGGGAAAGAGAGGAAAAGAAAGGGGAGGGAGGGAGAGAGGGAGAGAAAGGAAGGGAGGGAGAGGGAGAGAGGAGAAGAGAGGAAGGAGGAGGTGAGGGGAAAAGAGGAGAAGAAGGAGGAGGAGGGGGAGTGAGGAGAAGAGAGGAAGGAGGAGGTGAGGGGAGAGAGGAGAAGAGAGGAAAGAGGAGGTGAGGGGAGAGAGGAGAAAAGGAAGGAGAGGTGAGGGGAAGGGAGAGAGGAAAGGGGAGGGAGGGGAGAGGGGAGAAGGAAGGAGGAGGTGAGGGGATAAAGGAGGAGGTGAGGGGAGAGAGGAGGAGGTGAGGGGAGAAAAAGAGAGGAAGAGAGGAGGGAAGGGAAAGGGAAGAGGAGAAAGAGGGGGGGGTGCGGGAAGGAGAGAAGGAGGGGATAAAAAAGAGGGAGGGAAAAGGGGTGAGGGGGATTAGAAAAGGGGGAGGGGAAAAAAGGAGGGAGGGGTAGAAGAGGAGGGGAAGGGATTTTGAGGGTTCAAAAAGGGTTTAATGGGAAAGAGGAAATTGTTGCATGTTGAAAAAGTAGTAGGGAGAGGGGAGACAGAGAGAGGAGATGCACTTAAAAAAGATTTTGTAGATAAAGGGAAGACAGAGTCAGAGGGGAGACGGAGAGGGGAAGTGTCCCGGTTAAATTAAG
>NC_051404.1:19467907-19468115 GCF_015228065.2 Penaeus monodon | reverse complement strand
AAGGATCTGAAAGAGTTAAGTAGGTTAGGGTATCTGGATTGGTGCGGTTCGAAGGGGAAGAGGCGAGTTTTCTGAGGGGAGAGATCTGAAGGAGTTTGTGTAACGCATGTAAGGGGAAGGACAATGGGGGGGGGGGGAATAGAGGGGGCAGTGATTGTTGAGAAGGTTGAAGTCGTCCAGTAGATGCTGTTCGTGGTGATAGATTTAC
>NC_051404.1:19467022-19467143 GCF_015228065.2 Penaeus monodon | reverse complement strand
AAATCCTCCGTTTTTAGTTCCGCAGGCGAGGCTGTTTGGAGGGGCCCAAATGGGGCCCGATTGCTTGCCAAATTAATGAAATGAAAAGCCCGCGGAAAAAGGGTTTCTTTTATCATCCAAG
>NC_051404.1:19465912-19466489 GCF_015228065.2 Penaeus monodon | reverse complement strand
ACGTCAATTAGGCTACAGTGGCAGGAAATAAATACGACGAAAGTATGATGAAACCGTAAATAAGGAGTAACTGATAGATGAATAAATGTACCGCTAATCTCTGCCAGAAGTAGATATCAGACTATAAACATTTTTTGATAGAAGTGTAAATAAAAAAATAGATAAGGGTAGATAAATGTGTAAATGAATTATCTTCGGTTGCCAGAAACATTAATCGGACTGTATGCCTTGTTAATAGGTCGATGTACATCTAGACTATCCGTGGCTGTCGGAAACGAATTCCTCTTCTGTTGTGTGCATAACCTACATAAAGGATCATAAACAGGATATGTGAATTGGCCGGAATTTATCTTCCTCTCTCACATACAAGTAGCTGGAGATGCGTACGCACACAGACGTACACGGACACGCGTGTATCTGCAGGAGCACACACTGGCGTACATGGACACGCATGTATCTGGAGGGGCACAGCCACAGGCGTACACGGATATGCATGTATATGGAGACGCGTACACAGGCAGGTGTACACGGAGACACGCATACATACACAGATGATGGAGATGCTGTAGAGATACAT
>NC_051404.1:19465115-19465240 GCF_015228065.2 Penaeus monodon | reverse complement strand
GCCATCCGTGTCCCTGAGCTAGGAGTCGCAGGTTATATCACACTCCCTCTTAACGGACCTCCGGGCGGGGCGAGCTTGAAGAGGCATCCGCATTTAGCACCGCGATCTGAGCCGCCTTGTACCTT
>NC_051404.1:19464586-19464756 GCF_015228065.2 Penaeus monodon | reverse complement strand
GAATAACAGGGGTATATCCGACAAACACCTCCCGCGTTCTCGTATCTTAAGAAGGTCCTTGAGTCATCGCGGATTTTTTTCTCCTCCTTTTCATCAGATGTTTTTTCCGTTTGTTTTCTGTATTTTCCTTTCTTCGTCATTTACTCGCTTAGGATCCCTCTCCATTGCTC
>NC_051404.1:19464425-19464543 GCF_015228065.2 Penaeus monodon | reverse complement strand
ATCATGAAGATAGTGGTCCTGAGAATTAGGCTTGAGGCAACTTCTCAAATTTCACTTTTTTTAATGTTGCGTTGTGTTTCTGTTATTCTTCGCGAGGGTAGGATTTATTAACCCATAT
>NC_051404.1:19464084-19464368 GCF_015228065.2 Penaeus monodon | reverse complement strand
ACGTAGCGAAGTTGGTTGGTTTAGTGTTTGGCGTCTGCTTGCAATAAGTCCAAAGCGTCGGTTTCATGTAATTTTTGTTTTGTTTTTTCCGATTTCGTTTTCAAGAGCGCCGCCGGTTACCGAGGGTGCGAGGTCGGTTACCCTGGCAACAGCTGCCCTCGTAAGGCTTAGCCGAGGAATGAGGGGAGAGTCATGAAAGAACCTCTTCAGTTCAGCGCGTGTCTGTTCGTTTATGTGTGGGGGTTGGGGGGGTTGGGGGAGTTGGGGCGTGTTAGGAAGGGGGA
>NC_051404.1:19463031-19463899 GCF_015228065.2 Penaeus monodon | reverse complement strand
TGGGGAGCCAGTTGTGAGCTCGTCCGTTAGCGCTCGTCTACGCCTCTGCTGGAGTTCGGACGTAGAAAGTACACGGGGAAGCAAGGTCACGCGCCGCGTGATCGGATGTGACCTCTGGGTGCCAAGTAGAATAGGATGGGGGGAGGGGGGAGGGCGCCAAGTAGAATGGGGTGGGGGGGAGGGTGCCAAGTAGAATGGGGTGGGGGGAGGGTGTCAAGTAGAATGGGGTGGGGGGGAAGGTGTCATGTAGAATGTGGTGGGGGGAGAGAATGGGAGTGAGGTGGGGGTAAAAGTGGGAGGTGGGGGAGAGGAGGTGGAATAAAGGAGAAGGGGAGGATAAGAAGAGAGAAGGAGGAGGAGATGATTGAAGGTGAAAGAAAAGGGGAAGTGAAGGATGAAAGAAGGGAAGTACAAGGGAAAAGGGAGAGAGAAGGAAATGAGACAAAATAAAAGAAGAGAAAGAAGAAGCAAGACAGAAGATAAAAACGAAATATAGAAAAAAACACAGAGAAAGAAGAAAGAAAAAGAAATACGATCAAAAGAGAGATAACACAGGAACCGCCGCCTTACATAGCAGGGGGCTTTTAGCATCTCTCCACTCCCGCCCATGAGTTGCTAGGATCGTGGGCGCCCGTGGCAGCTAAGGGGCCGCCCGTGCCAAGTCGTCTTAAACTTGGCATGCCCACGCCCCCTCTCCTCACCCCCCTCCCCGGCCCCCTTGCCATACAGGCTGCATGCCATCTGCTCTTACGTCCGAGTGTGCCGTGGTCAGGCCTCGTCATACACCGGCGTCTTCGTGGGGGGGGGGGGTATTTGTTTGCTGTTTGTTTTTTTATTTGTAGTTTTTGTTTGGTAGTTATTTGTTGGT
>NC_051404.1:19462775-19462959 GCF_015228065.2 Penaeus monodon | reverse complement strand
GACCCTCATATATTGATGCTGTTACGTTGATATTAGTCTGTCTGTGCCTCCTGTTGTACCTCTGCTTTTTATCATCTTTGTCGTTTTCAATATTATTGTCGACATTGGTATTGTCACTGGTAGCGTGAATCACTTATTTTTAGTGACTGCTACAATCGAAGACCATGTCCATCGTATTATTGGA
>NC_051404.1:19462554-19462719 GCF_015228065.2 Penaeus monodon | reverse complement strand
GCGGTCACCATTAGCACAATCACTGCTTATCAACAGCGCAACTACTACGTAGCACTATCACTAAGCACCACAAATATCCAGACAATTAGTACCACAAACAGAACCACAATCTCTGTTCACTGTATTTGGACAGACAGGTATACACTCCCCCCCCAAAAAAATATC
>NC_051404.1:19462185-19462339 GCF_015228065.2 Penaeus monodon | reverse complement strand
TTTGAAAATGTTCCTATTTTAACGATGTTTCTTTTCTCCTTCCAGGTAAGAATCCTGGGTCACGTGGTAGCCTATTATGCAATACCCCGTGTGTGTGCAGGCCAAGGTAAGGTGAGAAGGGCGTGTGCTCATGCCTGTGGAACCTGTTGTGGGC
>NC_051404.1:19461779-19461903 GCF_015228065.2 Penaeus monodon | reverse complement strand
TCTATTTTTTATAATATTATTCGTCACTTTAATGTTACAGTGTGATCGTGTTACTATTTTTTTTTCTTTGATTGATTTAATTGCTATAATTATTGGTAAACTAATGGTGGTAATTGATGAGATT
>NC_051404.1:19461521-19461682 GCF_015228065.2 Penaeus monodon | reverse complement strand
CCTAGAAACAGGGGACGCTGTCTTGTCAACAGCTTCTTTCGCATCCGGCAGCAACAAAAGGACCTTGTCATTCCTCTCGGGGCGCTGTTCCGCAAACCGTCAGAAAGGTCAGCAGGCACAGGGGAGACCGTCAGCAGCAGGAGCACACATAGGGCTGACCT
>NC_051404.1:19460436-19460945 GCF_015228065.2 Penaeus monodon | reverse complement strand
CCCTTCCTTTTTTTAAAGTTTTCTCTCCCCCTCTCTTTTTTTATTTTTCTCTCCTTCCTTCCTTTCTTTATTTTTATCTCCCCCTTCTCACTCGGCTTCTCTCTTCTCCTTTCGTCCTCTCTCCTTCTAATCGTTTCTACTTGACTCCCTCGTACTTTCACGCCCTCATTCTCTCATTCTGTCCCTCCCTCATTTTCCAATATTCTCCTCCCTCATTTCTCTATACGTTCATTGTTTCCCTCCCTCATTCCTTCATACCCTCACCCCTTTTCACCCTATTCCCTCTTTCCTCTATTTCCTCATTCTTTCCCTCCCCATTCCTCTGTTCCCTCATTCCTTCCCTCCCTCATTCCCTCATTATTTTCCCCCCCTTTCTCCCTCCTCCATCTCGGTCTCCGCCTGGCCACGTCGGTCGATAAGCCTTGACTCCTAAGCAATGGGTGGCCTTGGCAACGAGCATGATGCTGGGGGAGCGTGGACCGGTGCGATAGAATGCAGCTTTAGGACTC
>NC_051404.1:19460078-19460256 GCF_015228065.2 Penaeus monodon | reverse complement strand
ACATTGGTGAAAGGGGTGTGGATGAGGGAGGTGGGTAGGGGGAGCGGCGGGAAAGAAGGTGGCTATTGCAACATCGTGATTTCGCAAGAATTTGCGCGTCAAGACACAATCCGTCGTCGAGGTAAGCAAGTCACATAGTTCGCAATTGCCAGTTTTATTCGTTACTTTAGGCATGTAG
>NC_051404.1:19458859-19460044 GCF_015228065.2 Penaeus monodon | reverse complement strand
GTCGGCCATCTCCTGTTTTATTTGTGGTCCCCGTCGGTCCGTCGGTCTCTGCGCCGGCCCTCCCTTGCTTGATTTGTAGTCCCTGTTTGTCCTTCTTCCTTCATTTGTGGTTCCCGTCGGTCGGTCGGTCTCTGCGTCGGCCCTGTCTCGTTCTGTTTTTCGTCCCAACCTGTCCTCCCTCGCTCGAGTGTTTGCGAATCCGCGAGCTGTTGAAATCTCTCAAGGGTTGGATATACACGCCCGCAAATCCCCGGGGGTTAGTGCCTACGTAGTTATTGTTTACTAAATTGTTGTTTGCGAATATTCCGTTGCGGTTTCGCGAGGTTATGTGATCCGATTCCTGTCCCCCCGCTCCCTCCCCCCTTTCCCTCCCCCTTTCCCTCCCCTTTCCCTCCCCTTTCCCTCCCCTTTCCCCCGCTCCCCCCTCGTGTTATGAAACTTTGTACCTGTAATAGACGTTGTTGCTGCAGTTTGAATGGCGTAGTAATCGAGAAGTCTTTGCGGAGTTGTGTTTACGTCGTATTGTGTGATGTCGGTTGTGTAGTTCTGGGATTTCTATCTGGGATGTGTTGTGAATGCGTGTTGTATTGTTGGGTAGGCGTTTGTGAGTTGGTGTGTATTGTGCTGATTGTGCTGTGAAGTCAGTTGTGAGTCAGTGTATTGTGTTGTGAAGTAAATTAACTTTTTTTTGAGTCAATTGTGAATTTATGTGTTGTGAAGTAGGTTGTGCATTAATATAGATTTTGTGAAATCGGCTCTGAATTCAGTATCGCGCTGTAGTATTGTGAAGTCGATTATGACATAGTGTGCTGTGCCATGAAATCAATTCTTCTTCAATGCCGTGTTGTAAAAATGTGTTGAATGAGTGTGCTGCTGTTTCTTATTCAAAATCGCCCCTGAATCGAGCCTTCGCCTTGCATTGTAAAAGCCGATGTGTATGAGAACACACGGTCTTTACAATACATTTCGCTTCTGTGACGCGTAACCGGCTGAACACGCAGCGAAGACGGGGGATTAGTGCCGTGTAAATCCCCGAATCCAGGAACGGCGGCGCTGGGTAGGATGCGGGAGCGACGGCGCAGGACGGGCCCGTGGCGGAGGCGGACGTGACGACACGTCGGATCCGTTTTGTTTTCCCCGGTTTGCAGGCCCCGCATGAGGGCGGCGACGGGGCTCTGGGGGCGT
>NC_051404.1:19458463-19458613 GCF_015228065.2 Penaeus monodon | reverse complement strand
TCAAGGCTGCTTTTGACGTACAACCACCCTTTGATGGCTTCTGTAGGAGTGGGTAATCTGTGATTCTTTTATGAAGGATTTTTAAAGATATGAATAAGGTTCAGTGTTGACAACAGTTTTGAGACGTTCACAAAGGGCTTGTTTAAGGAA
>NC_051404.1:19457887-19458230 GCF_015228065.2 Penaeus monodon | reverse complement strand
TTGTGTTTATAAGAGAGAAGGCCGACGTGTGGGTATGGTTGGGGATAATGGTACCCCATGTGATTGTCTGACATGACTCGCTACAATGATCATTGGAAACGGCCATGAAGGTTTTTTTTTATATAATTTTCAAGTTCGTACCAAAAACGGTCATTGGCCATTTAAAAATATAAAAAAAAATATATAATAAAAAGAAATAGAGTTATCGTGACGTCTCTTGTTATTGAATAACGTCTAAATGAAAGCGTATGTGGTTAAGGAAGGGATGGCTTGCTGTTCATTATGGAAGAGACGCGTTGGGACTGTCGCCTTGTGTGGAGACTCCGAATCTGGCCGACTGCGC
>NC_051404.1:19457434-19457738 GCF_015228065.2 Penaeus monodon | reverse complement strand
ATATAATTTTCGTGAGTAGCGAAGATACAAATCTTGCGAAAGTTGTAAAGTGTATAGTGTAAAAATCATATAGTTAATGTAAACATAGTACAATTTAATGCAAAATAGTATAGCTAATGTAAAAATGATATCGCGCGTGTAAAAGTAGTATAGCTTATGTGGAAATAGTATAGCTAATATTGAAATCTTAAAGCTAGTGCAAAAGTTGTAAGACAAAGCTTGCGGAAAGAAAGCAGTGTATGTATTTCAAAAGTAGACTAGCTGGAGGAAAGGAAGTGTAGGCAATCGCATGGGTAGAACAGCC
>NC_051404.1:19457107-19457294 GCF_015228065.2 Penaeus monodon | reverse complement strand
GGCGGGAGGGTCAAAGCTCTGTGGGGGGATGGGGGGGGGTGAGGTCTTACCGTATCTGTGTACTGTATGTCTGGGGCTTCGGGCTTTAGGCTTCGCGGGAACCCCCAGCCTCTGCCGCGGCCACGTGATGTTTCTGGAGAGGAGTGCTGGTCTCCTCGGCTGCCAGGCGCGAGGGGCTCGGATGCAG
>NC_051404.1:19456486-19456815 GCF_015228065.2 Penaeus monodon | reverse complement strand
AATGTAAACAATAACAACAAAAAACAGAGCTGACAAGGCTAAACGGAGGAACTGAAAAGGGTTTATGTCGTTGTGTGTGAGTCGCACCTGTTGCCCTTGTCACATTATGCTTACGAGCCTCATGGTAATACGTGGGTCGTCAGCTGTGCCCTGAGGAAAATTCGGGCTTCGTTGCTCTCTCAGTCATCTCCTGGAGAGCTTTTCTTGGTTTGTTTCAAGCTCGGGGTTACTTTGGTTTAAGGGGGATTAAGGGGTAGGGTGACCCGGGGTACGTGAAAGAGCCCGGTCTGGTAGAAGGTAAGGTTACTTAAGGGGTGGATATTCCGTAT
>NC_051404.1:19456007-19456353 GCF_015228065.2 Penaeus monodon | reverse complement strand
GCACGCTGGCACCCCCACCAGCGTCTCAAGGTGGTCGGTTATTCCCTGGCTCGGCTTCGTATCCCATGACCGTGTCACAAACAGCGAAGGGCCGTGGAAAAGCTGTGGGCATGAGATATCTTCGCACGGGATGGTCACGTGAACAGCGGCCGATCTCCCTTATTCAGAATGGGCGATGGGCCTCAGGATTACCCCGCGACTTCCCCTGGCTGTTGGTGCCCCACTTGCGTCTTCTCCTTGGCTGTGATCTCTTCCTTTTTCTTCTTTATCGGGCATTCTCTCCTATATATTTTTTTCTTTTTTTTTATCTCGGAGTTTCGCGAAACACGGTTATGGTAACGTCTTT
>NC_051404.1:19455712-19455959 GCF_015228065.2 Penaeus monodon | reverse complement strand
TTCGCACGTTGCTCTGCGATTGCTCGAAGGATCTCTTTCTTGTAGGATCCGAGGTCCTCCGAGTTCAAATTCTTTGTTTACGTTCGGTCCCCGACTCGATAACACGGCAGATCCAACGCCCTCGAAAAATGTATATATTTAAACCTATCCCAGTGCACATAGATAAGGCCAATATCCCCATATCAGCACTTGGTAAAAAGGGAGCACAATATGAATGGAGATAAAAAAAAATGATTTTTCTAAGCGA
>NC_051404.1:19455361-19455686 GCF_015228065.2 Penaeus monodon | reverse complement strand
CATAGCTGCCCGCATGGCAGAGCAACACACATGTTATGAAACGGGCCCATTATTAACTTAGGTCATAGCAGATAAGCAACATCCTGCTGATGATACATTGACGCGGACGGATTGGGTCGCGGGCGCACGAACTCGCCGCCCATGGATCCATATCGGAGGGCGCAGCTGGGGCACTTTGAGCGACAGATAGAAGAAGGTGCTCGGTGGTTTAGAGTGGGAATTGGAGTGTTGTGGGGGGTGGGGAGTTAGGGCTTCATTTGGCGAGATGGAGAGTTAAAGGGTTTCCTTAGTTTTCGTCTGTTCGTATTTATATCGTTGTTAGTGT
>NC_051404.1:19454937-19455233 GCF_015228065.2 Penaeus monodon | reverse complement strand
TGAAACTTATTTCCTTCGCTCGTTGGATTAAAATAGTATTAGGTAATGAATGAAGCAGAAAGAAAATGTTGCGCAATTGAGTTGTTTCTCATATAAACTTATTTTTACGGATTGTATTGAACCCCACGACATGCAATGTCGCTCGGTTCTCAAGACGCAGATTTTATTTATTCTCAGTGCCTGATTCGGGCTCTTGGTGGATCGCTTTTCCATGGAAGACGAGAGAAGAGATTTGCAGGAAGTTCGTTTTCCTGACTTTTTTCTTTGTTATTCCTGTTCTTCTAAAATGGGTTGAT
>NC_051404.1:19454367-19454859 GCF_015228065.2 Penaeus monodon | reverse complement strand
ATTTAAAGTGCGACGAGGAAAATAACAAAAGAAACCGTTGCAATAAAAAATAGCAAAATCCCTTTATGAGTTGAGTACCTTACGTAAAGGTCGTATTGCGCAACGCTCGTGTTTCTGTTGCAGTCGCCATATGTACAATGCCCTCCCTTTGGTTATCCTCGCCAGCATTACCATTAGCTTTGTCCATCTTAATGCTTCTTAATGTTTACGGAGCGAGAGGGAAAGGAAAATAATGATGAGGATGGTGACGGTAAACACTAAGGAAGTGAACGCGTGTAAACGATTTTCGAAAATGTGGGCTGCGAGGAATGGCAATATGGCCATGGAAAATAGGAAAGGAAAGACGTGAGAAGAATGATGATATGGAATTGAAAATGTGGAAAAAATCGCTTTCGAGGAATGATGACTGAGAATAGAAACAAAAAACAGACGGAGAATAGACTTTCAGCGCTCTTGTCATTTCTCTCGAGGACATATTTCGTAACTTGTATT
>NC_051404.1:19454124-19454276 GCF_015228065.2 Penaeus monodon | reverse complement strand
TTTCCTGAAAACGCGTCGTGCGGAATGGTAGATAATTTTTAAGAAGCGGGTTTTACAGTCCATCTCCCCCCACCTTCCCCCCTCGCCTGTTGGAAAGGCAGTTACCCTGAATTTTGTCTTACGTAACGTCTCCTGAAGTCGAGGCACTGATA
>NC_051404.1:19453811-19453941 GCF_015228065.2 Penaeus monodon | reverse complement strand
TGCGCAGTAAGTTGATAAGTTGAGAAAGAGAAAAGGATGGCTGGATGGATGTAGTAAAGGAGATTCTTGGCAGGATGCGGACGGTGAAGGAAAGGGTGCGTCAATTTTTTTTCCCACTCACATTATGCGT
>NC_051404.1:19453451-19453784 GCF_015228065.2 Penaeus monodon | reverse complement strand
CAATGATTTGTCTATATTTCTGTCTTTTTTTTAAGTGGCATATGCGACTGTACCTGTTTCCACACGACCCGATCATCCCCGCTCCGTTATTTTGATCAGAGAAGGTGGGGATGAAAGGGAGGGGTGTTGAAGGGGAAAGGGGATGAAGGAAAGGGAGGGAAGAAGGGGGAGGTAAGGGTTGTCGGTCTGTCAGTCGCCGAGCGGAAGTGACCGTGCCGTCGTCTGGGGCAGAGGTATGTCCTCTTTGCGCCGCCTCTCCTTCAGATCCGTCTGAAATGAGCCCCACTTATTCGCCAAGACGCTGGGTGAGCGGAGACTGATGGTTAGAACAAG
>NC_051404.1:19453007-19453255 GCF_015228065.2 Penaeus monodon | reverse complement strand
AAAAGCAGGGAAAGGAGGGTGACAGAGGAAAGCGATTGGCGGCCGAGGCGTTGTCATGACAACCGCGCCTGTTGAGTACACATGTACCGAGAGCGTGAGTCAAAGCCGCGCTGTTCCTGCATCTCCTTTGTCTGAAATATGCTTATTGTGTCACTTGTTTTTACGTGTCTTATGTCGTTTTCCTTCGCAACGCCTTGGGTATTTTGATGTAGGTCTTGTTGACAATTTGAATAATGCGTTCAAGATGT
>NC_051404.1:19452677-19452972 GCF_015228065.2 Penaeus monodon | reverse complement strand
CATAGGTCCGCATATCTATGTAGGGAGGGACGATTGTGTGTCTTTTCGAAGTGCCTGCCCACCGAATATACCTGGCCATCGTGGGGAGGTATCTCCGCCACATGATCGTCTCGTCGTCTCTTTCAATATAGCAGTTTCTCTCCAAGTACATTATTCTTTTATTCCACGTCACGGACAATCAGATCATCTTATTACCGACTGAGAGCAATCAGACCGTGTTGAATGCAAGAGAAAATGTGCAGTCTGTGTGTTGTGCCCTTTATTGCGCCAGGAAGCTCACGTCACCATGGGGGGG
>NC_051404.1:19452358-19452446 GCF_015228065.2 Penaeus monodon | reverse complement strand
TACCCACGTGCTGTCAGGCAGTGATGTTACTGTAATGAATTTTGGTGCAACAGCCCATTAGTTCGCCGACAAGACCGTTGACTCCGGG
>NC_051404.1:19451525-19451619 GCF_015228065.2 Penaeus monodon | reverse complement strand
GTAGGGGAGGGGAGGGGCGGGACAGGGGAATAAAGGAGGAAGGGAGGGACAAGGGGAGGGGGAAAGTGACTTACGTAAACGGTTCTCTCGAACA
>NC_051404.1:19451234-19451306 GCF_015228065.2 Penaeus monodon | reverse complement strand
GTACCGCCGCCATGTGAAAGCCGAGTCTAGCACAAAGAGCAGCCAAGTGCATGTGCACCGAACGCGTTGGTG
>NC_051404.1:19450556-19450717 GCF_015228065.2 Penaeus monodon | reverse complement strand
CTCGTCTCTCCTCCTTCTCCTCTCCTCCGTCCTCCCTTTCCTCCCCTCTTTCTCTCTCGCCCTTTCGTTGATTTCTCCTGGCCTCTACTTGCTTCCTCATTTTCTTGGTGCGTAGGCTACATGGTATGTGAAGGTGAAATTCTGTTTTTGTTATGGAACTG
>NC_051404.1:19450230-19450344 GCF_015228065.2 Penaeus monodon | reverse complement strand
CCCCATAGCTCCAGGGCATCGCTTTGTGTTGCCTCAATCCTTCGCTGGCCTTAATCTGCTACGCTATTTCCTTCTTTTCTTGTCTTTTCTGTTCTGATTTTGTGTCATTTTGTG
>NC_051404.1:19449738-19449971 GCF_015228065.2 Penaeus monodon | reverse complement strand
GCCGCCCCGTCCCCGCCTCGCTCGATTAGTCTGGGATGGATTGAAACGTCGCCTGATTTCGCCCAATAAACAATCGTGCTCGCCAATTGTAGCTTTTATTTTGTCCTGTCACTTCTCATTTCTCCTCCTCCCCCCTCTGCTCTTTCCTTCCTTCCCCTCTTCCTCCCCCAACCCATTCCCTCCTTTCTTTTTTATCCGTTAGTGTTTTTGCCTACCTGGTCTCTGACTTCCTT
>NC_051404.1:19449477-19449572 GCF_015228065.2 Penaeus monodon | reverse complement strand
TCTTTTAACCTCCTCAGACGTCCTCTTCTGTCTTCACATGTTTTCTTGACATTGTGTTTACGTTAGTGGTATTTTCCGCCTTGCGTATTTCCGTC
>NC_051404.1:19448953-19449108 GCF_015228065.2 Penaeus monodon | reverse complement strand
GCCACCTGGGAACACTCGCGTCAAGAGACAAGGTTAATAGGAAATGTCAAAGAGTGCAATGTAGTGCCGTAACATCATCCTTCAGGTGGCCCCGTGGCACTGTGGCACCGCACCGTTGCCAGCCAGGCAGACAGATAGCCGAGCGCACGTTTCGT
>NC_051404.1:19448692-19448762 GCF_015228065.2 Penaeus monodon | reverse complement strand
TTACAACGCGATCACGTACACCTACGAGTATAAGGATTTCGGGGCCTGATCTGTGTCCGAATGGCATCCA
>NC_051404.1:19448313-19448423 GCF_015228065.2 Penaeus monodon | reverse complement strand
AGGATATCAACTTCCTGGTCGACCGTTCGACCTTCATCCCTGTGTTCCTGCGTGAATTTTGGTTGATGTGGTTGGCGCGCCGTTGTTGATTTTTTTATGGTTGCGGGAGC
>NC_051404.1:19448160-19448261 GCF_015228065.2 Penaeus monodon | reverse complement strand
ATCTGGTGGCTTGGTGCTTGTCAGGTGATCTTGTTAGTTTTTCAACAGGGGTCCCCGTGTCGTTGATTCTTCGCGATTTTTTTCTTTCTTTTCTTTTTTAT
>NC_051404.1:19447333-19448047 GCF_015228065.2 Penaeus monodon | reverse complement strand
TTTTTTGCTTTCGTTTTCGTTTTGTTCGTTTTTCCCCGTTCTTTTTTTCGCACGGACTTTCTCTTTGTTTTTGTTTTGTATCCACCATCACCTTCCTTTCACTTCTTACTCTGGGTTATTTTAAAGCTTCTCAGTTTTCCATCTTATCTTTTTTATATATTTCAGTCATCTTTATTATCATGTTTTACGTCTGTCTTGTCTTCTGTGAATCTTCGCTCGTGTCTGTCCTTCCTCGAACGCGATTTCAAGAATGTAAAAAATTTGTTCCCGCGTGCTCTTCCTTATTAGGTTACTGGATTTTTAGATTTGTTCTCTTGGTCTGTATGGAGATAACCAGATTTCTAGGTTTCTTTCCTCGCTTTATATGGAGATTGATCGAGTATTAGTTTTTTTTTTTTTTTCAAATATCTGTTTTAGATTAAGAGATTTCGAGGTTTGGTCGATACTTGTTATTTACATACAGGATTAACAGAATTTCGATATTGAGTAGAGGTTTCACTATTACTATTCCCACCACTGAATTTAGAAATTACTAGATTATTAGATCCCCCACGCTGGAAAGACTAGATTAGTAGATATCTGAAACTCTGATACTAGATTTTTAGATTTCCACGTTTTCACCTGGTACGTATACCCTGGTTCAGGTATTTCAGTTACGTGGCCTGCAGTCCGGGCCGGAAATTCGAGGATATTTATTTTTGGTGGCATGTTTGC
>NC_051404.1:19446888-19447054 GCF_015228065.2 Penaeus monodon | reverse complement strand
CCGAAAACCCAAACTAAATAGGGTGAGAAACAAAGACCTGAATTGGAATGATTTTGGAGGGAACGACTCGCCCAACCTTGAAATTGGGGGCGTTGCCAAGCACACTCCTCGATCTCCTGGGCATTTCGGGGAATTTTGAGCAGCTTTGTAGAGGTTTTGGCGGTGT
>NC_051404.1:19445588-19446628 GCF_015228065.2 Penaeus monodon | reverse complement strand
GCGGGTATTTCTGATCTGTTTTAAGGTGGCTTTGTGAGCGATTACAGGTGGATGTAAACTGTGTGCGTACGCACGTGTATACTGATTTTACCCTTCTCAGATAGTTTTTTCGGTCTTTTTTTATCATTTCACTTTCCCCGTGTGCCGTTGAATATTTTTCTTCAAAATTATTATTTCCTCTCCTTTTCTTTCTTCTTTCTTGTCATTGTTTTTTCTCCCTTTCTCCCCCACCTCGTGCTTTGTCTCTTACTCTTTCTTTTGTTACTCTTTCCCCTGCTTCGTCCTCCTCTTTATCCTCTCCAGCTTTATTACTCTCCTTTTCTTTCTTTTCTTCCTCTTCCTCCCTTCTGCGTCATCATCATCACCTTGCTTCTCCCTCCTCTTTATCCTATCCTGCTTTATTACTCTTTCCCCTTCTTCCTCCTCATCATCACCCTGCTTCTTCCTCCTCTTTATCCTCTCCTCTCGCAATTGTTCTCTTTTGGAATGTTCGTCACGAGGTCATTGCAGAGTTCAGTTCGTCATTCTGTTCTTGCGGTTTTTGTTGTTCTTGGCTGTTTTCTCTGTCTCCTTTTTTCGTTTTTCTTTTTTCTTTTTATTTCTTGTTTTCTTTTCTTTTTATTTTCTTCTATTTTTTCTTCGTTGTCTATTGCTACTTCCCTTCGTTTTTTTTTCTTCTTGATAGTTGTATTCTACCTTTCTTTTTTTTTTCTTTTTTTTCTTCGTCTTCTTCTCTATCTTCGTTCTCCTCTTACCCATTCCTTTGTTTTTCTTCGTAAACTTTTATCTTTTGATTCTTTTTCTTCTTCGCTTCCCCGCTTTATCTTTTATGCTTCTCGTATGCTATTTTATGCCGCCTTTATCTGTTTTATTCTGTGGCATTTTCGCTCTTTTATTTGTGTTTGTTTATCCGTATCTTCGTCGCCCTTAAGCCGGCTGTGTGTCACGTGCTCTTCTGCTCTCGTTTATTCTCGTTTGTTCTCGTCCTCCCACTGTTATTATTCTCATTTCTCGCAACGAAGTGAATTTCACGCTTCATT
>NC_051404.1:19445329-19445440 GCF_015228065.2 Penaeus monodon | reverse complement strand
CCACACTGCGAGAGCACAGGAGTGGCAAGTGCTGGCGAAAATATGGGCAGGATACGTTAGCTGGGGCATCCTGTTCTTTGATACCCTCTTCCTCGCCCGTTGGTGGTCACT
>NC_051404.1:19444850-19444935 GCF_015228065.2 Penaeus monodon | reverse complement strand
TTCCCCAACCCTCATCTCGCCGGAAGTGCTCTAAATAATTTATTTAGGACAGTCACAAGCACGCGCTGGTACTCTGCCCGAAATG
>NC_051404.1:19444526-19444699 GCF_015228065.2 Penaeus monodon | reverse complement strand
GTGACTGATATACGAGCGATTGTGTGCATGACTGATGTGCCTGACTTGCATGATCTCTGTACGAAGTGTAATGAACTCGTATCATGGGCTATTTGAGCTGGTAGGGGGGGGGGTCGGTTGGGGGAAGGGGGAGTTGGGGGGAGACCCTTTAAACTCTCGTAAGTGGAGGGAGG
>NC_051404.1:19442743-19444402 GCF_015228065.2 Penaeus monodon | reverse complement strand
GGTGAGTGTTTGTTGTTGTTGTTTTGTGTGTATTTGCGTATGTGCGCTCGTGAACGTTTGCGTCCGTACGGATGTATGTGTGTATGTATATTTACTCATTCGTCTAAATTCGTGAAGTAAAAAAGAGCGAAAGTATATTGCCCTTCTGTACCCCAACCCCACCGTGTACCCCACTACACCCCACCTTCAGCCTACCCCCACCCAAATTCCCACCCACATCCCCAACTCCCCACCTTAACCCTCCATCCCCAACCCCCCACCTTAACCCTCCATCCCCACCCCCCACCTTAACCCTCCATCCCCGAACCCCACCTTAGACCCCCATCCCCACCCCACCAACCTCGACCCCCCACTTACGATGCCAAGCCACTTACCTCCAGTCCCACGACTTTTCAAATTCATGCAGTCCAAAAGACCTTAACTTGCTCCCAGCCTCTTTTGTACGCTGTCGAGGGTACCATTACTCACCCCAGACTTACCTCCATCCCCACCCCCCACCTAACCCTCTGCCCCACCGCCCACCTACCCGTCATCGCCACCCCCACCTTTAACTCCATCAGCCACCCCACGTGGTAACTCCATCCCAACCCCCACCTTAACCCTCCATCCCCACCCCCCCCTTAGCGCTCCATCCCAACCCCACCTTACCCTCCATCCCCAACCCCCACCTTTAACCCTCATCCCTCCCCCACCTTAACCCTCATCCCCAACCCCCCCTTAACCCTCCAATCCCAACCCCCTTAACCTCCATCCCCAACCCCCACACTTAACCCTCCATCCCCAACCCCCACCTTAACCCTCCTCCCACCCCCACCTTTAACCCTCCATCCCCAACCCCCCACTACCCTCCATCCCCACCCCCCCTTAACCTCCATCCCAACCCCACTTACCCCCCCCCCCCTTACCCTCCATCCCACCCCTTACCCCCCCCACCTTAACCCTCCATCCCCACCCCTTAACCCTCACCCCACCCACCTACTCCTCCACCCCCCCTTAACCCTCCCATCCTCCCCTTAACCCTCCATCCCCAGCCCCCACCTTAACCTCATCCCGTCCTCCCTTACTAACCCTCCTGCCCAACCCCCACCTTAACCGTCCTCCCAAGCCCCCCCTTAACCGCCATCCCCAAACCCCCACTTAAGCCTCCGCCCCGACCCCCCCTGGGACCGCGTCCATCTCCACCCCCAGATCTAACCCTCCATCGCATCCTCCCACGTTACCCTCCACTCCCTGCAACCCCCACCTTGACCCTCGCATCCAACCCCGCCCTTAACCCTCCATCCCCAACCCCCACCTTAACCCTCCATCCCCAACCCCCCACCTTAACCCTCCATCCCCAACCCCCCACCTTAACCCCCATCACCGAACCCCAGTTGACCCCCACTCCCCACCCCCCACCTGCGACCTCGTTGATGGCAAGGTCGTCTCAGTGTCTGCTTTTGGATTGCATGAGTCAAAAAGACTTAATTGCTTGGAGTTTGTGTGTGTGTGGGGGGGGGGGTAATTTATCAGGATTGCGTGCCAACCCCCCCCCCCTCTGCCTCCACTGCCTCCCTCCGTCATGGCACTGCGACGCGGTTTTAATTGCAGGCTGCCGACGGTGGGAGGAAGGACCAATTGGCCGAGTGTATGTTGGTGTTTATTTGTGAAGTTGGTGTC
>NC_051404.1:19441277-19441436 GCF_015228065.2 Penaeus monodon | reverse complement strand
ATCTGCAGTCATCTGTCTGAGTCAAATAGGGCATTTTCCTGTCACGGCGAGAGTGCCCTCCCTGCGAACGCCTTGTGAGTTTTACTTTTCTGTTTACTCGCTACGGATGTCAGCTAACAAAGGCTTTTATAACCCAGAGGGAGTTAGGGGACTGGGGTT
>NC_051404.1:19440659-19441084 GCF_015228065.2 Penaeus monodon | reverse complement strand
TTGGTGGGGTTGGAGAGAGGAGAGAGGGAGAGACCAGTGTAAGAGGAGAAAGAGAAGAAAAAATAAAATTGTGAGTTGAAGAGAGAAGGAGAGAATATGATAAAGGAGAGGAAAGAAGGGAGAAATATGAAGAATGGAAGTAGTATAGAGGAGGAGGAAAAGGAGGGGGGGACAGATGAAGCAAGATAAATACAGCGATAAACAAGAAAGTGAGAAAGGAGACGAAAAAAGAAATGAAAAAGGAAAGTGTGTAGAAAGAAGAACCGGAGAAGAAAGATAAGGAATAGGAGAGACCTAACGAAGAGGAAGGCGCTGAGAAAAGTGACTCACAGAGAGCCGGGGGGCAAGTATGACTAATAACACTTGTTCTTACTCGTGCCTGAGCGGACGTCTTGAAGAATATCTCTAGGAATTCCGCGGACAAA
>NC_051404.1:19440248-19440483 GCF_015228065.2 Penaeus monodon | reverse complement strand
CACCCGGAAATGAAGACGAATATTTATACATATATAGAAAGAGCTATAAAAAGAGGGAGAGAAAAAAAACTACAGGGTTGGAAATGAGGCTTGTCTCGCCCCCTACCAACAACCGCCACTTCCCGGGTGAGTGACACCAGCGGTCCCGTGGCCATCAGGCCTGGCAACATCTTGCGAATGTGAATGGTAATGACCACGGTTTCGGTTGTGGTCTGCTTGGTTCGTTGGTTGTTTT
>NC_051404.1:19440091-19440205 GCF_015228065.2 Penaeus monodon | reverse complement strand
ATAGCGCGCGTCTGGTGATTTCGAGTGATGATTCGCCCTTGTTGGTGACGAATTCAAATAATGAGAGACGGACGGTGCTCCTCTCGCTTTGTCTCTGTCCCTTTTTCATTTTGT
>NC_051404.1:19439651-19439909 GCF_015228065.2 Penaeus monodon | reverse complement strand
GGTTGATTAGTTTTTATTTACTTATTTGACTATAAGCCATAGTGTAGTCCAACGCGTGCAGACAGAGTCCGCCGAACAAAGCAGACCCGCGGCCCGAAATCCCTTCCCAGCGAGCGACAAAAAGCGACGGCGGTGTCCAGCGTCCCCCCCCCCCTTGTGCCCGTCCGCCCCGCGTGCCTGCCGCCCGGGTGACACTTCAATCGCCGTCAGTGCCACGCGCCGTGCCAGCTTCGGGATTGTCCTTCGCGCGTGTGGCCC
>NC_051404.1:19439413-19439504 GCF_015228065.2 Penaeus monodon | reverse complement strand
GCATTCTCGATATTATGTATTGTTATTAATGAAGATGATATTGATATCATTATTGTTGTTATTGTTACTAGAATGCATTTCCTTCCAATGA
>NC_051404.1:19438039-19438254 GCF_015228065.2 Penaeus monodon | reverse complement strand
CCTTCCAAAAGCCCTCGTAAAATGTTCGCCGAAAAAAGATTACGTAACGACGGGCGGCGGCGTGGGCACTGTGGGCGTCCGTGCGAGGTTCGTTCCCTGAAACGTGGCTCCCACCTGGATGCCCTTCCTGAACCCTTGCATCTCTGAGCCACGTCCGAGCACACCTGCCTTGGCGCTGGCGGGATGCTTGGCTCGGAGGGCGGCCAGCTATTTCG
>NC_051404.1:19437410-19437761 GCF_015228065.2 Penaeus monodon | reverse complement strand
ACGCCGGGTCACCTTCACTTCTCAGTCGTATTGCCTCGATTAAACTTCCATGTTTCTATTTTTTTTTTCTCACCATTCTCTCCTTCTCCGTTTCCATCCTTTCGTTTTCTCCCACCATTCTTTACCTGGTCCTCTCTTTCCCCTCCTCCGTTATCCTCCTTTCGCTTTCTTCCTCCTTACTCTCTCTCGCCTTTCTCCTTTCTCCAGTCGTTTCCCTCCTTTGTCCTTCTTTTCAAGGCATGAAAAAGATTGGCACTGCAGCTGCGTGTGCCAGCGCTGCCCCGCCAGGTGCAACGTGCCATCATAGGCGTGGGTACTTGTTGCTGCCCCGAGGGAGACGGAATGGAAAGC
>NC_051404.1:19436944-19437058 GCF_015228065.2 Penaeus monodon | reverse complement strand
ATTATATTACCGACCATTATCTCCTTAGAAAAGCGAGAAGGAAGGAGTATATCCGTTAGGTTCTCGATAAGGAAGTGAAGAAGGAACTGGACAAGGCTGTGTTGACGACCGATT
>NC_051404.1:19436746-19436847 GCF_015228065.2 Penaeus monodon | reverse complement strand
ATACGATGGATTTCGTACACCGAGGAGGGGCTTACAGAGAGATGGTATTACGTAGTCTACCGCCTGCCTGTTAAGCTGACGAAGCAAATGTCATATCATGC
>NC_051404.1:19436157-19436378 GCF_015228065.2 Penaeus monodon | reverse complement strand
AATCTGCAAATTATGGATGTCTATATATCTCGCAGAGAGTAAGAGATAGTTCCGAGAGGGAGAGCGAGAGCGTGATTGAGCATCCAAGCATATATCATTAGTGACAAGCGAGAACTGGCGCGTGGAGACTGAAGAAAGGGATCCAGCGGTCGATTTCTGTGAAGGATGACAAGGATGTAGGATGGGGTGGTGGAAAAATGTGGTTATTAAAGTCGTATTAA
>NC_051404.1:19435888-19436093 GCF_015228065.2 Penaeus monodon | reverse complement strand
AAGGAGTATAGGTCTCGTGAAAGTATTTATTTTGTATCGCGCTGTGATTTTTTTTTTTATGTAGGATGTTAATGTAAAGAATAGCTTTGTAAATTTTCAACCACATTGCAAGGCTTAGGGTTAGTGAAAATTTGCAGTTTTAATCCCAAGTCTCTGGGATCTCTATTATCTATATCTATTTATATTTTTATTCATTTGTCTTCAT
>NC_051404.1:19435486-19435623 GCF_015228065.2 Penaeus monodon | reverse complement strand
AGCAAACAGAAACAAGCATCCCTCTTGTAACATCTAAAAACAACAAACCTTCAAAAGAAATAAAAATAAGAAATTTAAAAATCAGTCATTAAGACCAGAAAGTTTGACGTATCACAACGTAGTTACGAGCAAGGTCA
>NC_051404.1:19435283-19435413 GCF_015228065.2 Penaeus monodon | reverse complement strand
AACAGCAGCAAACAAACAGTCGATAACTTGTATATGTAGGCCTATGCTCCACGGAAGGCTTTGTGACGTGCTTGTGTTGTAAAGCGTCTTTTGGTAGCTGCGTGGTTAAGAGGTATTCTGTTTTAATTGC
>NC_051404.1:19433816-19434895 GCF_015228065.2 Penaeus monodon | reverse complement strand
TTTCGTTTTCAACGCGTGGAAGACGGTGATTGAGCTTGTCACTCGCGAAGACGATCGGGGAAAAGCGGGTTGAGTCATTGAAGATTTTGTGTTTTTTATCTTATACTTTTTTTGCTTAAGTCAACTATTTGTTCTTTTTTTAATTCTTTTAAAAAGATTTCCTCTTAGTTTGCTATTCTTATTATCTTGTTCTTTTTTTGTGGATAATCTTCTCTTCGCCGTCACCTGCCCTTGATTTTTTTTTATTTTCATTTTTTCCCTCGTATTTTCTATTTTTCTTCTTTTTATTTTTTTGTGGTTATCCTTCTCTTCGGCATAACCCCCCCCCCCCCTGAATCCCACGCCGGTCTTTGTTACTTCGCGTGACACCATTTCGAAACCGACTCTCTGGCCGCCCTTCGTTGTCTTATTTCAAGCTGACTAACCGACTGACAGAAAGAGAGAGGGGAGAGAATGGACGCGGGATATTTATAAAGCAGTGTGTATAGTAAACAATAGAGTGGAGGGAAGGAGGGAGGGAGGGTGTGGGGTTGTCTGTTAGGTGGCACCAGGTGTACGTACGGCGAGATTGGGGGGAGGGAGGGAGGGAGGGAGGGGTTGGGGATGCTCCCTGCGAGAAAGTGATAGTGAAAGAAGAGTGAAACTTTTGTAAGGTAACCGCGCTGTCTGGTCGCTGCGAGTCTTCTGTGCCGACGTGCCTGTTGTTACGCGCGCGCCGGAGTGGTCACGGCGTGGTGGCACTGCAGGCGTGGTGGCACTGCAAGCGGGGCGGCGAGAACTAGCGACGGCAGCGGCGGTGTCCTTCGCGAGGGAAGTCGCTGTCCCTGAGGGGATCCGGGTGTCCTCGAGTAGCAGTAGGTGTCCCAGAGTGGAAACGGGGGTGTCCTGGTGTGGGATCTGATGTCCTATAATGGTTGTCCAAAAGTGGCATTAGGTGTCCTTTGGTAATCGGATTTCGGCGTCCTTTCAGGCCTTGAGTAATCGGGGACACGGGGGGGAGGAGGCTGTATTTTCTTTTGGAGTGATGAGACAGGTGTGACCCTTGCCTTGCATGGAGTGTCTGTACGGGAAGGAGGAAA
>NC_051404.1:19433301-19433430 GCF_015228065.2 Penaeus monodon | reverse complement strand
AGCATGAGAAGAAACTGAAACAAATTGTGGACAAAGATGCCGAAGAACAGAAAAAGGGAGAGGAGGCTGTAAAAGAAACCCCCAATAATACAGAAATGGAAAATAAAAATATGTGTGATCCTGCAGTGT
>NC_051404.1:19432615-19433083 GCF_015228065.2 Penaeus monodon | reverse complement strand
AGGACTTATCAAGATGAGGGTTGGAAAACTGTCGTGTTACATCACTCTACTGATATGTAAACCATTGACTCTGAATACTTGTATTTTTGTATTTTAAGTATTGTATATATTCTAATCTGCTCATATACCTAAGTTCTGTATTTGAGATGTGAGCCCACACAGGGACTTTAAGATACGGGTGAGGATAACCTACGTTACCTCATCCTTTTGAGATGTGAGCTTTTGTCTCAATAAACTTGTAAAGGTAAAAAAAGGCATGTATATGTTTTCGCTTGCCCGTGTGTATGCATATGTGTGTACGTACGTGAAATTAATTTGGCCACTGAGCTAAGTGTAATATTGTTCCCACGTGTGTATTGTTCTATTCTCACGTGTAATCTAAATTAGCTATGTTTACTAGTGGGCCAAGCTATTCCAAATAGCAGGAGGGAGGAGCCAAAGCAGAATTGAACCACGGACCAGATTCGG
>NC_051404.1:19432152-19432441 GCF_015228065.2 Penaeus monodon | reverse complement strand
ATGCAGTCACTTGGGAAAGCGACCAGGAAAGATTACTTGTGGATTACATTGTTCTTGGCCCAAGTCTTAGCTGTGTGTCAGTTCGGGAGAAAGGAGAAAAAGTAAAGTTTATTTTGCCTGGGCGAGAGAGTGAACTGTTGTCCTGCGCGGCTGACAATGTTCGGAAAAATTGCGCTTCATGGTTGGCGGGGCAGCTAGATGATGAGGGTTCCGTGCTAGGCCGCGAGAGTTTTGCACTTTTCGTTTCTGAGAGGTTTCCGTGAGTTCGGGAAAAGGCAAGGGTAGACGA
>NC_051404.1:19431224-19431960 GCF_015228065.2 Penaeus monodon | reverse complement strand
CGAATGAAAACGGCTGTATGTTTTAAGGGGCAAGATAGTGCTTCTTCTTCGCAGTTTTGTCTCAAGCCTCTTCTTCATGTCTTTTTTTTCTTTGCTTTATAACTCATTAAAACAGTTCATCGTCGTCTCTTGGAAGAAGTTAGAATAAAGTCGTTTTTTACCTGATTGTTATTTTTATTGAGATTTTTTTACTTTCAATTAGTTTCCTTTTACCTGATTTTAGTTTTTATTGAGTTTTTTTTCAATTAGTTTCCTTTTACCTGATTTTAGTTTTTAATGAATTTTTTTTCAATTAGTTTCCTTTTACCTGATTTTAGTTTTTAATGAGTTTTTTTTTTTCAATTAGTTTCATTTTAGCTGATTTTAGTTTTTAATGAGTTTTTTTTCAATTAGTTTCCTTTTACCTGATTTTAGTTTTTATTGAGTTTTTTTTCAATTAGTTTCCTTTTACCTGATTTTAGTTTTTAATGAGATTTTTTTCAATTAGTTTCCTTTTACCTGATTTTAGTTTTTAATGAGTTTTTTTTTTCAATTAGTTTCCTTTTACCTGATTTTTTTCAGTAAATTGCTGTCGGGTTTGATTGATGGGGTCACTGAACCAAAGGCAGGTGTGGGGAGCTTGCGCGTGTCATGGGAGTGAGTGCTCGTGGCGACTCGTAGGTCCTGGGGAATTTTTGTCGTTTTTTCATTTTTCGTTTTTCTTGATGTTTTGTGTGTGGGTGTGTTGTTGGTGACT
>NC_051404.1:19430726-19430896 GCF_015228065.2 Penaeus monodon | reverse complement strand
CACACGTGAGTCACGCCGTGGTTTCAGTGGAAAAGGAAAGTGAGATTTCGGTCTGTGGCTCAGGAGGTAATTACTTGCCAGGCATTACGAGGTAGAGAGGGTGTTAGGCTTAAATTATATAAGCGAGGTGGTTGCTGGCGATTATTAAGGTGATGTTGGAAGTTTAGGAT
>NC_051404.1:19430299-19430650 GCF_015228065.2 Penaeus monodon | reverse complement strand
TTTGAGAGAGAGAGAGAGAATTGGCAGAAATGTGGAAATCTTCTCTTTAATTATGTCTTCTTTCATTTGTTATTATTACCATTTATAATATACGTTATCAAATATCCCATTCTCCCTTAAAAAGCATTCGATTCTCTCTTCTCAAACGATTTTTTTCCCCTTGCAGGCATTCCATCTCCGAGACATCCGATGTGAACGTCCGAGGTTTCTGAGCAAGTCCTTCTGCGGGTTTCTGACCTTCAACATCGTCACCTACTCGCTGCTGGTGGCCGAGATCATCCTGACGCGATGGACCACCACCCCGGAGGAGAGGGTAAGTGGTCTCGCCCTTCAGATGGTACGCTGGGTGGG
>NC_051404.1:19429774-19429880 GCF_015228065.2 Penaeus monodon | reverse complement strand
TTCAGCCGCTTTTGTTAGATGGCTTAAAATTTTCGCAAGGCTCCAGACTCCACCACCATCTGGCCTGCTAGCTAGACACCAGCTGCAAGTGATGGAAGCTGATGAT
>NC_051404.1:19429326-19429621 GCF_015228065.2 Penaeus monodon | reverse complement strand
CCTCTCTTTCTTTCTCCCCCTTTTATTAATAGTGCTAGGAAAGGCATGAATAAAACAAGAAATCAATAGAAGATTCTAACTGGTTTACTATGTATAACCTTGTTTTGATATTCTAATTCATGATTTATGCAGTCAGGGTATAAAAGTGCTTTTCCCTTTTTTAACAGAGCTTCCTGACTCATGTGTTCAACGGATGTTATGCCATATTACTGTTCATCGTTGTGGTGTTCTTCCTGATTTACGGTGTCGAGGTGTACTTTAAGGTAAGGATAGAAACTGGATATGGGCCTTTTTT
>NC_051404.1:19428420-19428624 GCF_015228065.2 Penaeus monodon | reverse complement strand
CTTCTCCCCCCCCCCCCCCTTTTTTTTTTTTTACTTACTTAGACATAGATTGTACTTCAGGAATGATTAAATCTAGAATACAGAGTTTTGACATTTTTTTTGTAAATGTTATGAATGTAAAACTGTAATTTATATTTAATGCTTTTCCTTACCCTTATCTTCATCAAAAGTATGTAATTCTGGAGAATATGAGTTTAATGTAAA
>NC_051404.1:19427965-19428369 GCF_015228065.2 Penaeus monodon | reverse complement strand
AGGCCCTTGTGGTTTTTTGCTCTATTAGATATATTATGTGTCAGTTCAAGCAGCTGTTTCTGTTGATAAGATGAACATAAACGTGATTTTGTAGATTAGGTATATATTGTTCTACCATATATGAATAAGTAGCAGGTTTGATTATTTTAATTTACTAATTTTCCCATGTTTTCCTCTGTTCCTATCAGTTTTTCTGCAGTGTATATAGATTATAATTTATATTTGCATTAGGGTGTAGAAAAATAAATGGTATGAATACTCGTTGACATTTTGTATATATATCTCCTGTAATTGCAAAGTGTCCTGTAATTGATGTGGGCTTTTGTGTTGTAGGTACGCGGGGGCTTCATGAGTGACACCATAATTGTGGGCCACGTACATTCCCGAACCCCACCCCAGGCTGA
>NC_051404.1:19425684-19427837 GCF_015228065.2 Penaeus monodon | reverse complement strand
ACCCAGTCTGAAAAGAGAACCGGGTTCTAAGTCAACCTCAACGGCTGACAAGTCTGGCGGGGACCAAGAGGAGGATCAGTCAACCCAACGTCTTGTGCCGGAGCAGGTGTGTGTCTGTGTGTTAAGATGGCATTCTAGTTTTCTTTCATGTACAGTTTATTGTGGGTGGTGTTGTATTTTAAGTTCTATGTACATCAAGTTGCTTTTGTATGTGTCTTTACTGTGAATGTATGTGATACTTCAACTTTTCTTGTGACTGGTTATAGATGAATTGCATTTTAAATGGATGTTTAATTGCAGGTTGTTGGAGAATTCACCGGACTAGCCCCACCACACCGCGGAATTGACCAGTCACAGCTTCACCAGTCCCGATTTGGGCTGGTGTTCCAGGCTTGTATGCTGATGATTACAGTGTGTTTCCTCTTCTCGGATGTTCTGGGAGAACTGTGGAAGAACAGGTGAGGAACCTGCCATATTAGCAGTTAGGATTACTATAAATTTGAATATTTCATGATATATATATAACACTTAATGTATATTTCAAAAATATATACAATTCCACAGGGTCCCTTTGATGTCAAGAAATGCCTATGATATCATCTTCCGAGTGGTGGAACTTGGTGTGGCTCTTTGGTTCCCCTGTGTTCTGTGGAACAGTATGTCACCAGAACAGCTGTGGATCCTCAACCCGAAAAAAATCCTCAAGAAGCTAGACATTGAACGTACTCTTGAGCTTGGCCAGTCTGTCAAACCAAGAAGTAAGTGGATAAGTACAAATTATGGAATTTGTATTAATTTATAGACATTGAATATGCTACATTTTGTTCAATATAAATTCCTCCCCCCCCCCCCCACTTATTCTACCTGGAGACAAGCAGATTTGATCCAATACTCCTCTCCTTGCTGATAGTTATTAGTTTGGTGTTGTGTGAAAATTAGTGTATGTAATTCAGTTTGAATTTCTTTTCTCTTGAAAAAAATAAATAGAAAAAATAAAAGGTAATTAATTTAACACTGATTGAACAGCTGATGCTACTAGTGATGGTGGTGCAGAGTGTTGGATTTGTTATGATACGGAACGCACAGATGCTGGACCCCTCATTCAACCCTGTGACTGCCGCGGGGATGTTGGAGCCGTCCACCATAACTGCCTCCGGAAGTGGCTTATGGAGGTAGGGGCTCTTATCTGTTGTTTATGTTGAAGTACTGTTGAAGTACTGTGCAATAACTTGGGGACTTTTAGGGCATTGCATCAGTAATGGACTCCTTGTACTTGAGTTCAATGTGATGATATGTAAATATGCCATTTAATTCTGAAATGTTAGATTTCATAATTGATATTTACATAAGCCAGTATTGATAGTGATACAATATACTAAATAAGTACTTGTGATGATACATCTGTCATTGACATATTTCTCTTTTTTATTAATGCAGTAGTATTAACATTATATGCAACATGATAGTACTTCCATTTTATACTGTTGATTCAGTTATTTTAGAGGCCTAGAATTGTACAAAGAGATTTTGCCTGAAGTAGACATTACATAAGGATTATCAGGCAGTCATACAAATAACAGAATTATTAGAATTTGAATAGGAGTTTTATTATACTTCTGATGTTTTACAGTGTGCTGAGAATTCCTCTGAAAACTTGTCATGCAAAGTGTGTGGGGCTGTATATCAGCTTGAGAGAGGGAGAGCCTGGTGGATTGGACAGGGCTTTACAACACGCCATTGGCTACAGACAGCATCCCTGGTGACAGTGATGTGTGGGACCATAGCTGGTACATGGGCTGTGGTGCAGATGTATGAGAATGCCTACATCAGATCCTTGGCTGCAGGAGTCACTCTTTTGGTTATCTACGTCTGTTTGCGGTAAGTATTATATGCTTAATGTTTTTCTGGTCTGTCAATTCTTTATTGTGATTTTTTACACAGCATTTTTTGCTGTGTATTTTCCAAAATGTATATTTTTGGCAGAGGTATGAAGAAATGTAAATAGTGTTTTTTGGTTTGAATATCATTGAAATTTAAATTAAATTTAAGCAAAATAACATTATGTAAAAGCCAGACAATTGTTGCAAAAAATTCTCAAGTTTGGTAGATAATTAAAGGCATCAAACAGCAAAAGCTCCTATCTCACCTAAGTT
>NC_051404.1:19424961-19425538 GCF_015228065.2 Penaeus monodon | reverse complement strand
CATAGGATGATGTAAAAGTTTGGGAGGTTTGATAGGCATGCAACCTTTAGAGATTTCATTGCAGTCAAACTTAATCATGTTAGTATGTTGATGCTAGGTGATTGCCAAAACTCTGATTTCAAGGAGGTTGAATATCCACTCTTTGAATCTATGTGCATGGGTGGTGAGAGGGTTCACCAATGTTTGATCCATTCCCGGAAAGCTACATTTGAGCTCTTGGTAATTATTTCTGTAGTCATGCCATATACATTTCATCCATATTTTTCATGTAATCTTGCTACCTTCTAGCATGCAGTGGATAAGACCAGCTTACCCATGGAGCAGTTTTATTATCTTGCTGTTATTTGACAGGTTCTTGGGATTCAATACCTTCAGCGCTTATCAGCGAGCTAGATACTCGGCAGTGAAAATCCTTGGCCGTCATTTCGCCCAGCGAGATAACAACAATGCAGCCAATAACAATGGAGGAGTACCTGGAGCAACTGCAAATGTAGCTACCATCAGCTCTGAAGTCTTAGTGGATATGAATGCCAGTAGTGGTTTGTCAAAGTTGCCTGAATCAGCAATATAACACATT
>NC_051404.1:19423828-19424937 GCF_015228065.2 Penaeus monodon | reverse complement strand
TATGTTATTCAAATAAAGATTATTAATGAAAGTGGATAAACAGTGATTGTTATCCTTTGTGTTCATAATGCATCCTTGAAAAAATAAACCAGTAGAAAATGAGACTGCAGTAATGTAGAAATTGTATGTACTGTATTTGTGGCCAGACATTGTCCTAGCAATACCAAGTAGTGTCAGTGTGGAAATAGACCTTTTATAAACTAAAAGGTGAGAAGTAAGCTTGATGCATAGAACCTGGGAGATGTGTTGGTGTAGAAGTAGAAAGGATGAGTAGTGTTGGCTAAACTGTAATTACAAATGTACTGTTACAAGTGATAATCTGGCCAACCAACCAGCCTGTTAAGAAGGTGGTTTAATTCCTAAACCAGGAACTTTGTGAAACTATTTACTCAGCACCTGAACTGCAAAACTACACAGTGAACTTGTGGTGTGAGAAACAGTACATAGTTGAACTGTAAGGTATGTGTGGAAAACTCCTGTCCAAATCACAACTGAAAATTAAAAGGGTGCCAAGAAACATGCAAATCCATTTATAGGCCTAAAAATAGGACTCACTATTTTAGAGGGTGTCTGACTTCTAACATGGACAGTTTCATTACTAGGTTTCTTTCTGATATATAGCTTTCTGTATATAAAGTAGAGAAGTGTCTTTTTTCTCTCCATTAACTAAATGAGGTCAAAGAATTACAGCTGGAGTCATAAAAGAATTTCCATAGTCCTAGTATGGGAAGAGTTTCTGGAAAAATATCTGAAAATGAGAGATAAAAAGTTTTTCACCAATATGATGGGAAGACTAAGAAATATCTCTTCAAGACAGTTTTTGAATCCAGAACAAATTTATTTTCTTTTACAGTACTGGAAGTCTTCTTGACGTATGTTCATATGAAATGTGGCTTTACATGACTTGTCACTGTCCCTTGCTCATGAGTCTGTATTTGCCATTATTGATGATGATATTAAGAAAATAATGCACTTAAAATAGGACCTGATAAAAGACATGCAGTATTAGTGCAATATGGAAAAAAGGTAAAGTCATTCTAGTAAAAGAAGGCAAAGATTGTAATCAACCCTTTCAGTAAAGAACATGATGTAGGTAGGTATCTTCAGAG
>NC_051404.1:19423665-19423788 GCF_015228065.2 Penaeus monodon | reverse complement strand
TGATTCAGATTTTGTAAATATTCACTATATCATGTGAAAATCAGCCAATTTTGTGTCTGCATATCTGCTTAAACCAAAGATTTTAAAACATTTTGAACCTTTTTTTATGTTTCACCAAACCTG
>NC_051404.1:19423260-19423622 GCF_015228065.2 Penaeus monodon | reverse complement strand
TTTGTTTCTCATATAAAAATCTGATTATTTTTTCTCCCTTCACTATCTCTTCTACATTCTGTAATTGATGTGCATTTGTAAAATTACAAAGTATTGATGAAAATTTAAATATGCTCAAAATTTAAGGGTAAATTAATTAATACCAGATTATAAAAAATCCTTTTGACAGATATGCACTTGTGTATTAAACAGAATGTAATTATGGATGAATTAATATTTTTTTACTTGATCACTTTCAGTTCCACAGTTCTTAATACAGAAATTCTGAAAGCTAAGTTACCTAATTGTTCATCACTCCAAAAATACATCTTAGCTGAAAGGACAAAACTTGAACAGTCGGACATAATATATCATTTGCTGTC
>NC_051404.1:19419829-19423231 GCF_015228065.2 Penaeus monodon | reverse complement strand
GGGTAAATATGTCTCCAGTTAGGTTGTGATAAATGCTTTAATGTTCCATATGTATCACTTTTGTTCCCAGTGATTCTGTAAATAGAGAGGAAAGAGAACCAGTTGGCCTGAATAAGAATTGTGATATGTCCATTGAAGGACAGATTAAGGTATAACAGTCTGTGATAGTGAAAAGAGAAAAAGCAACTCTGAACTGAGGAATGGAACAGAATGTGATGTAGAAAAATGCCTGACAACCATGGTGTGTGTGTTTTTTCTGTACATTCATTTCTTATTGATGATGTATATCTTATTAGGTATGTACACTCAGAGATCCAAGTGACCAATCTTCTTAAGAAAGACCTTATTGCTGGCTTCGTAGGAATTACAGATGTTATTCTGTGAAGTTAACAAGATTGGGATAAAAGACAAATGTTGACAATAAGAGGAAAATCCACTCAACAGATCTAAAGGAGGACCAGAACCTTGACAAGATATGACACAATATGGAGAGATGTACAAGTAGTGGGCTCTGTGCATCTTCCCCCACTGCCTGTAAAGCCTCTAGCTCTGCTGGAAGGGACTTGATCATTCCGTAGAATTTCTTGGAATACCCAAGCCACATTCCCAAGTTGGCGATTGGAGTCTTGGGGTCCCATTGATGTCAAAGGGTAATGTGATACACAAGAAAATTTATGTGTCTCTTTTTATGTGGCAGTTGGATGCCATTTGACCAAGTTTAAATGTTTTGTCTTCATTAGTTATGATGATTGCAGTTATTTGATGTTTCATTTGTACTAGAAAATTAAACAATGAGTTTTACATATGTTCCTGTTTCTTGTCTTGTAAATTAATTTGCCCTTCAGTGATCAGTGTTAGTACAATGTATCTAGCAGTAATTGGCAGTGCTGTGAGTTACTGTGTAACCGTGTCTGTCACCTATAAGACATGTTAAACAATATGTAGATGTGTAGGTGAAGTTTGCTTTTGTTTACTATATAACTGAAATAATCAGTTGTCATGTTGCTAGAAAACTGTCACTGAATTTGCATCATCCATTTTCCTCTTTTTTTTTTTTTTTGTAAATGCCCTTGATATACAATCATCAGATGTATTGTTCAGAACAAGACAATTTATTTCCACCCTTTCACTCCCCTCTGTATCCCCTTCCTCTTGTATATTGGAATGTAGGAGTCATGAATGTCTTCAGAGGATATATGACTTTGGTAATCATTCCTCAACTCTCACTTTTTAATAATAGTGATGGTGAGAAAATGCAATTAGGCTGTAAGTTTAATGTGTAAGAGGAAAATTTTATATTTTATAGACAACCAAATGTACTTGAAAGATGGTCGTCCACACAAAATAAGTGACACCATATTAAACACAAAACACTGGAGTAGTAATAAACTTATAACTTATACCTACTGGTCAGTGTCTGGATGTTTTCTTGCATATTGTATTCACACCCAGATGTAAGTGAATGTTGTCAGTTAAGGTCCATCTGGTTTACAAGGAAATGTATAATATCTGCAGTAGTTTCATTATTGCTGAAGTTCCATTTCACTAAATTGAAAGATTAATTACAGTATAGTGTTTAAGTGATATGGTCTGTTGAGAATACTGACAGTTTTAGGGAAATTGTACTAATATGAGAAAGTAATATGATAATGTTTTGGTGCAGCTTCAGCAGTTTATTCATAATGCTGCTATTTCTTGCAAATTTTCATATACTAAAAGGAAAGTCTAAATTCTTTATTAGAAATAACTTGATAGCTGATCTTTTGCATAGTTTAAATAAATTTGTGGCCATTTTCATATATGAATCAGTACTCATTTATGTTCAAAGCAGAGATGTGACCTGCAGTTGTACAATGACCCTGTACAGCTTCACTGTTATTATGATAGTATGTAGTACAATACTGCAATATTCTTAAAGATTTCATAAGAATACATATATATTATGCACAAGCATTATGGAATTTCATACAGAAAAACTTACTTGCACATATTCTTCATAATTTACATAAGAGCACAGACACTGACCACAGACATGCCAAACTCATGATATTTAACAATGAGAGTAGTATAAGATGTATGATATTACTGCTACACAGGGTTATCTTTCATCCTAATGCTGTACAGTACTATATTCTATAGTAATAAAATTATGCTGGTCATAGAATATATTATATACTTCAGCAGTTGCTATGGATAGCAGTGCTGAAGTGACCTGTAGAGTATACTGTGGGGAGAGTCGTGCATGCTGGGAACTATATTATAATGAAGAATGAAATTGAAGTTCAACAGATTTTAACACTAAGAAATTAGTGGTTATACAAGTTTAGTCTGTCCAGAAATAGTTAGGTACGTTTGTCTTAATAATAATGAGTACATTCTTAACTATCTTTCTTGACTGTTGACTGTGTATGACTTGAGGACAGTAATTACAGAAGAAGGCTATGCAGGGAAAGGTGACTCCAACAAATGTAGTGGATAGTGAACATCCTTAGCATACATTATTGATGGAGTATTGCATTGATTGGAATAGGGTTCAGTCTTAATATACTTAATGTGTATTGCCATTTAATTATTCTTCTACATTATGTACCACACATTATTCTTCAAATATTCTGAATTGTGATTCAATAAATGAAGTCATTCTAACTGTTTATTCATTACCCTAATTAGTATGTAATCTAATGTAATAATGCTTTTGTGTAAAATAGAAATCTGATCTTTTTGTGCCATATGTACTGTATTTAAAGTTGCCTTTTTGTATAGCTTAGATGCATTTGAACTTTAACCATTTTTGATACATTTACTGTGTAAGTAGTAATTATAACCAATAATAGCCATATAATAAATATTATCAATGGTTGATTTTATAGTCTGGGCTAGTTTTTGTAATAAATGTTGCTCATCATACAGTATGCAGTCATTTTTCTAACACCTAATTGAGTAAATTTATCGAGTTGCAGTACTGTTAAGGAATGAAGATGTTAAGATATGTATTTATCTGATAAAAAAAATATGAAATAAGTGATATAATGTGACACTTTCCAGAGAGGAAAATAAAATGGCATACTTGACTGACATCCTATGTCAACAAAATTCTTTAAGCTTCAGATGATTAAAATATTTATAAATGATTAGCATCAAATGGCCATGATTGACATCATTATTACAAATAGACAAGTATTTTATCTTAACTGAAAAAGTATGGAGATCTATGAGGACAGTTTATGGCTTTGAAGAACATCATATGGCTTTAATCAAAGAATCAGCAGTCAATAGGAGAAAATGGAAGGCTTGATTTTCACCAATAATGAGAATATTATAAATTAGTTTTACAAGAGGCAAAATATTTATCAATTGGGCTGTCTGTGTCTGTTTACATAATAAATGATCTATTTATCTGGC
>NC_051404.1:19419475-19419604 GCF_015228065.2 Penaeus monodon | reverse complement strand
GATGAATGCAGGGGGATGTGTCCGCCTCCCCCCCAACCCCTGCCCAGGAAAGAATCCACCTCGTTTGTTTGGCATGATAGAGCATGAGTGAATCCCAGCTCCGCGGCATCTATCATTCAGGTTAGTACC
>NC_051404.1:19419036-19419195 GCF_015228065.2 Penaeus monodon | reverse complement strand
CCTGCATTCAGCAGTGTAGTGAGGTTTTATCTTCATAATGTCATGTTATTATAATATTGGTACCTTCCATGGGCTCCTCAACTACCGGGGTCAAGAATGTGAGGGTTTGGGATGGGAGGGGGGGGGCAGCATAATTCCTTCATATATGCGTACTAGCGG
>NC_051404.1:19418758-19418971 GCF_015228065.2 Penaeus monodon | reverse complement strand
ATCATTAAATGCCCAACAGCAAAGCCACAAATGCGAGGAACAGCTACTGGTCATTCCATAGTCTCCCATACCAACTAGCGATCCTCTGCTCTTACATCGTTATCCTGTCCGCCCTCGCCAACTCGCGTCCAATGGCCGAACCAGCAGTACGTAACACTAATTTGGCCAGGACAGCCGTTTGACTAATTAACGGACTCTGTCTCGGCGCGCAAA
>NC_051404.1:19418254-19418333 GCF_015228065.2 Penaeus monodon | reverse complement strand
GCTGATCGAGGTTGCTTTGCGACACCCCTATATAACCATATGATTTGATAATAGTGACTTTCAGAAGGGCTAGCGCCAA
>NC_051404.1:19417570-19418081 GCF_015228065.2 Penaeus monodon | reverse complement strand
AAAATAAAATGGTACTTTTGATATAATGAAAAAAGGGACAAAGGGCTCATCCACCCCATATTACACATGATATATAACATCGAAAATGCAATAACATACTGACTGATCCACATACCTCACAAAGGCTCAAGCTAGGCATTTCACACGTTGTACGTCTGGCAGTCTATCCTTCACAAATCGAAGACAGAATTCCTTGTTTGTTGTTTAGTTCACACCATTGATACAGAGGTATTCGACTGCTAGTGTTTCGTTATCTGGGCGAAAGAGAAATATTTACTTCAAAAAAAGGAAATGCAGTAGTTATCTTTGTCAGTTTTATATAACAAAATAACAGAAAGTGAGATTGTTATCTTTGTTTCCACGCAGTGTTCATAACTTGTTCCAGCATATTTTGTGGAAAAAAGTAGCGATTGCACCATTTTATTGGCTACAAGCGTTTGGTAATGCAGTGAGTAACTTCATTAAAGTATATACATTAAAGAGGCTAGTTGATAATTGTCAACATATAAAA
>NC_051404.1:19415496-19415892 GCF_015228065.2 Penaeus monodon | reverse complement strand
GATGTCCGTTCTATGGTAGAGTCTGCTTTGCACTGATTCTCCGTTCCATACTCCCACACAACTTTATAGTTAATAGAAATGTTCCACTCTTTGTTTATCCACTCCCATAGATCATCATTGTTTTTATACACTGCAGACTTAATTTTCTTTGCAATAGACCCAAACATGCTCGATTGGGTTCATGTCAGGATTATTACCAGGCCATTTCAAAACCGTTACCATATTTTTGGCCTTTCAGGTTTTACAATTTTTGCAGTGTGGCAGAGAGCTTTGTCCTGCTGGAATACTGCGTCACAATCCTCACAATAGTGGATTAGAGATGAAACTGTATTTAAATTGTTTAATGTGATACTTAATACTCCCTGCTTACTGTTCCATTGATTTCGTACAATCGGC
>NC_051404.1:19414415-19415297 GCF_015228065.2 Penaeus monodon | reverse complement strand
CTTCTTTGCTTTTTCAGTCAATAATGGTTTCTACTTGGCCATACAGTACTTCTCACTGTCCTACCACTTAAGTTCATGTCAAAATTCTTCATGAGCTCATTGGCTAATGTTCATTCTATCTCGTAAGGCAGCCTTCATAATGACTCTGTCTTCTCTTTTTGCCTTCCCCGTCTTTCACTGTTCCTGTTACTTTGTGCTTCTTAATTATCTCCTACACAGTAGACCTTGCTACTTCATCATTTTAGCAATTTTATTGTAGCTGTAGCCTTCTTCGTGGAGAACAACTTCAATTGGGCCTAAGTAATCAAATACTGTTTTTCAGGGATAAGTGGGTAATTATATTTTTAAAAAATCTTCAAATTACATTTAAATTTTAGTTTGCTCGAAATATTTTAGTCACCAAAACTTTTGCAGAATTCTTTATAAAACAGGTGAAAATGTGATGAAAACTGCGATAAACTGGACAAGTAATTATTTTTGGAAGTAAGGAAACAGCAGGAACCACAAATCGAGGCCAGACAAAAGAAAGGCTTTT
This sequence comes from Penaeus monodon, assembly GCF_015228065.2. NCBI lineage: Eukaryota > Metazoa > Arthropoda > Malacostraca > Decapoda > Penaeidae > Penaeus > Penaeus monodon. Next base: position 19,414,762 of record NC_051404.1, on the reverse strand, counting down.
TAACAAAGCCTTTTCCTCGCTAATCTACCTGAAACTTTCAATGACTTATTGCATTTTATGTCCAATTCGTGAAAAAATCATAGAAACTGATGCTGATGATAAAAACTCCCAAATACTAAGCACTAACTTTCTTAACAAATTTCCGGTTATATTTCATTCATCTTATCAAGTTTCCATACCAAGTAAGAGAATTGTGAGATGACAAAGTCTGTGAACCCAATTGCGCCAGTTGCTTATTTAGGTTAACGAGAAATATTCAGGTAACAAAAAAATCGGAATTACATTAGAGAGCTGTGCACTATACGTAACAATGATAATTATTAGAAGTGATATTTACGTGCAATTAT
>NC_051404.1:19413922-19414281 GCF_015228065.2 Penaeus monodon | reverse complement strand
GAAAACATGAAAATAAAGATAATGTTATCAGAGGATCTCCGTAAACACCTGTTGTATCTGCACATGGACTAAATTGTGGAAGGTACCTGTGACTGCATTGGCCTATTATTAGCGTTAATTAGTGTTTTTCATAACCCTCACATGTTTGACTTAAGACTCGAGATTGTTTTCTGCAGTTTATATATCCACTATTTAATAATGTACCGAAGAGCACTGATTTTCACGTCCCTCCACTGTTCAGACATTCCATTCGTTCTGATTTAACTCGTGCTGAGCAGAACAATTGGCGAATTTTCCTTATACTATAGTTTGAGATCACAGAAAGGAGCTGGACGGGTGCATATTAGTTACAGAAGAGA
>NC_051404.1:19411430-19413266 GCF_015228065.2 Penaeus monodon | reverse complement strand
AAATTTCATCCGATGACGAGGAATGGGAAAAGAAAGGAGAGAGAGCGTAATAGTAATTGACCGCACCCCAACCAGCGACACAACCGGGGTGCAACAACGGCGCTCTGACCAAGGCGATTGATTGAAGTGGAATTCTTAATCTTCTTGGTTCCTGTGAATCGGAATATTAACATCCAATGGCAATGATATTCCAGCCATTTTCTTTGTATCTATTCCACTTCGATGAGATGCTTGTAACGAACATATCGTTGACAGTTTATCAGTTAATGGCATTTTGCATTTTAACATATTCAGTATTCGAGTCGTCGACATATTCATTTTTAACTATTTCACTTTTCGCTGTGCATGGTCTGTTTAATGGGATAGAGTAGCCCTAGATAGCGAGCATCTAACGAATTTCCCTTCATGTTAATGTATCGTATGTTTTAGATGGTGGTCAGAGTTTCAATGAATTAGTTCATAAGAATACAGAGCAAATTTGTTATACACAATTTTACTATTGCAATGTTAAAATGTATCCGGGTATATGGTTTTTCTAGTATCTGATAGACCGGCGACACTGAAGCCTTTCACCGAATAATGCTCACGAATCGTCTCGTCAAACGTTTTAGAATTTATATAATAGAGCATAAATAACCTGTTCGACGGTTATTTGTGTACTGATTATGTGAGCTTGTAATGGAATCTGGATTCCTTCTCCACCTGACGTCAGTGGTAGCCCAATTCTACGGCTGTAGTGCTTGCAGGTTGGTTATGTATGGAAGTAAATGTCGTGCCGTGCAGAGGGTGTCCAAGGCCGACTCTTTCAGCGCATACCCCTGAGCCTCAAGTACAACAAGGTCTAGTATGGGAAATGTGATACAGGAAGACATTTTAAATGTGGTAAGGCAGAAACCTGAAATAAGCACATTTAGTATGTACAATCCCCTAAATGAGAGAAAACACGAAACACTTGAACGGTTTATTTTTACATCAACTATGACGAAATACATTGTTGATTTCAGCTTGGATGGTCAGTAGTTCATATAACATCGAAGACCTCGGTTATGCCCTTATTAATCTCGGTTTTGGAAATGACCTCTCACAACTGGCACGAAGGAAACTGCTATGGTAGGTAGGAATACATATGAAACACATAATCAGAGAGACATGCCTTTTCAAACTGCATTAAAGATGACAGAACTTTTTTTTTCTTTCTTTCGGATCAAGGGCAACTGTATGCTTTCTAACACGAAGAAGCTTTGCAGTTATTAATGGTCATGATTTTCGTCTCTTGCTCTCTTTTTCCTGTTCTGTGTTCGGTTCTACTTTCTTCATGTGAATGTGGAATAATAGGACCAAGAAACGTACATGTTGATGAATACCTCCAGATTGGAATACGAATTTATGAACGGTAAGTAACGTATTTGTGAATGATTTATAAAGCATACATATTTCTTGTGTTGTTTGATTGTAATATAAATATAATCAAGGTTAAAAAGTAAAGAATTATATCTCAATATGAAAAAGAGGACGAAGCACAGCGTTTGTAACATGAAGTTAACAAAGAATAAGATTTTTTTCACTCTGGTTTTCCCCTTTGATACGGATGTCCGAGGCCGACACCGCCGCAAAAGTAACAAATCTCTGTGAGGCTAGCATTAATTTTAAACATTAATAACAAGTCTTGCATAAACAAAATCATACGATACCAAATTTTCTTGGGAATGCAGCAGTACAAATATAGATTACGGGCATGAACTTAAATCTGACAAGTCTTGATTTTCTGTAAACGTCTTCACACTCTTCATCACGACCCAATATGTCCACTCCATCGTATCTTCCACTCAACCTGAT
>NC_051404.1:19411000-19411267 GCF_015228065.2 Penaeus monodon | reverse complement strand
CATACATACACATACATGTGTGTGTATGTATGTAACTGGCTATGTTGCAAATGAGTTAAGTTTACCTAAAAATTGCAAAATATATAGACTGTGTGAAGGTGTTATCCGCTGCAACAATGTAAGGGAAAATAGAACGCTAGTGTGTCGGGTGTAGGGCTGAGTCGATTTCTTTCCTTTTTTTTATTTATTTTTGCCAAGGTTGAAGATCCAGCTTCACACAAAGGAACAAAAGCAAGAAACTTTCCTTATTTAAACATGAATATTCCT
>NC_051404.1:19410607-19410847 GCF_015228065.2 Penaeus monodon | reverse complement strand
TTATGTGGTGATCCATTGAACATGTAGCAAGATTGAGACCAGTATCATCAGTTATGTTCAAAATATCAAAATATATGAATCATGTAATTGCAAACTTTGATTTCACATCTATCATCTGTTGATATAAAAAAAAAAAATGTGCTGCCTTTCCCAATTCTCCCACTGCATCTCATTGTTCTGGTTGTTTTGAATTCCAGGGCTTTATTGGTGATTCTTGTAAATCAAGAAAAAAAAGTCATA
>NC_051404.1:19408467-19409810 GCF_015228065.2 Penaeus monodon | reverse complement strand
TTGAGCTATAATATTGTCCTATATCAGTGTTAACAGTAGGAAATAGAACACTAGCTGGTCCATAATTTCAGAATACTTTCGAAGCTATACCCAAAGAAAAGGCATTTGATACCGGAAGCATTCTTAATAACAACCCTTTGCTTTGTATCTTTAATTGTTTATATTACATAATATGGCTTGCTCTGTCAACCATCGACTTGCAGTGCGCTGAGAAATCTCTCTTGGTTTAGGCTTCAGAGAAGTTTTTGCGTTAGACATTGCAGAACAAATAGTAGGCCTATTCGCATGGTAAAGTGCTCGTAGACTGGCCACACTCTCTCATACTCATTTCTTTCCACAGATGGTTCATCCAGTAAAGACAAGGAAGAGAAAAAGAAGGAAGAGAATGTAGTGACGACTCAACCCCCGCCAACCACCAACACAGCCCAGGACGCAACCTGAACTAACAAATACAGGTTTCTAATGCTCAGACTATAACAATAATACTCAGTGGAAATGTTTGCTACGAGAAAGCTAGGAAGTTATTTCTATTTGTGTGAATATATGTGATATTTTGTCTTAAATCCTATGTGTATGTTTTTCCGAAGTAATCTATACCAAATTATCATCTGGTATGTTGATTAAATATTGAATGAAGAATTAGGCTTTGGTTTGTTAATTGCATACTGAATCTGTATCTCAAAACTTCTTGATCGACCGAAGTTCTGTCTCGTTTAAGCCTGCTGATTTTTCCTCTGCGATGTCTCAGTTCAATATCGCCAAGTTAAATTTCCTTCATAGGATCAAAGTACTTTAAAGTTATATTTTTTGTGTGATTCTGACCGATCTGTTTATTTTTTCTTCTTCTTTAAGGCTGGGACCAAGTCCTTAATAAAATTGTGTTTATATGTTGTAATAACTGATCGCTTACCAATTAATTCTTTTAATGTTAGTGTTTTTGTTTATATGTCATATTCCAGGCTACTTTTTGTGGCATAATATATTTTCTCATTATAAATAAATGTATGATACAAAATCGTGTTTAAACTTCCTGCCTCATCCATAAACGTGTGTATGTGTGTGTGTTTGGCAAAGATGAGATTCAGAACAATTATTTGGACGAACTTTCCTAAATGTCAAGGTTTAGGTTAGAGCGTACTTCTAAAAGTGTGTATGCATGAATTTGTGTGTATCCATGCAAATTATAGACACAATATTTATTTATTTATGTGTATAGATGTATATTGTATGTAACATATGTCCAGGGTTTGTGTAGTTTTCCTTAACTGGTGTCTCTGCCAGTCCATTCTCTTTTTTAATGGTTTCGTTCGTGTGTGTACGTTCCTTCCGTTCCCGCGACCAAT
>NC_051404.1:19408313-19408402 GCF_015228065.2 Penaeus monodon | reverse complement strand
TTTGTCATATAATGACGCTAATGGTGGTGTCTCTAAACATTTACAGTTTCCACTTTTATGAAGATGAAACGTGTATTTAATTAACGCCC
>NC_051404.1:19403273-19404012 GCF_015228065.2 Penaeus monodon | reverse complement strand
CAGTTTCTACAGCTATTTTAATAAACAGTATAAACAGTGCATACCATTATGTTTGTACACTAATCCATGCATTAATACACTTACAAATACACGCACGCCTAATCATGTCCTTACAAGGTCGTGGTAAATCCTTTTTATACGTTTGTGTAACAATCTGTGCTTATGAGCGTCTGTGTTGAAAGGGACAGACTCATAAACAGGATGTGAGTAGTAAATCGCCCAGGGAGGTAGGAGTCTCAGGAAAGAACCAAAACGTGATATTGGAAAGGTAGACGAGATCAGAGGAGGAAATATGTGACGTCGCCAAGGTGGGTATGGCGCCCCGAAGTTGGGACGTAGCCAAAGACGATGTATCGTGAAAAAAACAGAACTATATTAATAACAAATGAGAAAAAAATGCAAGTTCATGAAACATACCTGAAAGAGATGGAGAATAAGTCTTGCCACACATTATAGTTATACAAACACGTCAATGACATGCCATATCCATACTGAAAGAATACGTAGAGGATATACATTAAAAAATGTATTGAGAATGCTATGCTAAATAAAAGAAGTGCAAGTGGACATGTAAAGAACTCAAAGTCATCCATATACACAGAAATGCATACATTATAATACGATGAATGAATTTCTAAACTTGATTACTCGTTAAAGTCTTTCATATCGGATCTCGTGGCTCTCGTCCCCAGCCGGTCTGTAACCCACTCCAGAAACGCCCCTCGGCCGCCTGTAGAAA
>NC_051404.1:19402210-19402931 GCF_015228065.2 Penaeus monodon | reverse complement strand
TATCGGCTGCCTGTAAGAAGTGAGAGGTCAGTAAGTGTAACTGTCAATCTTCTTTTGACATTACTCACTCTTTCGTCATCATTCTTACCTCATATTTCTTCATAACAATTTGGCAAGTGGCTATCGTCAGACGAAGTCTTCACGTTAAGGAATGGAGCTCACAACTTGGCCGGGAAAGTGGTAACGTCGCTGCTAATCGCTGACTGGATAATGGTACCACTGCCAATCGTAAGAAGTATTCTGGTAAATCTCGCCTAGCTTGATGCTTCCTTGAACGGCATCGTTTCGAGAAGCTGTTTCGTTCGCTGGGCAAGCTGAGTGCTGTTTTCTGACCGCTTGTCCGAAGAACGTCACACAACAACAAAGAAGAATTGACGTCACACAACAAAGAGCGTGACAGGCATACCTCAGGGTGACTTGCACATTAGGTGTCAAATGGTCAGCACTGGTGTGTGTGTGTAGAGAGAGAGAGAGAAAATACCGCTTGATCGCATTTCAATAATTTTTTCTTTCTTATTTTCAGATTTCTGAATAAAAAAAATGTAATCTATGGAAAATATTTAAAATATATGTCTACGATATATAGATATTACCTTCTTACATACATATGAGGTTAACTGTTAAATTACATACTCTTTTCCGGCGATTTCGGCTTCTACGACAGGAACTGAATAGGGGTAATCATTAATCGAATAACCAGGTGCATTCCTCTTACCTCGGT
>NC_051404.1:19401653-19402157 GCF_015228065.2 Penaeus monodon | reverse complement strand
TTCCAGTGAAATTTATAAATAATCATACTCATATAACAGGATATAAAGAAAAGAAAAGGAAAAAACGCATGGCACGAGCAAAGACAAGCAGAAATTGGTTTGAGGCGAGGGTGACGCTAAAGCTCGAAATCAAAAACTGCATTTCAGAAAGCAGCACCGAGGCATGCAGTCAATTCGTCACCATTTCTCGAGGTTGGAATTTCAAGGTTAACTAGTCTTGATACATCGCCTTCGGCAAAGCTGTTACTTCATTTTGCCTTTAACGATCTGGGATACCTTTTACGTATTTTATTTTGGAGAACCAAGAGGAGGTGTTGTATTGAGGTACTGGTGTGCTTTTTGAAAGTGCATCAGAATCGAGTGTTTATGTTGTGAGATTATAATAGTAATTTGAGGAAGTTCCTCCATTACTGTAATTCAACTTTTCTCCTATCTCTTTGCTCGAAAATATTTGTTGTGTTTCTTAATTTAGCACTGAATCATAGAGTTTCTTCATTCAGCATC
>NC_051404.1:19400422-19400869 GCF_015228065.2 Penaeus monodon | reverse complement strand
GTTTGATTAGTAAACTGTGTTAGAAAACTATATTTTCTCTTTAAAACCTATTTCAGATAAGAAGTATTAACAAAATTCAACCGATAATATCACAAAAATGTAATCGATTTAGTAAGAAAATCAGATTTTAAAAATCAACTTAGCATAAAAACCTGACCTGAACAAAAGACACGGATGTCATTTTGGGATATAGCATTGCAAAATTGTCCTCATTTGAAAAAAACAGACGGTTTTACCCAGTGTAATTTATATGCGTCCCTTCGTTTTGTTTGTGAGACTGCTTCTTGCTTTTTTCAAGCTATGATTCACCCCTATTCTTATCATAACATGACTTGCGTAACAGTAAGATATTTTATCAAATGAAGATTAGATTACATCTCCCAAATCTCAAATTTTCAAATTCTAATAACATGACTGGCATATCAATAAGATAAATGGAGATTAGAT
>NC_051404.1:19399881-19400268 GCF_015228065.2 Penaeus monodon | reverse complement strand
AGGAGATTAGATTACAACACCCAAAAACTAAAATCTTTCAAATGCAAACCTCAGTGACAAGCACCTCTTCATAATACTAATATAAGTCGAGTTCCATTCCAGACAAAAATCAGCAAGACGACCATAACCTTCTCTTCTTTTATCCATAGTAGACTGCTGAGAGAAAGACTAGCGGTGACAAGCCTGTTGAAATAATGTCCGACTGTGAAGATTGCTGTGACTTTGATTGCTGTGATGGAGAAATTTGCTGTGATTTCTGTTTCGATGTCGGTAAGTTTTTAATGTGTTTTTCTTCATTGGAGAGTGCTTTTACGTGTATCTTTGGTATTTAGAGTGAAAATTCGTTTATTTTGATATATGAGGTTAAGCTTTTCGAAAGTGGCATGC
>NC_051404.1:19399285-19399437 GCF_015228065.2 Penaeus monodon | reverse complement strand
ATTTTTGAATTAAGGTTAAAGTGTAAATAAAGCCATTAGGCATTTCCGTGCATCACTGTAAGCAAACGAAAATGTTTACTCTTCTAATTGTTTTGTTGTTTACTTTGTCTTATCATTATTATAATTTTCGGGTTGAATATGAAATAGGTAAG
>NC_051404.1:19398734-19399063 GCF_015228065.2 Penaeus monodon | reverse complement strand
ATTTAAGAAAAATCTCTGCGGGCGTCATTACTACACGATTTGCTCCAGTTAATAGCGTTTGATAACTAGCACATCAATCACAGTATGTGATACCCCACTTCGGCCCTTTCCCAAGTCTGGTCAAAGTCTAAATACATAATGCAGGGTATGACTTTCCTGTTTTGGTCTTTCCCAGTGTGAGATACCCCGTTTTGGCTGTCGCAGTACGGGCTACCCCAAACTCGCTGGGTAGTCAGCACTTAGACGAGACCATTGGTTCCCAACCTTTTTCATTCTGTTGTCCCAACCAATATATAATAATCTCCACACACGTTCAGAGTCTGTCATCT
>NC_051404.1:19398462-19398610 GCF_015228065.2 Penaeus monodon | reverse complement strand
CATAATTATACATTTTTATTGAATTGCCTTACATTTTATATCTATGTTTACGATGCATGTGTTTGATGCTGTCATTCTGTGCTTCATTATAATAGCATTTTATCCCGATATGTTATACCCAGTGATCTCTCTTAGTACTGGGGGAAGG
>NC_051404.1:19398212-19398417 GCF_015228065.2 Penaeus monodon | reverse complement strand
GATAATTGGCGATTATTAATAACAATTATTTGAAGGTTTATATATAGTATATTTTACTTGGTATCAATTTCATATTTTCTAATGCAGCTTACATAGACCTTGTGTGTGATACCCTGACTCGGCTCGGCCCTGTACGAGCTAACCCAAGCACGTTGGGTATTCATCAAACGCTTTGATTAATCCGATGATATTTTTATTTTCAGCT
>NC_051404.1:19397653-19398150 GCF_015228065.2 Penaeus monodon | reverse complement strand
TTACACAGATGTCGTGACATCGCAGCCGACGGCTTCGCAAAACGGATAACGGAAATGGAAGGATAATCGTTGATGCTAGTAGAACTGGAGAAAGATGGAAGAACGGGGAAGTAAAGAGACTGAAAAAAAAAAATTGTATACATGCACATAAATATACGTGAAATGAGTATCTGATTGGAATAGTGTATTGATCATTTTTGTTTGATGTAACAGTAAATTCAAATGTTGAGGTTATGAAATAAAATACCAATTAATTACAGTGATCTGCTTATTAATGCCCATAATACGTGCTATAAATTGTCACAATCACAGCTGATAGCTATTGAGCCAATCTGTTACGAGAACCAATGTGAAGGAAACTTCAGTTCCTCAAGCGGGTAAGTGAAAATCGCAATAAATAGAATTCTCCCAAAGTCTTTAATTTAGAAATATGTAAAAATCTAAAATTGAGCCTTTGCACCCAAGAAAACACTTTCTGTCGAGAGCACTTACAATTT
>NC_051404.1:19397041-19397580 GCF_015228065.2 Penaeus monodon | reverse complement strand
CGTTTGGCATGATCTCTCACATATATTCGGCATTAGCCATCTATAATCTTCGTGTCTAACGAAATTCGTCGGTAACACAAGAATTTGGAAGTTTCATTATGTAACCATTTTATGCAGATCTGAAACACAATACGACTGGCCTCCTCTCAAGAAGGTATCACTCTTTATGCATTTCTCCTTTATATTGTCAAGTACACTACGCATGCGTTCATATAAGGACTCTTCCCAGATCCTTTTCCTTAACTAATTATGTCTTTGGGTTGCAATTAGTCTAATGAAGTCCGTATGCAGGGATTATAGCTTACTTTTATGATGTTCTAGGATTATGTAAACCTTATCGACACGTAATGGGAATTTCACCCACACTAGTTTTCCCCACCGTGGCACTCCTAACGTCCTGTCTCCTTCACTTTTGTTCTTTTCCTCTCCCTATTATAACTATAAGCTTTAAATATCACGTTTTATTTGTCTTATTTTAGGATGCATTATCGAATAACAATTCTTTATACACGACCAGAGTCTACGTGTATTACCGATCG
>NC_051404.1:19395728-19396700 GCF_015228065.2 Penaeus monodon | reverse complement strand
TCATATTCCATTTCGGTGGTGTAATTCCCATACGCGAAACCCATCTGACGAAGAACGTTAGTTATTAAGAAGAAACAATAGAATCATTATAATCACGTCCACTAATCTTGTGGCAATGAATCAGAATATCCTTGGAGATTTAGTATGGAGAAATTATAATTCTGAGAGTTTATCCAATAAGTTATAAGGTATAGCTGTGATGGGGCGACCAAGTGGTTTTACAAATCTAAATAAAAGTTTGGATCCTTGACCACAGCAATATAGTTGACGTAAATAATATTTTATCGTTTCTACGTAATTACATTTATTTCTTCGCTGTATAACGTTACATTATTATATTTAACATATTTATTTGTATTATATTTATACACATCGGCAAAAGAAAACACGCTTTTTTCAGACTGAATTTATGGTTTTACAAATCTAAATAAAAGTTTGGATCCTTGACCACAGCAATATAGTTGACGTAAATAATATTTTATCGTTTCTACGTAATAACATTTATTTCTTCGCTGTATAACGTTACATTATTATATTTAACATATTTATTTGTATTATATTTATACACATCGGCAAAAGAAAACACGCTTTTTTCAGACTGAATTTATCTGCTTATGACGTATTTCTGTGGAAAACTTGAAATATCAGCTTGTAACAATTGACATTCTACGTTCTTTTTTTCTAAATATTAAATAAAATGGCTTAAAACGGCGCTCTGTTTAGACCCAACAATGCCCGACTGCTAAGAATGTTCTTACTGCTGCATTTGTGACTGTGGTTGTGAGATGCATTGTCTCTCAGTCTCTCTGCGATCCGCGTTTTGATTATGGTATGTTTGTTAGGTATTTCCAGAAATTGTAATATTCTGAGTGTGTCTCTAGGTATGTCTTCTTCCATGATTCCTTATAGATCAACTATGATGAAATTTGAAGATTACGTAACCCAAAATTATTTCTTATTTTTTTTTGTACA
>NC_051404.1:19395155-19395381 GCF_015228065.2 Penaeus monodon | reverse complement strand
ATGCAAAATGAGAATACAGTCAAACCGCCCTTTCAAGAATCATTATTCCAATGTTTCAGCTACTTTTTCGTTGGTGTGTGTTTAGATCGATTTACTTTGTAACTTTTGGCTAACGGTCTTTCGCCTTCCCCATCCCCAACAGTAACAAACTCATCCAAGGAACTGTATGCTTGAGTACAGCTGCCTCGAAAACATTTTTATACGCCCTGTATGAACTGCAGTGTCC
>NC_051404.1:19394970-19395075 GCF_015228065.2 Penaeus monodon | reverse complement strand
TATTTTTAGTTTGGATATATAGCTGATATTATTCTTAGTTTAGATATATAGCTGCTATATATCTAAACTAAGAATAATATCAGCTATATATCCAAACTAAAAATA
>NC_051404.1:19394174-19394861 GCF_015228065.2 Penaeus monodon | reverse complement strand
GACACTGCAGTCATACAGGGCGTATACAAATTATATTCATACTTCCTGGAAAACGGTGTCCAAAGCTTTTATCAGATTGTTAAAAAGGTTAACAAACACTGATCCAAAGCCTCCTTCACGCGAGGCCGTTGTGCCCGACTGTTTTAAATGAAGCCTTTCTTATGAGGCCACGGCAGTCAACCAGTGAAGTTTTAGTCATGATACAACGAGCCAGTGTACGTAAATATTTCTTAATTTACAGATACAAATTCCATGCGTGACCATAGCCTGTAACAGCTTCACAGGAGGCGGTTTAGTGAGGTTAATCAAAAGAAACGTGATAGTTTACTTATCATTGACCTCATCTTTATAATTATTTTTTTCCCATTTTTCATAATTATTCCAATCTTCAGATTGTATTGTTCATTTGTATTTTCAATATAGGTGTGAAAGTGAGTCAAAATAGGAACATGCAATAAAAAAAATAAAAAAATACAGTATGTAATATATTATTATTCCTTACAAATAACACAATAATCTACTATCATGAAAACAAAAACATGTATAATGGTATCAATAACAAGAAAGTAAATGTTGTAACATCAGTGAAGGGCAGAAATGGCAGTATTAATTTTTTTTTAAAATACATATAAATAATACGATAATATCATTATCCTAACCCCATACGAACATCAGGAAAGAGCAGAA